>NC_088228.1:32263896-32574281 GCF_036934945.1 Oncorhynchus masou masou
ACAGACTGGAATATGTTCTGGGAGTCATCCAATGACATTGAGGAGTATACCACCACAGTCACTGGCTTCATCAATAAGTGCATCGACAATGTTGTCTCCACAGTGGCCGTACGTGCATATCCCAACCAGAAGCCATGTGCTGCCGCTTTCAGGGAGCAGGACACTAATCCGGACGCTTATGAGAAATCTCGCTATGCTCTCAGACGAACCATCAAACAGGCAAAGCATCAATACAGAACTAAGATTGAATCCTACTACATCAGCTCTGATGCTCGTCGGATGTGGCAGGGCTGGCAAACTATTACGGACTACAAAGGAAAACCCAGCCACGAGCTGCCCAGTGACGCGAGCCTACCAGACGAGCTAAATGCCGATGACGGCCGACTGTGTGATCACGTTCTCCGTAGCCGATGTGAGCAAGACCTGTAAACAGGTTAACATTTACAAGGCCGCGAGGCCAGATGCATTACCAGGACACGTACTCAGAGCATGCGCAGACCAACTGGTAAGTGTCTTCACTGACATTTTCAACCTCTCCCTGACCGAGTCTGTTATAACTACATGTTTCAAGAAGATCAACATAAGCGAAGGTAATCTGCCTAAATTACTACCACCCTGTAGCACGCACGTCGGTAGTCATGAAGTGCTTTGAAAGGTTGGTCATGGCTCACATCAACACCATCATCCCGGAAACCTGAGACCCTAATTCGCATACCGCCCCGTCAGATCCACAGATGACGCAGTCTCAATTGCACTCCACAGATCCACATGTGACGCAGTCTCAATTGCACTCCACACTGCCCTTTCCTACCTGGATAAAAACACCCATGTGAGAATGCTGTTCAGTCAAATCAAATCACATACACGTGACTAGCAGATGTTATTGTGGGTGTAGCGAAATGATTGTGCTTCTAGCTCTGACAATGCAGTAATATCTAACAAGTAATATCTAACAAATTCCACAACATACCCAATACCCAATACACACAAATCTAAGTAGGAATGAATTAACCTCTCTGGCCCACCCGGGACGCAACCGCAACCCCTGCCAACAATAAATGCAAATGCGCTACGCCAAATGCTAATAGCACTCGTTAAAACTCAAACGTTCATTAAAATTCACATGCAGGGTAGTCAGTTCAAGCTACACTCGTTGTGAATCTAGCCAACGAGTGTCAATTTATGTCAATTGATGAACACGTCAGATCCAAACACACATTTTTTAAACGCAACGTTATTTTTTAAAATTAAAAATGTTGCCTATAAACTTTGACAAAACACGTCAAACTACTTCTGTAATCCAACTTTAGATATTACTAAACGTTAATAAACGATCAAATTGATCACGGAGCGATCTGTATTCAATAAGCACGAGTTTGGGAAACGTAACCAACTTTTCCGGTTCCACTGTTTACAGCTGTGGACTTGACAACCGGATGTGGCTATTACTCAGATGACCAACGATTTAGTTGAATCGAAATCACAACACTGGCGACATCGTGTGGAAGTTATAGGAACTGTATTCTCAGCCTTAACTATTTTTCCTTCCAATAAATACATGGACTGGCGGATTGATTTTTCTTCGTCGATTTAGTGACCAGGTTTTCTGGCGATTTTGACCACGGAACTCGTTCTGTTATAGTCTCAGACACCATTGAACCAGTTATAGAAACTTCTGAGTGTTTTCTATGCACACATACTAATCATATGCATATGCTATATTCCTGGCATGAGTAGCAGGACATCGAAATGTTGCGCGATTTTTAACAGAATGTTGAAAAAAGTAGCCCGATCTCTAAGAGGTTTTAACTTCTTGAAACTCCCCATACCGGATCCGGGTTTGTGACTAAAGCCTCAGGCTCATTAGCATAGCAACGTTAACGATTTCTGAAAATCGCAAATAAAATGAAAATAATCGTCTGCTCTCAAGCTTAGCCTTTTCTTAACAACACTGTCATCTCAGATTTTCAAAATATGCTTTTGAACCATAGAAATTGACTAATTTGTGTAAGAGTATGCAAAGCTAGCATAGCATTTTGAGTAGCATTTAGCACGCAACATTTTCACAAAAACCAGATAACCAAATAAATAAAATAATTTACCTTTGAAGAGCTTCTGATGTTTTCAATGAGGAGACTCTCAGTTACATACCAAATGCGCAGTTTTTCCTGAAAGCGTCTGTGTGTAGGAGAAATCGTTCCGTTTTCTACATTGCGTCTGGCTACCGAAACGAACCGAAAATTCAGTCACCTACAACGTAAAACTTTTTCCGGATTAACTACATAATATCGACCGAAACATGGCAAACGTTGTTTGGAATCAATCCTCAAGGTGTTTTTTCACATATCTCTTCATTGATATGCAGTTCGTGGAAGCTTGCTTTCCTCTCTGTATCCCATGGAAAAATACTGGCAGGTGACTTTTGCGCACCAATTTCGGCGCAGGACACCGGGCGGACACCTGGTAAATGTGGTCTCTTATGGTCAATCTTCCAATGATCTGCCTACAAATACGTCACAATGCTGCAGACACCTTGGGGAAACGACAGAAAGGGCAGGCTCATTCCTCTCGCATTCACAGCCATATAAGGAGACAATGGAAAACAGAGCCTCAAAAATCCTGCTCATTTCCTGGAAGTCTGTTTAGTTGGTGCCTTCGATTTGAGTAATCCACTCGTTCAATATGCAGAGAAAGGAATCCAAAAAGCTATCGCTAAACTTTGTTAAAACAAGTCAAAATACGTTTCAAATCAATCCTCAGATACCCTAAAATGTAATTAAACAAAAATATTTCATTCAGAAAGAAGTTTGTTCAATAGGAAAGCAAAATTAGCAGGTGCGTTCCATTGGAAGAGCATGGGCTCTCAAAAAAAAAAAGATTCCGGTTGGTTTTTCTTTGGATTTTCTCCTACCATATCTATTGTGTTATAGTCTCATAGAGTATTTTAACATTTCTACAAACTTCAAAGTGTTTTCCTTCCAATGGTACCAATTATATGCATATCCTGGCTTCTGGGCCTGAGTACAGGCAGTTTACTTTGGGCACGTAAGTCAGGCAGAAAATTCAGAAAAAAGGACACTAGCCTGAAGAAGTGGTCAGTGATTTCTAGTCTATGCCTATAGGCAGCAGCCTCTAATGTGCGAGTGATGGCTGTTTAAAACTTGTTATGGCTGCTGTCCCTGTATCAACATCAGGGGAAATTTCAGAGTGACAACTAATATTACTCGATAAAACTCAAACTTTCATTAAAACACACATGCAGGGTACTCAATTAAAGCTACACTCGTTGTGAATCTAGCCAACATGTCAGATTTTTAAAATGCTTTTCGGTGAAAGCATGAGAAGCTATTATTTGATAGCATGCAACCCCACGAAATACCTGAAGTGGACGTAAACAAAAGAATTAGCGTAGCCGGCGCTACACAAAACGTAGAAATAAAATATAAAACAATCATTACCTTTGACGAGCTTCTTTGTTGGCACTCCAATATGTCCCATAAACATCACAATTGGGTCTTTTTTTTTATTAAATCCATCCATGTATACCCAAAATGTCAATTTATGAAGCCCGTCTGATCCAGGAAAAACAGCTTTTCAAAAAGCAACGTCATTTTTTTAAATTAAAAAAGTTGCCTATAAACTTTGACAAAACACTTCAAACTACTTTTGTAATCCATCTTTAGGTATTAGTAAACGTTAATAATCGATCAAATTGATCACGGGGCGATCTGTATTCAATAGCAGCAAGTCTTGAAATCATGGTTGATATTCTCTCTTCCATAACTTCCACCGGTGTACCCGATGACAGGAAGTGCCTATTCCTCATTTCACCAAGGATTAACTTCAACCCAATTGCCAAGACTGGCGACATCGTGTGGAAGCTGTAGGAATTGTAAACTGGGCGCTATCTATTTTCCCTTGCCATAGACAATACAGAGAATTTGGAGGAAGGATATTGTTTTTGTTTTTTGTGAAAAGTTTTCCTTGGGGTTTTGCCTGCTACACACGTTCTGTTATAGTCACAGACATGATTTAACCAGTTTTAGAAACAGAGTGTTTTCTATCCACACATACTAATCATATGCATATACTATATTCCTGGCATGAGTATCAGGACGTTGAAATTTTGTGCAATTTTTAACAAAAAGCTGAAAAAATTCACACGCTCTTTAAGAGGTTTTAACAGTCTGATGGCCTTGAGATGGAAGCTGTTTTTCAGTCTCTCGGTCCTAGCTTTGATGCACCTGTACTGACCTCGCCTTCTGGATAAAAGCGGTGTGAACAGGCAGTGGCTCTGGTGGTTGATATCCTTGATGATCTTTTTGGCCTTCCTGTGACATCGGGTGCTGTAACTGTCCTGGAGGTCTAGTAGTTTGCCCCGGTAATGCGTTGGGCAGACCGCACCACCCTCTGGAGAGCCTTGCAGTTGCGGGCGGTGCAGTTGCCGTACCAGGCTGTGATACAGCACAACAGGATGCTTTCAATTGTGCATCTGTAAAAGTTTGTGAGGGTTTTAGGTGACAAGCCAAAAATCTTTAGCCTTCTGAGGTTGAAGGGGCTCTGTTGCACCTTCACCACACTGTCTGTGTGGATGGACCATTTCAGTTTGTCTGTGATGTGTACACCAAGGAACTTGAAGCTTTCCACCTTCTCCACTGGGGTTCCGTTGATGTGGATAGAGGGGTGCACCCTCTGTTTCCTGAAGTCGACGATCATCTCCTTTGATTTGTTGACAATGAGTGAGAGGTTGTTTTTCCAGGCCCACACGCCCAGAGCCCTCACCTCCTTCCTGTAGGCTGTCTCGTCATCGTTGGTAATCAATCCCACTACTGTTGTGCTGTCTGCAAACTTGATGATTGAGTTGGAGGCGTGCTTGGCCACACAGTCATGGGTGAACAGGGAGTACAGGAGAGGGCTGAGCACGCACCCTTGTGGGGCCCCTGTGATGAGGATCAGTGGAGTGGAGGTGATGTTTCCTACCTTCACCACCTGTGGGCGGCCTGTCAGGAAGTCCAGGACCCAGTTGCACAGGGCAAGGTTCTGACTCATGGCCTTGAGCGTAATGATGAGCTTGGAGGGTACTGTGGTGTTGAATGCTGAGCTATAGTCATTAACAGCATTCTTACATAGGTATTGCTCTTGTCCAGATGGTATAACGCAGTGTGCAGAGTGACGCGATTGCGTCGTCTGTGGATCTATTGGGGTGGTAAGCAAATTGAAGTGTCAGGTAAGGTAGAGGTGATACGATCATTGACTAGTCCCCTCAAAGTACTTCATGAAGACAGAGGTGAGTGCTATGGGGCAATAGTCTTCAAGGTCAGTTACTTTTGCCTTCTTGGGTACAGGAACAATGGTGGCCATCTTGAAGCATGTGGGGACAGCAGACTGGGATAGGGATGGATTGAATATCTCCGTAAACACACCAGCCAGCTGGTCTGCGCATGCTCTGAGGATGCGGCTAAGGATGCCGTCTGGGCTGGCAGCCTTGCGAGGGTTAACAAGTTTAAATGTTTTACTCACCTCGGCCAGGAAGGAGAGCCCACAGTCCTTGGTAGCGGGCAATGTCGGTGGCACTGTGTTATCCTCAAAGCGTGCAAAGAAAGTTTTTAACACCATAGTGGCAACAAAGCTCATTACTAAACTATGGACCCTGGGACTAAACACCTCCCTCTGCAACTGGATCCTGGACGTTCTGACGGGCCGCCCTCAGATGGCAACTGCTCCGCATCCCACCGTAAGGCGCGACAAAGGGTAGTGCTTATGGCCCAGTACATCACTGGGGCCAAGATTCCTGCCATCCAGGACCTATATACTAGGCAGTATCAGAGGAAGGCCCAAAAAAACGTCAAAGACTCCAGTCACCCATGTCTCTTGCTACCGCTCGTCTATTTGCTGTTTATTATTTATGAATAGTCACTTTAACCCTACCTACATGCAAATATTACCTCAACTAACCTGTGCCCCCACACATTGACTCTGTACCGGTACCCCCTGTATATAGCCTCATTATTGTTATTTTGTGTTTCTTTTCTTTATTTTTTACCTTAGTTTATTTATTTAATAATTTCTTAACTCTATTTCTTGAGCTGCATTGTTGGTTAAGGGCTTGTAAGTAAGCATTTCATAGTAACACCTGTTGTATTCGGTGCGTGTGACAAATCAAATTTGATTTGATTTGATGTCCTCACAAAGGTTGTGTCACTTTTGACCATATTAATGTGTGTAGGGCTGTGGCCCAATAGGCACCATGCTTATCACCACCACAACCTGATTGGAGTTCTGCAAGCCAAGGGTTAGAGCCTGTAGGGCCACATTTACAGTACAAATGTTATCGTTCAGATGACACTTTAAACAGTCTTTATCAATATATAGTCATTCAAGGTTTATGAGCTTTGATAAAATGCCACTAGCTAAGCGGGGTCATGACAAAGTGTTGCTGACTAAGTTTTTTTTTTTACAGTGCCTCAGGTAAATTTCAGAAATTTAAACAAACACTCAACCTGAAAGAGGAGAGGACATTATGGCCTCTGTGGAGAAGCGATTTATTTTCTTACAGGGAGGGAGAACAGCGTTATAGGACAAACTACACCACAGTGTGACTGGCAGAACCTTATCATTGTATTATCTTTAAAACAGTGGGTTAACATAATTGCTTACTTAATAATTATATAAAGCTGTGTAAGTGCAACCTTTGGCTGGGCAGTAAACCAAACTCAAGTGCTTTTGATGCAGAGAGAGATTGAATAGACAGACTTCTGAGAAAACAGAGAGGCTGTAAATGCTGTAACACCACGTTTCAGCTGTAACAAATATATTATATTTTTTGTAATGTAGCCATTATAGAAATTATCATCTGTTAGGAAATGGAATGTAGTAACTAATATTTAAAGAAGTGTGTGTAGGACAAAAATATTGTCCTTTCACTGATTCAGTAATGTCATGCAAGAGTAGCAAAAGAGCAGAGAACCGTTCCAGGTACAACCAAAGCAAAACACTTTCTTAAACATGTTTTTTTACTTTTTAATATTGAAAAATATACAGTACCAGTCAAACGTTTGCACACACTTACTCATTCCAGGATTGTTCTTAATTTTTTTTAAACTATTTTCTACATTGTAGGCATAAAAACTATGAAGGCATAAAAACTATGAAATAACACATGGAATCATGTAGTAACCAAAAAAGTGTTAAACAAATCAAAATATATTTTAGATGTGAGATTCTTCAATATAGCCACCCATTGCCTTGATGACAGATTTACACACTCTTGGCATTCTCTCAACCAGCTTCATGAGGTAGTCACCTGGAATGCCTTTCAATTAACAGGTTTGATTTTTTACATTTTATTTTACCTTTGTTTAAACTAGGCAAGTCAGTTAAGAACAAATTATTATTTTCAATGACGGCATAGGAACAGTGGGTTAACTGCCTGTTCAGGGGCAGAACGACAGATTTATACCTTGTCAGCTCGGGGATTTGAACTTGCTAGTTGAACTAGTCCAACGCTCTAACCACTAGGCTACCCTGCCGCCCCAAGGTGCGCCTTGTTAAAAGTTAATTTGTGGAATTGATTTCCTTAATCCATTTTAGCCAATCGGTTGTGTTGTGACAAGATAGGGTTGGTGTACAGAAGATAGCCCTTTTGGTGAAAGACCAAGTCCATATTTTGGCAAGAACAGCTCAAATAAGCAAAGGGAAACGACAGTCCATCATTACTTTAAGACATGAAGGTCAGTCAATACGGAACATTATAAAAACGTTGACATTTTCTTCAAGTGCAGTTGCAAAAACCATCAAGCGCTATGATGAAACTGGCTCTCATGAGGACCGCCACTGGAAAGGAAGGCCCAGAGTTACCTCTGCTGCAGAGGATAAGTTCATTAGAGTTACCAGCCTCAGAAATCGGCAATTAACTGCACATCAGATTGCAGCCCAAATAAATGCTTCACAGAGTTCAAGTAGTCATTAGTCCAACAGTTGCAAACGAGAGTTTCCATTGGACAAATTCAGGTATATTTATCCCTGTTTTGTTCCGTTTGCTTATATTTAAGAAACGTTTTCAACAGAATCGGCAGAATGAATTCATTCCTTATCATTACAAAGACAGTTCACTTTGATAGCAGCCACATACAAACAACATGATAATTTGCTTGTTGTATAATTCCGTTTCACATCTATGCGGGTGTAATGAGGTCTGTGTGAAGCTAGTGTAGAGGAGTCAGGCGCAGGACAGCAGATAGGAGTAAATAAACATACCTTACTCAAAATATACAAATGCAATACAAAAGGAGAACCCACATTACCAGACCTTACTACATACAAACAATTACTCACAAACCGACATGGGGGAACAGAGGGTTGAATAATGAACAAGTAATTGGGGAATTGAAACCAGCTGTGTAAGACAAAACAAATGGAAAATGAAAAGTGGATCGGCGATGGCTAGAAGGCCGGTGATGTCGACCGCCGAACACCGCCTGAACAAGGAGAGGGACCGACTTCGGCGGAAGTCGTGACAGCGGGTCTCCTCCTCTCACCTTTTCCCTTTGCTTTTGGACTTTAATGCACAATACAACAGATTTCTGTGACTAGGCGATAAAACCTTTCCAAGCCAGAAATGTTCTCTCAAATGTTGTTCCCAAGTTTGTTGACATCCCTGTTAGTGAGAATTTTCTCATTTGCCAAGATAATACATCCACCTGACAGGTGTGGCATATCAAGAAGCTGATTAAACAGCATGATCATAACACAGGTGCACCTTGTGCTGGTGACAATAAAAGGCTACTCTAACAGAATGTCACAGATGAGGGAGCGTGCAATTGGCAGCCTGACTGGAGGAATGTCCATCAGAGCTGTTGAATGTTGAATGTTAATTTCTCTCTTTTTCTGTCTGTAATAAAGCCCTTTTATGGGGAAAAAACAAATTCTGATTGGTATACTCTGCGTTGCGTCGTGCATAAGAACAGCCCTTAGCTGTGGTATTTTGGACATATACCACACCCCTCAGGCCTTATTGCTTAATTATACCATGGCATTGCAGAATACTCCATTCTGATTGGCTTGAAGGACATTCTAGAGCATGCAGTATTTCCCTATAATGCACAGTATAGATGCATGGTAGAATGCATGGTAGAATTCAATGGCGATAGTTAATTCTTGCATGTTTTGTTTGACAGAGGTAAGATGTAAGCTAAGCTAGCTTTGCCATGGAGAGCAGTTTTGAAGTTGAGGACTTCTCCCCGCCTGACTGACTCACCATCTCAAGATGATCTATTCAGACTATGTGTAGGCTAAAGCCTGTGCTGACCTTGTGCTTAGCCAACCTGATAGTAGCTAGCTAGCATAGCTTGGGGATAGCTACAGCTGGCTAGCCTATCTAGCTAGCTCATATTTCTCGATCAAATCACAGTTATGGCAAGATAGCAAAAAGTACAGTGTCTGGAATATGTTTCATGAGACACTCGTACTACAACACCTTGATATGAAAGTAGCATGCAACTTGAAGTTTTATCACATCACGTAAAGACGTGACCATGGAAACAATATCAACAACTGCAAGTTGAATCCCCGATCTTCAGTCAGCTCCACTGTCAACACAATATTCTATAACTTGCTACAGCCAGCAGATCTTCTTCTTTGGTCAGGTTTAACGACGGTTAGCATCCAATATATGTTTAATTACCGCCAACAACTGGGGTATATATCCTTTATACTTTGATACTGAAAAGGAAAAACTACCATGCCAACTAACCCTACATTCATTAAAAACCACCACCTATTCCACTATTTAACCCTACCTGATACTATCCCAGGCCAACGGGACAGGACACCACCACTCAACACACCCTGTAACTCTTCTGAAGTTAAATCTCGTACCCCCAAGTACTTCTCTGCCACTACCACCACATCTATTTTCTGGGACCTAGGTTCCATCCCTGCTGTACAATTGATAACCATAGCTATGAACGCTAAGAATCCAACCTTACTGAAGCATTGTTGGCCTCTCCCTCTGTTCTGGCACAAATCTACTACTCACAGGGATCCTCAGGATCCTTCACCGTAGACCCATCCTTCTCTACTTTCTTCACTGCCTCAGCATACGACACCTTCTGTACTCACCGACACTAGACACTCCTCTGTCCCATGTCCTCCTGCACATTTCCTACATCTTGGAATCTCCCTCCTACACACTTCTGCAACATGACCATAAACATGACACCTGAAACACTGCAGTGGGTTAGACACAAAAGCTCTAACAGAATAGCTGAGATATCCTAACATCCTGTCTCCTCCTCCATGATCTATGCTGCAATAGTCTATGTGCCTGGGGGCTAGGGGCAGTCTGCCCTATCTGGGGAAATTCTCCTGTCTTATCTGGTGTCCTGTGTGAACTTAAGTATGCTCCCTCTAATTCTCACATATCTCTCTTTCTCTCTCTCCCCCCTCCCAGAGGATCTGATCCCTTGGACCATGCCTCAGAACTACCTGGCCTGATGACTCCTTGCAGTCCCCGTCCCCAGTCCACCTGGTCATTTTCAGTTTCAACTGTTCTGTCTGCGACTATAGAACCCTGACCTGTCCACCGGACGTGCTACCTTGTCCCGGAGATGCTGTTTTCGACCATCTCTCTCCCTCTCCCTCTCCCCCCCTCTCTCTCTCCCACACCTGCTGTCTCGACCTCTGAATGCTGAGGTGCAGATGTGTTGCACCCTTTACAACCACTGTGATTATTATTTGACCCTGCTGGTCATCTATGAACATTTGAACATCTTGAAGAACGATTTTGTCTAAATGGCCATGCATTCTTTTAATCTCCACCCAACACATTTAGAAGAGAACTGGCCACCCCTCAGAGCTTGGTTCCTCTCTACTCAGCACAGCCAGAAGAGGACTGGCCACCCCTCAGAGCCTGGTTTCTCTCTACCCGGCACAGCCAGAAGAGGACTGGCCACCACTCAGAGCCTGGTTCCTCTCCACCTAGCACAGCCAGAAGAGGACTGGTCACCCCTCAGAGCCTGGTTCCTCTCTAGGTTTATACCTAGGTTCCTGCCTTTTTAGGGAGTTTTTCCTAGCCACCATGCTTCTACATCTGCATTGCTTGATGGTTGGGGTTGTAGGCTGGGTTTCTGTATAAGCACATTCTGACATCTGCTGATGTAAAAAGGGCTTTATACATACATTTGATTTATTTAATGACTTTGCCGGGTAAAGACTCAGGCTCAAAACTCAAAAGGACTGACAGCGACTCTTCTGTTTCACCACGCTCACCACCAGGTCTGCGTCGCACCAAACGGTGGGCGTCACACACACCGAGAATCTTCAACTTCAATTGCTCTACTTCCACACTTAGCGCTACCCCAGAAATCCCTCTTTTTACTGGTGCCCGTTCCGAAGAGCAAAGCAAGAAACAGATATTAACCCAAGTTGCGTGACACAGAAACACAAACAAATATCACAAGTGCACTACAAGTAACCTTCACTAGTTCTACTCCTTACCCACCCATCCTAAAACCATGAATGGATCCGCCAAAAGGCAAGGATCAATTTTCTCCAATTGGACCAGATTCTTCTTTATCCATCGATGCAAGGCTTGGCTCCGAGCTCTTCACCACACCTTCCACCACACCAGTTGATCTGGTGTACTTCTTAGTTTGTTTGTACTTGTCTTGGTTGACACCCCATTTCCCTATTTATCGCCATCTTCGTCAAACTCCACCTCTTCTTTCCTCACTGTCGTCAAAACGTTATTTTTCCTTTCATTCCACACAGTCGTAACATAAAGATGTGTCCTCCAGCTTAGGTAGAGGCAGTGCTTCCCCACACCCATAACAGAAGTTCCTGTGGTTCTTGCTTGCCTCTGTAGCCTTTTCCCCATCGCTCAACACAGACTGACCTGACGCCAACTCACACATGACTCATCCCGTCCATGTTCTATCTGGTAATTCATTGCACACACCTGGTGTCCCAGGTCTAAATCATTCCCTGATTAGATGAGAACAATGAACAAATGCAGTGGAACTGGCTTTGAGGTCCAGAGTTGAGTTTGAGCGCCACAACCCTAAAACCAAGATAGCCAATTAGCACAGGTGGCGGCCTATTGGTGCTTCACAGCCAGCAGTTTTGCCTCGTCTCTCCATATGTTCGCTGTTAGCTCTTTCCAGGGGGACAAATCCCATAACTAATATCCCTACAGGTGTAGGCTACATGTGGACATTGCACAAACTTGGTCAGCTTAGTGTAGATACAGTTGAAGTCAAATCAAATCAAAGTTTATTTGTTACGTGCGCCGAATACAACATGTATCGAGGCTATATACAATAGCGAGGCTATAAAAGTAGCGAGGCTACATACAGACAACGGTTAGTCGGGCTGATTGAGGTAGTATGTGCATGTAGATATGGTTAAACTGACTACGCATATATGATAAACAGAGAGTAGCAATAGCATAAAAGAGGGGTTGGCGGGTGGTGGGTAGCTGGACACAATGCAGATAGCCCGGTTAGCCAATGTGCGGGGAGCACTGGTTGGTCAGCCCAATTGAGATACTATGTATAGTTAAAGTGACTATGCATATATGATAAACAGAGAGTAGCAGCAGCATAAAAGAGGGGTTGGGGGGGGGGTACACAGTGCAAATAGTCCGGGTAGCCATTTGATTACCTGTTCAGGAGTCTTATGGCTTGGGGGTAAAACTGTTGAGAGACCTTTTTGTCCAAGACTTGGCACTCCGGTACCACTTGACATGTGGTAGTAGAGAGAACAGTCTACGACTGGGGGTGGCTGTGGTCTTTGACCATTTTTAGGACCTTCCTCTGATACTGCCTGGTGTAGAGGTCCTGGATGGCAGGCAGCATAGCCCCAGTGATGTACTGGGCTGTATGCACTACCCTCTGTAGTGCCTTGCAGTCGGAGGCCGAGTAATTGCCGTACCAGGCAGTGATGCAACCGGACAGGATGCTCTCGATGTTGCAGCTGTAGAACCTTTAGTGGATCTCAGGACCTATGCCAAATCTTTTTAGTTTCCTGAGGGGGAATAGGCTTTGTCGTGCCCTCTTCACGACTGTGTTTTGACCATTCTAGTATGTTGTTGATGTGGACACCAAGGAACTTGAAGCTCTCAACCTGCTTCACTACAGCCCCATCAATGAGAATGGGGGCGTGCTCAGACCTCCTTTTCCTGTAGTCCACAATCATCTCCTTATTCTTGGTGACGTTGAGGGATAGGTTGTTATTCTGGCACCACTCGGCCAGGTCTCTGACCTCCTCCCTATAGGCTGTCTTGTTGTTGTCTGTGATCAGACCTACCACTGTTGTGTCGTCTGCAAACTTAATGATGGTGTTGGAGTCGTGGCTGGCCATGCAGTCGTGTGTGAATAGGGAGTAAAGGAGGGGACTGAGCACACACCCCTGGGGGGTTCCAGTGTTGAGGATCAGCATGGCCGATGTGTTGCTATCTACCCTCACCACCTGGGGGAGGCCTGTCAGGAAGTCCAGGATCCAGTTGCAGAGGGAGGTGTTTAGTCACAGATTCCTTAGCTTAGTGATGAGCTTTGAAAGTACTATTGTGTTGAACGCTGAGCTGTAGTCAATGAATAGCATTCTCACATAGGGGTTCCTTTAGTACAGGTGGGAAAGGGCAGTGTGGAGTGCAATGGCGATTGCATCATCTGTGGATCTGTTTTGGCGTTATGCAAATTGGAGTGGTTCTAGGGTTTCTGGGAAAATGGTGTTGATGTGAGCCATTACCAACCTTTCAAAGCACTTTATGGCTATGGACGTGAGTGCAACGGGTCTGTAGTCATTTAGGCAGTTTGCCTTTGTGTTCTTGGGCACAGGGACTATGGTGGTCTGCTATTACAGACTCAAACAGTGACATGTTGAAAATGTCAGTGAAGACACCTGCCAGTTGGTCAGCACATGCCCGGAGCACACGTCCTGGTAATCTGTCTGGCCCCGCAGCCTTGTGAATGTTGACCTGTTTAAAGGTCTTACTCACGTCGGCTACGGAGAGCGTGATCAAGTCGGAAGTTTACATACACTTTGGTTGGAGTCATTAAATCTCGTTTTTCAACCACTCCACCAATTTTTTGTTATAGGTTGGCAGAAAATTATGTCATGACTTTAGAAGCTTCTGAAAGGCTAATTGACATAATTTGAGTCAATTGGAGGTGTACCTGTGGATGTATTTCAAGGCCTACCTTCAAACTCAGTGCCTCTTTGCTTGACATCATGAGGAAATCAAAAGAAATCAGCCAAGATCTCAGAAAAAAAATTGTAGACCTCCACAAATCTGGTTCATCCTTGGGAGTCATTTCCAAACACCTGAATGTACCACATTCATCTATTAAACAATAGTACGCAAGTATAAAGTCCATGGGACCATACCGCTCAGGAAGGAGATGTGTTCTGTCTCCTAGAGATTAACGTACTTTGGTGCGAAAAGTGCAAATCAATCCCAGAACAACAGCAAAGGACCTTGTGAAGATGCTGGAGGAAACAGGACAAAAGTATCTATATCGACATTAAAACGAGTCCTATATCGACATAACCTGAAAGGCCGCTCAGCAAGGAAGATGCCTCTGCTCCAAAACCACAATAAAAAGTCTGACTACGATTTGAAACTGCATATGGGGACAAAGCTCATACTTTTTGGAGAAATGTCCTCTGGCCTGATGAAACAAAAATATAACTGTTTGGCCATAATGACCATTGTTATGTTTGGAGGAAAAACGGGGAGGCTTGCAGGCTGAAGAACACCATCCCAACCGTGAAGCACAGGGATGGCAGCATCATGTAATGGGGGTGCTTTGCAGCAGGAATGGCTGATGCACTTCACAAAATAGATTGAATCATGAGGATGGAAAATTATGTGGATATATTGAAGCAACATCTCAAGACATCAGTCAGGATGTTAAAGCTTGGTCGCAAATGGGTCTTCCAAATGGACAATGACCCCAAGCAAACTGCCAAAGTTGTGGCAAAATGGCTTAAAGACAACAAAGTCAAGGTATTAGAGTGGCCATCACAAAGCCCTGACCTCAATCCTATAGAAAATGTGTGGGCAGAACTGAAAAAGCGTGTGTGAGCAAGGAGGCTTACAAACTTGACTCAGTTACACCAGCTCTGTCTGGAGGAATGGGCCAAAATTCATCCAACGTATTGTGGGAAGCTTGTGGAAGGCAACCTGAAACGTTTGACCCAAGTTAAACAATTTAAAGGCAATGCTACCAAATACTAATTGAGTGTATGTAAACTTCTGACCCACTGGGAATGTGATGAAAGAAATAAAAGCTGAAAAAATTATTCTCTCTACTATTATTCTGACATTTCACATTCTTAAAATAAAGTGGTGATCCTAATTGACCTAAGACAGGAAATTTTTACTAGGCTTGGTTTTTGCTCTGACATACACGGTCAACTGTGGGACCTTATATAAACAGGTGTTTGCCTTTCCAAATCATGTCCAATCAATTGAATTTATCACAGGTGGACTCCAATCAAGAAACATCTCAAGGATGACCAATGGAAACAGAACGCACCTGAGCTCAATTTTGAGACTCATTCAAAGGGTCTGAATATTTATGTAAATAAGGTAGTTCCGTTTCTTTTTATAAATGTGCAAAAATGTCTAAAAACCTGTTTTCAGTCTGTCATTATGGGGTATTGTGTGTAGATTGATGAGGGAAAAAATATTTAATCAACTTTAGAATAACACAATGTGGAAAAGGTGAAGGGGTCTGAATACTTTCTGAATGCACTGTACATGTTGTCATTACACTGTAACTATGAGTTCTTACAGTTAACTACAATACTTGTTACAATGTCATTATACATGTCATTACACTGTAATAAGGACCGCTTATTAAATGTACTCAGGCTAGACAAGTACCATCCTTCATTTATTTTTGCACTAGAACATACACAATAGACTTTATGAGAACAGGCATGTTGTTTTAGCACTAGTAGCAGACAAAGCCCCCGAATGCTAGCTAGCTAGCGCTAACTAACCTAGCCCTTGAGCATGACTCCCAATTCCATTACTGCAAAAGCATAAGGCCGCCAGCTATCGAGAGCAAGTGCTTACCCAAGCAACATAATCGTTCTCATAAAAGTAACTTAGCTACCTATCTTGCAAATCCGGGTTAGTTATCAAAATCTTTGTCAGAGTTTAAATGAATTGGCTAGCTTTCTAACGTCAGCTAGCACAGGGATCTTCTTGGCTAGCCATTTTGAGTTTAATTATCGATAGCAAGCTACAGTTACACCCAATCAAACTTTATTGTCAGCTGCAATGTTAGCTGTGCAAATATCCCTCTCTATAACATTACATCACATTACACATTAGGGACAGGCTATGTATTTAGCTAGTTACATCACAGTATCACAACTCACCACACACTAGCACTTGATCACGACTCTTAGTTCATTACGTCACACATGAGAGTCATTGAACGAAGGCGACTTCTGTACGGGGGAGTTTTGTGAAGTTTTGTTTGAACATTAACACACATGGCTTGCGGTATGGTTTTGGAAGCATTATAGGATTAGGGTTAGTGTTCCCACACGGCCACATCTCTATGTTACAGCATGTGTTTACGGGAAGACAGAAAATGGAAGCCTTTTTTCCATCCTATGCCAAGCAAGTGTTCATGCATTGTAGACTTGACAATATGTCCACAACACATGGCAGCTGGCGGTAGACCACACATTGTGTCTCTGGGCAACTGGACATCATAAGTGAGCATGTAAGGAATCCATACCCAGCCCATCCATACCCGTTGTGTCGAGCTCACTTCCAAATCTCGTTTTGGACGAGACTGACTTTATGACCAAAATGATCCTATGTACACTTTGTAGAAAATATTGACACGATAATGAATGTTTCTGACTCATATCAATGCCACATAGGCTGTTTATAACCAGAGAAGTTGGTTCTAGGAGGCAGTTCCCCTTTAACCATTAACACAGTTCCTGGCACTGGTCTGTACTGGGTCCCTGCATTCACTTCCAGGGTATCACGGAGCCTGTACAGTCTGCTATGGGAGTGGCTATCATTAATAACCAAATAGACGCTCTTACACTATTTCATTTTTGTCTATAGAGTAAAGCTCTGTGGACTTTGAATATTTCAACAAACTTAAATCCATTGTTCTTTCTTTTAGCATTAATTGTCACAATGAATAAGTCTATCTCAATGAATAATCTTTCGTCTGGAAACATTATACCCCTCAAACGCAGCCTAAACATGCTGGAATCACGACCCGGAGCTTTGTCTTTCAGAGGTTTCTGTCTTTCAGAGCCTCCTTTTAAATGCGAGTTAAACTTTCTGACCTCAGTTTACATTTACCCTTTATCAGTTCAGCAGGAACCAGGCCTGCTCTAAAATAGCTTTTTTCCCCAGGTGGTCTAAGGCTGGGGAAATCTCAGGCCCTCTTCGTCACTCAGCTCTTTCTCTCTCGCTCTCTCTCGCTCTGTCCAGAGCACTGAGCTCTGGGATATTTGTGCATTGTGTATTGATTCGGGGTATAACCCTTGGCTGTAAAAGAGAGATAAAGAAGTTAGACATTAACTTTATTTTTCATGGGGTCATAGTGTGGTTTTACATACATCTACCGACCACACAAAAAAAAAAACTGGTTCCTCTGATGGACTCTGGAATATTGATTTTATCCCTCTCACCCTCTCTCTTTTTACCCCTCTCTCTCTCTCTCTCTCTCTCTCTCTCTCTCTCTCTCTCTCACACATCCACAGAAAATAGCCTTTGCAGTCAGTATTTCTCCTCTCAGATAGATAGTGTGGCTGGCAGGCAGCATTCCTGTCTACTCCCTTCAAGGTTACAGCGTGGTGGAGGGGAGAGCTCGGAGCACCTGCTGCCTTGCTGCCTGAGAGAGGAACCGCTGTTTTGTTCCACCCTCAACTGAACTGTAGCACTGCTTACTCCACTGATCCACTTATCCTTTTCCAGTTCTTAATAACTTAAAAGGACACCTAAAGAGATAACTATAATGGTTTTTATGCAGTTTGTCCCAAGCTCAGATGTCATTATCGCAGAGAAAAGAGAACATCAAAAGGAACCTGGTGATAATAGGATTGTTGTGTTAATTCAAATTAATAAATATTAATCAGGTTGTCAACAATTGTTTTAATATTTCGACTTAGTGGCAGCAAATCTTATGGTCTTCTAATTTCTGTGTGAAACGTAGCAACCACAATTCTGTTTTCCAGTGCTGAAGGCTGGCTTACCCCATAGCCTGAGAATACTGCACCTGGTTTGGACAGCAGCACAGGTGAACTCTGCACATTTCCATTGGTGGAATTTCTCACCCTTGGTGCCATATAGTTGACTGGATATGGCCCCCCAAAATAAAGCTAGGTGGCAATTACTTTCTCCCCTTTCTCTCGGTTAACTGAACTGGCTTCTCAGATTGTAGCTAACCCAAGATACTAGTCATAGTCTGTCAAAATGTATTTCTATTTTTCATATATATATATATATATATATATATATATATATAGAGAGAGAGAGAGAGAGAGAGAGAGAGAGAGAGAGAGAGAGAGAAGAAGAAAAAAATCCACTTAACTGGATGGCTGACTGGTGGAGGGGGCCTCTGCCCTTTATTGAATCCTGTATGGGGGGGACAGACAGACAGACAGACAGCTCTCTCTCTGCTGGAGGTCACTATGACAGACAGTTTGCTGTACACAAAGCCCCTATCATCTCCAAGCCTATCTCTGACCTTTTTGACCTGTCTCTCCACCCTGGGAGATTCCCATTGCTTGGAAGGCAGCCACAGTGCATATTTTATTTAAATGGGGAAATCAAGCTGATTAACTGTTATAGGCCAATTTCTCGTTTGCCCTGTTAATCAAATGTGTTGAAATAGTCGATAATCAACAGACTGGCTTTCTTGATGTCTGTAGTATTCTCTCAGGTATGCAATCTGGTTTCTGCTCAGGTTATGGATGTGTCACTGCAACCTTAAAGTTTATGTCACCATTGCCTTCATTCTAAGCAATGTTGTGCTGCTATTTTTATTGACTTGGCCAAAGCTTTTGCTACGGTAGACCATTCCATTCTTGTGGGCCGGCTAAGGAGTATTGGTGTCTCTGAGGGGTCTTTCGCCTGGTTTGCTAACTACCTCTCAAAAAGTGCAGTGTATGAAATCAGAACATCTGCTGTCTCAGCCACTGCCCAAGCAAGCTCTTCTCAATTTACATCAACAACATAGCTCAGGCAGTAGGAAGTGCTCTCATCCATTTATATGCAAAGGATTCAGTCTTAAACTCAGCTGGCCCCTCCCCAGATTTTGTGTTAAATGCTCTACACCAAAGTTTTCTTAGTGTCCAACAAGCTTTCTCTGCCCTTAACCTTGTTCTGAACACATCTAAAACAAAGGTAATGTGGTTTGGTAAGAAGAATGCTCCTCTCCCCACCAGTGTGATTACTAACTCTGAGGGTTTAGAGCTTGAAGTAGTCACCTCATACATGTACTTGGGAGTATGGCTAGATGGTACACTTTTCTTCTCTCAGCACATATCAAAGCTGCAGGCTAAGGTTAAATCTAGACTTGGTTTCCTCTATCGTAATCGCTCCTCTTTCACCCCAGCTGCCAAACTAACCCTGATTCAGATGACCATCCAACCCATGCTAGATTACTGGGACGTAATTTATAGATCGTCAGGTATGGTGCTCTCAAGCGACTAGATGTTTTTACCATTCGGCCATCAGATTTGCCACCAATGCTCCATATACGACACATCACTGCACTCTATATTCCCCCGTAAACTGGTCATCTCTGTGTACCCGTCGCAAGACCCACTGGTTGATGCTTATTTATAAAACCCTCTTAGGCCTCACTCCCCCCTATCTGAGATACCTACTGCAGCCCTCATCCACCACATACAACACCCATTCTGCCAGTCACATTCTGTTAAAGGTCCCCAAAGCACAGACATCCCTGGGCCGCTCCTCTTTTCAGTTCGCTACAGCTAGCGACTGGAATGAGCTGCAAAAAACACTCAAACTGGACGGTTTTATCTCCATCTCTTCATTCAAAGACTCATGGATACTCTTACTGATAGTTGTGGGTGCTTTGTGTGATGTATTGATGTATCTACCTTTTTTCCCTTTGTGCTGTTGTCTGTGCCCAATAATGTTTGTGCCATGTTTTGTGCTACAACTGTGTTGTGCTGCTGCCATGTTGTGTTACTACCATGTTGTTGTCATGTTGTGTTGCTACCATGTTGTTGTCATGTGGTGTTGCTACCATGCTATGTTGTCGTCTTAGGTCTCTCTTTATGTAGTGTTGTGGTGTCTCTCTTGTCGCGATGTGTGTTTTGTCCTATATCTTTATTTTATTTTTAATCCCAGCCCCCGTCCCCGCAGGGGGCCTTTTGCCTTTTGGTAGGCCATCATGGTAAATAAAGATGGATTCTTAGCTGACTTGCCTAGTTAAATAAAGTATTTTTTTTACACTGTCTGTGTGTTACACTCTGTAGACTGGGCTTCCAGCTCTTTGCCAGGTGGTCCTCTAATGACGTCTCTCTCTCTCTCTGTGTGTGTGTGTGTGTGTGTGTGTGTGTGTGTGTGTGTGTGTGTGTGTGTGTGTGTGTGTGTGTGTGTGTGTGTGTGTGTGTGTGTGTGTGTGTGTCTGGTACTACAAGGCCTTGTACTGCAGATCCATCCTTGAGAAGGTTCTCCTTGAGTAGGTCCTCCATGGTGTTGTGTTAGTCACTGTACAGTCTCACCTTAGGTCCAGCGCTTCTTTCGGTCACGCTGTGCTGCGTTAACTGTTTCAACACTATGTAAAAAAGTATATATTTTTTTAAATTATTCCCAATGGCTCACCGACACAACCTCAAGCAACAAGAAAGCGAACAAATCCAACCTTAACCCAATGCTGACTATAAAGTATAGACGACAGGTACTCTGCTAATATAGTGAAAGGTCATGTACGAGCTCTTAAAATGTAATAAATAACAGCCTGTTATTTTATTTGACCAAAATCAAGTCTGTCAGATTCCTAAACAGGCGGTAGTGGATTACAGATTACAGAGTATTTATCAAGATGGCTTCCGCATTGCAGACGGGACAGTGAAAACACTTATCTCTAGATATTCCCTTATCAAAAAACAATTTAGCAGGAGAAACAGACATTAGCACAGGTTTTTGCTGTGTTGAGTGCTTTGGCTTTACCCTCCTCGGTACAAGGGTCTGTTTGCACTGAGCATACATCTCCATCTGCCTGGCTGGCTGCATGAAGACATTCACATTACTTCAATATTACTTTGACATCTAAATCTATTCTTTCTGGCTTCAGAAAACTTGGATGAAATATATCAATTCAATTAGTGAGGAGGGCAGAGTGTGTGAACAGCAAGGTTATTATAATAGACGAAAACTGAAACTAAAACAAAAGAATAATGAAAATAATATTTAGTCAATTGAAATTAAGTAATCAAACCTGTCTGAAAGACTAAAACTATACTGAAACTATTATCTTTGACTCCAAAACGAAATCAAATGGAAACCCCTTGTGTTCTTATACAGTGCATTGAGAAAGTATTCACACCCCTTGACTTTTTCCACATTTTGTTGTTACAAAGTGGGATTAAAATGGATTTAATTGTCTTTTTTTGTGTCAACAATCTACACAAAATACTCTAATGTCAAATTGGAAGAAAAATTCTAACATTTGAAAATAATATATGGAAAATAAAACACAAATACCTTGATTAGATAAGTAATTCAACCCCCTGAGTCAATACATTTTAGAATCACCTCGGGCAGCGATTAAAGCTGTGAGTCTTTTTGGGGTAAGTCTCTAAGAGCTTTCCACACCTGGATTTGTGCTATGGGGGAGAACTTCATGGGCTATACTCAGCCTTGCCTCGGGGTAGTAAGTTGGTGATTTTAAGACATCCCTCTAGTGGTGTGGGGGCTATGCTTTGGCAAAGTGGATGGGGTTATATCCTGCTGCTTTGTCCCGGACCTGCGGTTTTCAACTCTCTCTCTGTTGTCCGACTGCACAATCGATGACGTGGCATGCAACCTTTGGTTGATGCATGCAGCGTCTGAGCAAGGGAATGCGACCATGATGTGGTAAGCAGATATGCAAAATACCTATCCAGGTGTTGTAAGATCTGGCAGGCGTCAGCAATGTCTGACCAGAGGAGCGCGCCCATATAGACGAGCATGATGGAAGATGTTGCTCTCACACGGTCACATATAGTATCTGCGCATGTGCGTGGGTGCACTTCACACTTCTACAATGTGGTAGCTACCGGACCAAAACAATGGTGAAGTTGAGCCTCGAGCTTCAACGCTCCTGGTTGTTGCAGAAATGTATCCACTACTACTGTTTACTTGGTGAATCTACGTACCTCATCTTGCTGAGTCTACCTGTAAACCTAACCTAACCTAACCTGTGACTTGACCTATCACCTTATGCACTACTGCCCCCAGTGGCAAGAAGTGACATCCCCAAAAACTGTACAACACATACATGGCTCCTAGCCTCCCACACATACTTTCTGTCCCTAACACTAAAACTTAAACTTAATAATTTAAAAATGAAATATAATTCGAAATAAAAATATAATAAATATAAACGAAAAATAACTGAAACTGAATTTAGAAGGGAAATCTTAAAGCTAATAGAAATATAAACCAACCTAAAAAACACAAAACTAAAATAACTTCAGTGAACAGTATTTAAAAATGAAACAGAACCAGATTTGAAGTAGACAAATAGAAATGTTGTCATTTATCTCCCTTAATGTGTCCTGTGTATGGCTGGGTGCTGGCTCCAAGTTGGAGATGGGGGGGGGGTAGAGATTGGCTGAGAGCGATGGCCAGGCTTGGCAGGGGGGTGAGGGGGTAATGGGGGTGACGGAGGTCACAACAGGATTTGGAGCCTGTGTAGGTCACCATGAGGTTACCCTGACCTGAGTTTGGATTCTGCAGGCCGTATTTATCAAGCAAAGCAAGCTGGGATGTGTGTGTATGTGTGTGTGTGCGTGCATGCGAATGTGCAAGTGTTTGTTTCTGTGTGAGGGTGTAGTAAGATAAAGGAAAGCAGCTCCAGTTCCATGCTGCTCCAGGATCTAGCGAAGGTATCTGTCAAGGATGGAGTCTCTTTCTGTGTGGAGCCACAAGGTCGTCTGTGGGAGTGGGGCTGGGGGGGAGATGGATAGCCCACACTCCTGTGCCTCTAACCCTGGAAGGCTACTGGCATGTCTGGCTGACACAGACACAACTTTATACAGGCTGGAGCTGTGTTTATGACAATATCGTAAAGCACTACTAGAGCTTTGTGAATACTCACTCAATTTAACTTTTTAAAATTTTCGCCTATAATGACATACCCAAATCTAACTGCCTGTAGCTCAGGACCTGAAGCAAGGATATGCATATTCCTGATACCATTTGAATGGAAACACTTTGAAGTTTGTGGAAATGTGAAATGAATGTAGAATAATATAACATTTTAGATCTGGTAAAATATAATACAAAGAAAAAAACATTCATTTTTTTTATTTTTTTTGTACCAGCATCTTTGAAATGCAAGAGAAAGTCCATAATGTATTATTCCAGCGCAGGCGCAATTTCGATTTTGGCCAATTGATGGCAGCAGTGTGTGCGTAAAGTTTTAGACTAATCCAGTGAACCATTGCATTTCTGTTCAACATTTTGTATAAAGACTGCCCAAATGTGCCTAATTGGTTTATTAATTACCTTTCAAGTTCATAACTGTGCACTCTCCTCAAATAATAGCATGGTATTATTTCACTGTTATAGCTACTGTAAATTGGACGGTGCAGTTAGATTAACACGAATATAAGCTTTTTGCCAATATCAGATATGTCCATGTCCTGGGAAATGTTCTTGTTACTTACAAACTCATGTTAATCGCATTAGCCTACATTAGCTCAACTGTCCCGCGAGGGACCCACCGATCCTGTAGAGGTAAGCACTAGTAGAACTCCCAAAATTGTATTTCTCAAGGACATATTTTCTTGTCTTTTGTAACATCTAACTCCTCAGCCACATGTTGAGAGGCCAGTGGAGTGTGGTAAAAACTGAAACAAGATGGTGCACAGTGCTTGACTTGGGTAGGAGCTCATCGGAGCTGAGTACCGGCACCTCAAATCTTCCACTGCTTGAGGTCTGATTGAATATTAGCTCAAAAGTATTGTGGAGCTCCTGCACCTAAGTATAAACAGTACCAGCACCCAAAATGAGCACCAGAACCTATTTCAGTCCAAGTCAAGCACTGACAGTACATGTATCATTAATGTGTCCAATAAGCATGGAGTATTTGTCTTTGCCCTGGATTATGCCTGTTAAAATGGTCTGTAGGTGCGTGGGCCAGGGGCACATGCAGGCCCGGGCCCACAAGGGGGCTAAAGGTCGCTTAGCCCCCTCAGTTCAAACTTTAGCCCCCTCAGGTTTTGTTTCATGTCCCTATATTCTAATAGCAAAAACTGTAAAATTATTGAGTGACCGGTGGGTGCAAAACTAGAGTTTACAGCCAGCATGGGGCACAGAATATTCAGTCTTCTCGATGCTCCAAACAAATTACTCCAGGCCAAAGCAACAGAGCTTTGCACTGGAGTCAAAGTGGGCCACAGTGCGTTGGAGTGCGTCGAGAAGTTGAGAGGCGACAGCGAGTTCGAAGACATTTGGACACAGTGCAGTGTCAGTGGCAGCATTGACACAACACCACCAGCTCCAAGCCAACAGCAACGCTATGCATATACACCTTTTCAGCAATACGTGGTGGACAGTACAGTAGGCCAACAGGACCTGGATATTGTGCCGTATCACAATGTGTTGCTGAACTCATGAGTGAGCAGCATGATTTTTCAATGTTTGAAGCGGGCCTGTTTTAATATAATAATAATATATAATATATATCCCATTTAGCAGACGCTTTTGTCCAAAGCGACTTACAAGTCGGCTGGGGCCACTACTTTTGCATATGGGTGGCCCCAGCGGGAATCGAACCCACGACGCTTGGCGTTGCAAGCGCCATGCTCTACCATGCTCTGGCCTGCATATTTGGCAAGACAGCTGTGTATGGCTGCATCTCATTGTAACAGGCTATGTGTTGGTTATTTGGATCTCTATTTGCCTTTTGTTTACTGTGTTGGTTTGCTGTTAATGTAACTAGCCTGAATATAGATTGTGTCATGCCTTTATCGATCTAATATTTAGTTTACTTGGTCTACGACCTGGTACCACTGATTTGTTCCGTTCGCATTCATTCACATTCACAGTTGTCGGTATTCTAAGCCAAACTGCTATTCAGTATTTTTGTTTGCATGCATGAATAACTAAGGTATTACGTTCAGAATTTAGTTTGCATTATCTTGGTGAGACAGCTGTGTGCATGGCTGCATTCACATAGGCTGTTTGTAACTGGTGAATTGCCCTGTCTATCTTGTAGCCCAGGCGTGTCAAACTCATTCCATGGAAGGCCTAGTGTCTGCAGGTTTTAGTTTTTTCTTTCAATTAAGCCCTAGACAACCAGGTGTGCAGAGTTCCTTCCCAATTAGTGACCTTAATCCATCAATCAAGTACAAGGGAGGAGCGAAAAGCCACAGACATTCGGCCCTCCGTGGAATGAGTTTGACACCTGTGTTGTAGCCTATATTCATTACCAAAACGGCCTAGCTGTAGGGCGCTGTCCATTGTGCTGATACAGAGCGGCAGAGATAGGCTGAAGATTTCAAAAGCACTCAATGATCTCGCAATCTCAGCATTTGAACTTTATGTTTGTTGTGGTATAGTGTGATTATACAAGCAGAATTTAATATAATTCAAATGCAAAACTTTGCTCCCCCTTGTTGATTTCAACTGCCCCCTCAGTTACTTTATCCTGCCACTGAATCTGGGCACATGTTATTAAGTATTAACACAGCCCATATAACCACGTTACTGATTGACACCTCTTGTTGTTGAGACTCTTGCCGACCTTTGCGGCATGACATCGGTGCATCCTCCACACACAAGTGTGTGTTATTCAGTGGGAACATCTCAGTACAGGGAGCAGAAGTGTTTGCTTGGAACCTCCCTTTCAGGCCTGGCCCGGCCTGCTCTTTTATCCTGTCTCTCTCTCCCTCTCTCCTTCACTCTCTTTCTTCCTCATCCTCTCTCTCTCACACTCACTCTTCCCTCACTCCCCCATACCTCCGTCCTTCCTTCCCATCTAACCCATACTCTGAATCCCTCCATCTCTTCTGTCCTTCACTAACTGGATCCTTTGAGAGACCTTCAGAGTGAGCCTTATCCTGTGCATCATAAAACGCTAAGACGTAAAGATGGCTTGTACAAAGTGTAGGAAGGCCTGGTTGACATTTAGTGCCTCTGGATCTTTCCGGCAGGGCAAAAGTCGAATGTGCTCTGGAGAACCTTTGATATATGATATATGCCTTTTATGCTCACTTTGAGGCAAGCAACACTGAAGTCTCTCTGCCCAAGGAAGCGAACGTAACCTGCCTAAATGATTACCGTCCCGTAGCACTCACGTCAGTAGCCATGAAGTGCTTTGAAAGGCTGGTGATGGCTCAGATCAACACCATCATGCCGGAAACCCTAGACCCACTCCAATTCGCATTCCGTTGCAACAGATCCACAGATGACCCAATCTCAATCGCAATCCACACTGCCCTTTTCCACCTGGACAAAAGGAAAACCTATATGATAATTTTGTTCATTGACTACAACTCAGCATTCAACACCATAGCACCCACAAAGCTCATCACTAAGCTCAGGACCCTGGGACTAAACACCTCCCTCTGCAACTGGATCCTGAACTTCCTGACGGGTCCCTCCCCAGGTGGTAAGGGTAGGCAACAACACATCTGCCACGCTGATCCTCAACACTGGGGCCCCTCAGGGGTGTGTGCTTATTCCCCTGCTGTACCCATGACTGCGTGGCCAGGCACGACTCCAACACCATCGTTACATTTGCTGACGACACAACAGTGATAGCCCTGAACACCGACAATGATGAGACAGCCTATAGGGAGGAGGTTAGAGACCTGGCAGTGTGGTGCCAGGACAACAACCTCTCCCTCATTGTGAGAAAGACAAACAAGCTGATAGTGGACTATAGGAAAAGGAGGGCCAAAGAGTCCCCCATTAACATAGATGGGGCTGAAGTGGAGAGGGTTAAGAATTTCAAGTTCCTTGGTGTCCACATCACTAATAAACTATCATGGTCCAAACACACCAAGACAGTTGTGAAGAGAGCACAACACCCCCTTTTCCCCTTCAGGAGACTGAACATATTTGGCATGGATCCCCAGATCCTCAGAAAGTTATACAGCTGCACCATCGAGAGCATCCTGACCGGTTGCATTACCGCTTGTAAAGGCAACTGCTTGGCATCTGAACGTAAGGTGCTACAGAGGGTAGCACCAGGCGGTGTCAGAGGAAGGCCCATACTAGGCGGTGTCAGAGGAAGGCCCAAAACATTGTCAAAAGACTCCAGTCACCCAGCAGGGACCCTGGGCATCTTTTTGTTGGTGTTTTTCAGAGTCAGTAGAAAGGCCTCTTTAGTGTCCTAAGTTTTCATAACTGTGACCTTAATTGCCTACCGTATGAAAGCTGTTAGTGTCTTAACGACCGTTCCACAGGTGCTTGTTCATTAAATGTTTATGGTTCATTGAACAAGCATGGGAAACAGTGTTTAAACCCTTTACAATGAAAATCTGTGAAATTATTTGGATTTTTTACAAATTCTCTTTGAAAGACAGGGTCCTGAAAAAGGGATGTTTACATGCCTCCCTCACTGTGTTGCAATGGACTTGCTACAATGTTGAGTCACAAAATACAAGGAGGTTTGTTTGGATATTAGTTTTTTATGCTTCAAGCCATATGTTTGCTTGTTACCTGCACTTAAACGATCGCTTCATTCTTGGAAGGCATGTCTCTCTTGAATACCAGTGTTGGTACGCTGTAGCAGGTAACCAGGCAAACAGACACATTCTCAGAATAACCCACCTCCATTTCATCTATACCCATTGTTCCCGGGATTGAAGTGGGCCAGAGGAGAGAATGTGATGTTGTTCTAGTCAATATCTCCCAAGAATTGGCTGTGGAGGGAGGTGAGGTCAATGATTTATTAGCCTATAGCAACCCTGGGTGTCCTCAGCCTCACACAGGTGCCGTAGATATAGAAACACATATGCTTGTTGACGTTCTCAGGACATTTTAGCCTCACAGTTCACTGGCCAAAAAAGGGGTTTGCTCTCTATAAACCGCTCCTTTGTAAAATATCTATCATTTACACTTCAAGCAGATCACTAGATTAGTGCCTCACCTTCATTTTTTTATACTGGTCTTTGTAACACAAAGGCAATATTTTGATAAAGATGTATTGCCTGACATGATTTAATTCTAACTTAAAAATGAAGTGTTATCTTGGCCTTATTATTATCTCACGATGGATAAGAGCTGATCCAATGTGTTGCGACGAATATGCCATTATCCTAACTATTATCCAACATGTTATGGACAGTGTAAGTCACACGATGTTGTCACAGAGTAGCGTTCAAGATAAATGCTGTCATTTTCCTCCTATCCTAATCGGTTCCCATCATTATCAGTGCTTGGTATTCTAGTTTCATGCTGGGTTGTTGAAGGCTAGTACACACACGTGAGCGCACAAACATACAAACTCATCGTCCCCAGCGCCTATAGCATCTTGATGCTCTTTGTGAGTCTGAGCTGTGTGTTCTCTCTTGTTCTGTAAACACTGATCTGAGTGGAGCCAACACCTATAGGCTATGGACCATGTTCTATCAAAACAAATCACACACAATGCCCAATGTTTTTGTAAAGTGGGGAGGGATAGGAGGGCAGGGGGTGAGGTGGGAGGGGAGGGGGGGGGGTGTCAAACAAGAGTCCTATGAAAGAATATGAATTTAAGTACTCAAAAATAGATAGATTGTTTTGGGGAAATGTCAATTCAGTTTTTATTGTGTTCAATCCAGGAAATATATGTAAATGTATCGCATATTGCCTGTGAGGATATTTTTTTAAATGATCATTTACATGTAAAAATGTTTTCCTGACACATTTGCAGTTACATGTAACACAGTGCTTCAAGTCTACTTTTTCCTAAGTGCTTAGTTTGCTTAGTGTTTCTGTTATGGCTACAGTATTTACAATAAGACGCATACACAGAGACCCCAATCCAAATCTGGTGAAATCAACAGAGAACAGCTTTGTCCTTCTGAGGGGACAACGTGCCATATAGACACTACGTGGAAGTGAGACCGGTAATGGTCTGATCCAGTAGCTACTCCCATCTCCCATGTCGTTCTTGTCCCCTTTTGTTGAGGTAGAGTGGTACAGGCACCAAGTCACAATGTTACAGTAAATGAGACGTGCTGGAGATCATCCTGATATGACCTCATTTTATAGAATCATACAGGATTTTTTTAAGGTCATGGACAAACTCACAACGGAAACTCAACCATGGAAACGAAGGGCCAGACCCGCTCCTACGCAGATGTCATTTTGACATGGAATTACGAGAGAAAGAGTATCGGGAAGGACGGTGAATTTATAAACGAATCAGTTACGGTGAAGTGGAAGGGAGGTGACACATTGCTTTTCAGTCAGACCTGGAGTCATTTCATGTCTTTTCTTGCTGTAGTATAGTTAGGTGTAATATTCCCGCCATGAGCAAACATTTCCGGACAAACAGAGGGAGCTGCGGGCACTATGGCTCTGCCTGGTACAGCACACTGAGGATGGAGACACAGGCACAAAGGAAGGCGCATGATTGGTCTGTTTGATGGAGATCTGATTTTTTTTTTAAATGTATAATTGGAGCACGTAGAATTCACATGTTGACTGTTTTCAGGCAAACAAAGACTCTGCCACGCCATAAACTGTACTGAGCTATAGCACCTCAATATTTTCATTGTCTGGGCAACTGGATGTGTGACAGTGTGTTTTATTTTATGTGCGGAAGAGCAGTGTGTGTGCATGCGTGCACGTGTCTGTGTCTGCGTGTACACATGTGCAAGTATAGCTGTTTGAGGTGCCTGAGACAAGGTCATACGTTCATGGAAGGACAAGGGAAACCGTTGCCACATGATGGTGGCCATGTTTGGTTGGTTGAGCTCTGCAGTCTTTTCAGTAACAAGATGTTATCAGGTCTGCCGGGCCCCTTGTTTGTTCTACACACTCAAACAGCCTTACACACATTTGAATACATTTTCCAGTGGAAAGAAACTGTCTATAGAGAAGGTCAAGGCCCTAGCTTAGCGTTGTGCATTTGAACAGAATAGTGAAAGAGGACAAGACCTTTTGAGTTATGTAATTTGTTACAATTGGATTGGTGTCTCTAAAATGTCACAAAAAGTGTTGGATTGACTCAGCATCTCAGAACTCCAAGGACCAATTTGGGGCTAGTGTTCAGTTCTGCACAGTCAAAATGAGCTATGGTACTACCCAACGTCGGTTACTTTCTAAATGTAATCAGTTACAGTCACAAGTTATCTGTCCAAAATTGTATTCAGTAACGTAATTTTGGGATTATCCGAACTCAGTAACGTAATCTGATTACATTCAGTTACTTTTAGATTACTTTCCCCTTAAGAGGCATTAGAAGAAGAGAAAAATGTATGTTCCCATTTGAACGGCATCTATTGCAGGATAAATCAGTGTTAAAGTTTACATAGCTGGCCATATGGACGTTAAATTGAACGACTCAATGCCATACGCTGACCTATTGTTTACCTTTTTCTTGGCGACATTATCTTAATATTATGCAGCCATTTAAAGGGCAAATCCACAGATGAAACAATAACAAAACAGTTGCCACGCCTCTGTTTTGGTGAAAAGCTGAGGGATGGGCCTGGAGAAATGTAACCACTCTCAGATTAATAGACAGAGCTATAGATGCAAGGACTGACCACCCATGTTATCACAATAATTGTTTTAACCATGTTATGAGGCTATACAGTGTTTGTTTACATTTACACACTTATATTTTGGGTTCTCATGGATGTATGACAGCTCATGAGGCATTTATAAGTTAAATTCTTCAGGAATCATACACACATATGCATATACATGTACTGTATATATGTGTGTATATATACACAATGCCTTGTCATCATTAGTCATTTAGGTCAACATTGGATTATTCAGAGATCCTCACTGAACTTCTGGAGAGAGTTTGCTGCACTGAAAGTAAAGGGGCTGAATAATTTTGCACGCCCAATTTTTCAGTTTTTGATTTGTAAAAACGTTTGAAATATCCAATAAATGTCGTTCCACTTCATGATTGTGTCCCACTTGTTGTTGATTCTTCACAAAAAAATACAGTTTTATATCTGATGTTTGAAGCCTGAAATGTGGCAAAAGGTCGCAAAGTTCTAGGGGGCCGAATACTTTCGCAAGGCACTGTATATATATATATATATATATATATATATATATATATATATATATATATATATATATATATTATAATTTACAAGTTCATTTGAGTCTATCAAAAGTGTGCGAGTTTGACCATGTGTCCATTAGGCCTATGTATTTTTTATTTTTTTTTATCACCATGAATTATATTGAGCAATAAATGCCCACTTTTATTCCTTAGGCTGGGATCTGCACTATGCAGCTTTTGCAAGAGTGCATTTTTCACCGGCTGTCCACTGGTTTCAAAAACAATGATTGATAGGCAGCTTAAACTTCTTGAATTCAACCATTATTGGGTTCAAATACACATTTAGATTTGTGATCAGCCATCCACAACAACCACAATCTGTAAGGTGCAAATGGCTAAATGAGAGAGCAGCAGTGTGATTCACATCAATGCCCAATGTAGATATTAATTATAAGTGACATCCGTATCGCCGTAGACTACACCACTGCTGTCATCCTTACCTCCAAGCGTTTATTCAAGTTTATATTATTTTATTTCACCTTGATTTAACCAGGTAGGCAAGTTGTGAACAAGTTCTCATTTGCAACTGCGACCTGGCCAAGATAAAGCATAGCAGTGTGAACAGACAACAACACAGAGTTACACATGGAGTAAACAATAAACAATAAACAAGTCAATAACATAGTAGGGGGAAAAAAATCTATATACATTGTGTGCAAAAGGCATGAGGAGGTAGGCAATAAATAGGCCATAGAAGTGAATAATTACAATTTAGCAGATTTACACTGGAGTGATAAATGATCAGATGAACAAGTGCAGGTAGAGATACTGGTGTGCAAAAGAGCAGAAAAGTAAATAAAATAAAAACAGTATGGGGATGAGGTAGGTAAATTGGGTGGGCTATATACCGATGGACTATGTACAGCTGCAGCAATCGGTTAGCTGCTCAGATAGCAGATGTTTAAAGTTGGTGAGGGAAATAAAAGTCTCCAACTTCAGTGATTTTTGCAATTCAGTCACAGGCAGCAGAGAACTGGAAGGAAAGGCGGCCAAATGAGGTTTTGGCTTTAGGGATGATCAATGAGATACACCTGTTGGAGCGAGTGGTACGGGTGGGTTTTGCCATCGTGACCAGTGAACTGAGATAAGGTGGAGCTTTAACTAGCATAGACTTGTAGATGACCTGGAGCGAGTGGGTCTGGAGACGAATATGTAGCGAGGGCCAGCCGACTAGAGCATACAGGTCGCAGTGGTGGGTGGTATAAGGTGCTTTAGTAACAAAACAGATGGCACTGTGATAAACTGCATCCAGTTTGCTGAGTAGAGTATTGGAAGCTATTTTGTAGATGACATCGCCGAAGTCGAGGATCGGTAGGATAGTCAGTTTACTAGGGTAAGTTTGGCGGATTTTGGATTGGAGATGTTTGATATGAGTCTGGAGTCTAGCCAGACACCTAGGTACTTATAGATGTCCACATATTCTAGGTCGGAACCATCCAGGGTGGTGATGCTTGTCGGGCGTGCGGGTGCAGGCAGCGAACAGTTGAAAAGCATGCATTTGGTTTTACTAGCGTTTAAGAGCAGTTGGAGGCCATGGAAGGAGTGTTGTATGGCATTGAAGCTCGTTTGGAGGTTAGCACAGTATAAAAGGAAGGGCCAGAAGTATACAGAATGGTGTCGTCTGCGTAGAGGTGGATCAGGGAATCGCCCGCAGCAAGAGCAACATCATTGATATATACAGAGAAAAGAGTCGGCCCGAGAATTGAACCCTGTGGTACCCCCATAGAGACTGCCAGAGGACCGGACAACATGCCCTCCGATTTGACACACTGAACTCTGTCTGTGTCAGGATTTGGCCAGGGTTGTTCCGGGTTTTGGTCACTAGATGCCCCCATTGTGCTTTTTGACCTTATGTTTTTTCCCTTGTTCCCCATTATTATTTGCACCTGTGCCTCGTTGTATTTAAACCCTTAGTTTCCCTCAGTTCTGTGCTCTGTGTTTGTATGTTAGCACCCAGCCCTAGTGTTCTGTGTATTCTTGTCGATTCCGGTGGATGCTCTTGTGGAATTCTGTTTTTGTTTTTGAGTATCTCTTGAGGCTTTTTTGTGCTATTCCTACCACCTTTTGGATTTGCCATTTTTTGTATTGAAGGACTTCTCCTTTTTACTTTATTAAATACACCGTCTTAAGTACTGCTGTGTCTGCCTCATCTTCTGGGTTCTGCTGACTATTCGTGGCTCAGTTGGTTATGTAACTGTTTCTCACTCCGGAGACCCAGGTTCGTAACCGGGTCCTGACAGAAACACAGAGCCAAAAATGAACCCAGAGGCAGCCAGTTCCCAGGACATTTTTGCCATGCTGTCCCACCACCAGGAGACTGTCCAACGCCACAAAGCCGCCCTGGTTCAGCAAGAGGCCTTAATGGCTAGACATTCTCATCTTCTGTCGGAGATGCTGACTTCCATTAAGCAAATATCTGATCGTCTTACCCCGGCAACAGTTCCCGTCCCAGTACCTCAGATTCACGTACCCATGGCAGTTAACCCCCTGGCTGAACCTCGTCTTCCAACGGTTCTCAGGTGATCCAAGTGCTTGTAAAGGGTTTCTCACCCAATGTTCTCTCTCCTTTGAGCTACAACCCTCGTTGTTTCCCACCGACCGGTCTAAGATCGCTTATATCATCACCCTGCTGTCGGAGAAAGCCCTGGCCTGGGCTACTGCTGTGTGGGATGCCCATAGTTCCTGCTGTGCCAGCTACTCTGCCTTTGCTGAGGAATTCAAACGAGTGTTTCAAGGCCCAAGCAGTGGTTCTGACTCAGCCAAACAGCTCCTGACTCTCCACCAAGGTTGGCGCAGCGTGACGGACTATGCCATCCAGTTCCGCACGGTGGCAGCAGCAAGTGGCTGGAACAACGAGGCGCTCACGGTGTGCTTTCTGAAAGGCCTTTCCGACACTATCCAAGATGAACTGGCCACTCGGGAACCACCGGACAATCTCGAGTCCCTGATCAAGTTGGCCTCACGCATTGACCAGCGTCTGAGAGAGAGAGAACTCAACCGTAGACCTCTAGCCCCTATCAGTCCCAGCTCCGAGTCCCCACCTTTATCCTCGCTGGCTCCATCGGAACCCATGCAGATTGGACGCATCTCCCAGGCTGAGAGAGACCGCCGGATGAGGGAGCGACGCTGTCTATATTGCGGCAAACCGGGCCATTTCCGTCCCACGTGTCCCGGGCTCCAGGGAAACGCTCTGTCCCGTACAGACCGGGGGGAACTGTAACGGGAAACATAACCTCCTCCCATCCGTCCAACTCCCGTCTGCTCATTCCAGTCACCCTCTCCTGGGACAACCACAAGCTTCACCTTCAAGCCTTGGTAGACTCTGGAGCCGCAGGTAACTTCATGGATGGTGTCTGGGCGAAGGAGAATGGCGTTCCTTCTGAACCTCTAAGTGAACCCATGAGGGTCACTACATTGGATGGAAGCCCTTTGGGATCTGGACTTGTCACTCATGTCACTACCTCCTTGCGACTTTCAGTTTCACAACACCAGGAATTGATGAACTTTCATTTGATCTCCTGTTCCGAGTTCCCTCTCGTCCTTGGATACCCCTGGCTTCACAGCCATAACCCTCACATCGACTGGTCTGTGGGCACTATCAAGCAGTGGGGTCCTACGTGCCAAGCTACTTGTATTTTCCAGAAGTCCCCGAGTTCTACTCCCGAGTCTTTAGAATCCATCGACCTGACCCGAGTTCCCGAGTGTTACCATGACCTCAAACTGGTGTTTAGCAAACAGAGGGCCACCATGCTACCACCCCATAGACCTTACGATTGCCCCATCGACCTGTTTCCGGACACTTGCCCCCCCAGGGGTCGGATCTTTTCCCTATCTCCACCTGAACGAGCTGCTATGGATACCTACATCAAGGACGCTCTGGAAGCAGGCCTCATGCGTCCATCCACCTCCCCGGCGGGAGCAGGGTTTTTCTTTGTGGCCAAGAAAGACGGTGGATTACGTCCTTGCATCGACTACCGGGGACTCAATGCCATAACCGTCCGTAACCGTTACCCGCTACCCCTTATGGCCACAGCCTTCGAGCTGCTCCAGGAAGCAGTTGTTTTCACTAAGCTTGACCTGCGGAATGCATACCATCTTGTGCGGATCAGACCTGGTGACGAGTGGAAGACCGCTTTCAACACGCCTACTGGTCACTATGAATACTTGGTGATGCCCTTCGGCCTGACCAACGCCCCAGCGGTGTTCCAAGCGCTCATAAACGATGTGCTTAGGGATATGCTTAACATATTTGTGTTCGTTTACTTGGATGACATCCTCATCTTTTCGAGCTCCCTTCAAGAACACACTAAGCATGTCAGACAAGTACTCAAACGCCTCCTGGACAGCCATCTGTACGTTAAGCCGGAAAAATGTGAATTCCATTCATCCCGAGTACAATTCCTGGGATTTGTAGTGGAACCCGGTCGAGTCCAAATGGACCCCAGGAAGGTAGGGGCGGTAGCGGATTGGCCCACCCCCAAATCCGTTAAGGAAGTTCAGCGTTTCCTGGGCTTCACAAACTTTTACCGCAAGTTCATCAAGAACTTCAGCTTGGTGGCAGCCCCTCTCTCAGCTTTAACCAAGGGTGGCAATGCAAGGTTTTTGTGGGGAAGAGAAGCTGAGACGGCCTTCCAAGGACTCAAGCAGCGCGTTCTCTCTGCTCCCATCCTGATACTACCGACTACGGATGAACCATTTGTGGTGGAGGTAGACGCATCAGAGGTTGGTGTTGGAGCTGTCCTGTCTCAGAGGGTGAAGACAAGAAGCTTCATCCGTGCGCTTTCTTCTCACACCGGCTTACCCCGACTGAGAGGAACTACGATGTGGGGGATCGTGAACTCCTAGCGGTTAAGATGGCATTGAAGGAATGGAGACACTGGCTCGAGGGGGCTTCTCACCCGTTTCAAGTGCTTACGGACCACAAAAATCTGGAGTATATCCAGCAGGCGAAGCGGTTGAACTCTAGACAAGCTAGATGGTCTCTTTTCTTCAATCGATTCCAGTTTATCCTCACCTATCGGCCCGGGTCGAAGAATCTCAAACCGGATGCCCTGTCCCGAGTCTACGCTCCTGCCATTCGAGATGACACGGACATGCCTGTCCTTCCTGCTGCTAAGATTGTGGCTCCAATCTCGTGGCAAGTTGAGGATACCGTGAGACGTGCTCAAGCTAGCGAACCGGACCCGAAAGGAGGTCCTGCCAATCGGTTGTTTGTCCCCAAGGCAGTGAGGACTCAGGTCCTTTTGTGGGGGCACTCCTCTTGCCTCACCTGTCATCCGGGCGTAGGTCGCACCTTGGAGTTCATCCAGCGTAAGTTCTGGTGGCCTACCATAAGAGAAGACGTTGCCACTTTCGTCAATGCCTGTCCCGTGTGCTGCCAGGGCAAATCTTCTCACCTCCGCCCTCAAGGACTCCTTCACCCTTTACCTGTTCCCCACAGACCCTGGTCCCATATCTCATTGGACTTTATTACTGGACTTCCTCCATCCCATGGCAATACTACTATCCTAGTCATAATCGACAGGTTTTCAAAGGCGGCCAGGTTCGTCCCTCTGACTAAGTTACCTTCTGCCAAGGAAACGGCTGAGTTGGTAATTAATCATGTGTTCCGAGTCTTCGGCATTCCTCAAGATATGGTTTCTGACAGAGGTCCCCAGTTCGCCTCAAGGTTTTGGAAGGCCTTCTGCCAACTCATGGGGGCTTCTGCCAGTCTATCTTCAGGGTACCATCCGGAGTCCAACGGCCAAACAGAGAGGATGAATCAAGAGCTGGAAACCACCCTCCGATGTATGACTCGTGACAACCCGTCCACATGGTCATCCTTTATTGTTTGGGCCGAATACGCGCACAACACCTTGCGCTCCTCCTCCACTGGTATGTCCCCGCACGAGTGTCAGTTTGGCTATGCTCTTCCATTGTTCCCGGACCAGGAGGCAGAAGTCAGAGTGCCTTCAGCCTTGAAGTTCGTCAGACGCTGTCGGCTTATGTGGAGGAAGACCCGTCTTAATCTTATGCGTTCCTCACAGAGGTACCAACAACAAGCCAACAGACGTCGCCGTCCCGGGCCTACCCTGCGCCCCGGCCAGAGAGTCTGGCTCTCCACAAGAGACTTACCTCTACGGGTGGAGTCTCGCAAGCTGTCCCAAAAATACATCGGTCCCTTCAAGGTTGCCAGGAGAGTTAACCCAGTTTCTTATCGCCTACACTTACCCAGATCCCTTAAGATTAATCCCACATTTCACATTTCATTGTTAAAACCTGTTGTTTTTTCTCCCCTTGTCCCGGCAGACAGACCTCCCCCTCCGCCTCGTGTCATTGGAGGCCAGCCGGCTTATACCGTCCATCGGATACTGGATTCCCGCCGGGTGCAGCGGTCCTGGCAGTATCTGGTTGACTGTGAAGGCTACGGTCCCGAGGAGCGCTCCTGGGTTCCTGCCAAAGACATCCTGGACCCTGACCTCATTCGTCAGTTCAGGGCCCTCCACCCTGAGAGAGCTGGTAGGAACGTCAGGAGCCATTCCTAGGGGGGGGATTCTGTCAGGATTTGGCCAGGGTTGTTCCGGGTTTTGGTCACTAGATGCCCCCATTGTGCTTTTTGACCTTATGTTTTTTCCCTTGTTCCCCATTATTATTTGCACCTGTGCCTCGTTTTTTCCTGATTGTATTTAAACCCTTAGTTTCCCTCAGTTCTGTGCTCTGTGTTTGTATGTTAGCACCCAGCCCTAGTGTTCTGTGTATTCTTGTCGATTCCGGTGGATGCTCTTGTGGAATTCTGTTTTTGTTTTTGAGTATCTCTTGAGGCTTTTTTGTGCTATTCCTACCACCTTTTGGATTTGCCATTTTTTGTATTGAAGGACTTCTCCTTTTTACTTTATTAAATACACCGTCTTAAGTACTGCTGTGTCTGCCTCATCTTCTGGGTTCTGCTGACTATTCGTGGCTCAGTTGGTTAAGTAACTGTTTCTCACTCCGGAGACCCAGGTTCGTAACCGGGTCCTGACAGTCTGCAAAGTAGTTGGTGAACCAGGCAAGGCAGTCATTAGAAAAACCGAGGCTACTGAGTCTGCCGATAAGAATACGGTGATTGACAAAGTCGAAAGCCTTGGCCAGGTCGATGAAGACAGCTGCACAGTGCTGTCTTTTATCGATGGCGGTTATGATATTGTTTAGTACCTTGAGCGTGGCTGAGGTGCACCTGTGACTGGCTCGGAAAACGGAATGCACAGCGGAGAAGGTACGGTGGGATTCGAGATAGTCAGTGATCTGTTTGTTGACTTGGCTTTCGAAGACCTTAGATAGGCAGGGCAGGATGGATATAGGTCTGTAATAGTTTGGGTCCAGGGTGTCTTCCCCTTTGAAGAGGGGGATGACCGCGGCAGCGGTTGGATAATCTTTGGATGCCGACAGCAGTCGCACCATTGGAAGACCTAGCTTGGACTGTAGCTTACTCCTGCTCTGTTCCTGCGATCCATCAAACCCATTTGGTGTGTCGTCATAGTGGACTCTGACTTGTGGTCAGACTCGTTCAGGTGGAACAAACTTACACTTGCACCTTTTTTCAATGCTGATTTGAATGTCATTGAGAAAACAGAGAAGCGTCAAAGATTTTTCTTCCGCAAACATCCTTTCTAAATTTAAAAGTAATCCTCAAAGTAATCATCTAGTTTTTCAAAAGTATCTGTAATCTGATTACAGTATTTTTACTGGTAATGTAATGGATTACAGTTACCGGTTTTTGTAATCCCTTACATGTATCAGATTACATGTAATCCGTTACTCCCCAACACTGGGTACTACAGACTTTTACCTAGCCATTTCAATTGCAAAAACAAGCCTCCAAGGTCCACCTAATGTCCCGTGAACAGACTACGTAAACATAAATGGGACCGTAGATCTGTTATGATACAACGGAGCGTGAGATAATGAGCAGCATTAGTTCCGTGCTTTGGACATTTCACAATTTTGCATCTTTAGAATTCTGTAAGGGGAGGGGACATTTGACCCATAGACTTTCCCATAACTTGGAAAGAGAGAGGTTGGAGCTCTTCGATTCCGCTTCTGCTTCTGATCCTCGTTCTAACTCTTCTCTTAATACATATGGATCCAGAACTTAATAGAGCTCCTGACCACACAAGACTTTAGTTCTGAGTTAACCTAGATGAATATCCACCTAACTTAGGTACAGTACAGGTATGTACACTTCCTGCCTTACAAAAATGAACAATAGACAAGCGGGTAGTTCATTGATCTACCAAGACTGAGGTTTTACGCCCCTTTCATACAGTATCTCCCTAATAAGCAGTAGAACCGCTAGGTATAATACAATGCCCAGGCATTGAGACCAGCTGAGAGGCCTGTGTATGCTAAGGTCTGGACCTTCTCCTCTTTCCCTATGCCTGTCTGCCACCCTATACTCTCTCTACTCCCCCTCCCCAATACAGCCCTCAATCCCCCCAACTACTACCCCCACCCCTACACCACTGCCACCTCTACCCCCACCCCTACACCTCATTACTATCTAATGACGTCACCTCTGCCAAGGCTGCTCTTTTTCTCTGGTACGCCGAACATCTAAACAGCTGATTCAGGGAAAGTCACAGGGTGTTCTGGAAACCTGACCTTCTGCTAAGACAAAACACAGAGAGGAGCTGGCTCTAGCTGGCGAGCTAACAGGATGGAGGTGACGGGGATGTTAACGTGGAAACAATAACATGGCCTTGCTCGGATTTGGAAAACCAAACCTCATCTATTAGCTGTACTTTCAGAGACCCAATACAGGGGTGTTCATTTAAAGGTCATGTCTTGTCTAAACCATTAGTAATTTTTAGGTAATTAGTGAAAATGACCATTTTGTGGCCATTTATGTATTCTAAAATGAAGTGCTACCATATCATCTTTGTACAAGATAGCAACATAACAGAGTTGTGGGCTAGAGCAGTGCACTCTGCCATTGTAATCTTTCTTCACAATTACAGTGCTTAAGTTCTTATTACCCTCAATTGGTGCGAGTGTTGAATTATACACCTCAGGCTTATCTGGCTAGGTTGTCTAATGGCTTTTTAAACACTTGAGTCAGATGTGTGATGGATGGATGGAGGGCTTATCTGGGACCCGTCCCTGGAGGAGCATCCCAGGAGAAGCTCTCTGACATGAGGTTGTGAGGGGCTGGATGACCATGGACCCCCACCACTGGAGCTAGCCCTTCCACACTGACTGGGCTAAGCTAGAGAGGGGTACCAAAAGAAAGAGAGAAAGGTAGAGCTAGAGGAACCCCAACTATATCAGGGGCCGGGATGCAGTGGTGGATTTAGGTATAGGCGACACGGGCAGCCGTGGGGACGGGGGCTGAAGGGAGGGGGGCACCCAGGGGGCGTTACAAGCTAGAACCGCCACTGCCGGTATGCCACCATTCAGACCACGCTCTCCGATAAATTCCCAATGCGACAAATTTGTGCATGCAACTTGAAATTACTATCTATCATTGTAAATCTCCCATCTGCACAAATGCATGATTGTGATGTGAACGTTATGTGCATGTCGTATTGACCCAATTTGGCCCTCGGTAACCTCACCATGGCAAGTATTGTAAATGACAAGGCCTACTCCATCTTATTGTCAGTCAGACTAGATTTACTGATGTGTGTCATGCCATGTCCCTCCACCAGCTACACGGGAAAATGAACCGCTTATTTGTTTATGAGATTAGGTAAGAAAGCAGTACACTGTCAGAATGAGAGGAGATGCAAATGTATTGAGTTAGGCTCGAGACTGGGGTGACCCAAGAAACGCTGGTTTAGAAAGAAGTCACGGACAATGGTTTGGCCTTCAAAGCAAATTTGATTTGTCACATGCACGTGTTTAGCAGACGTTAGTGCGGGTGTAGCGAAATGCTTGTAAAGACACATTAGACCATGAGACATAAAGAATGGTTTGGCCTGGGTTAATTCCGATTTTGTGACCTATTTCCTGCTGGTATAAACCCAGACAAAATCACAGTGAAGACGTAAACTAAAATGCAACTTCAGTGTGTTTCTCCTTTGAGTTGTCATGCCGTTACATGATCGGGTATACATCTGGAAGTTACTCATACTAATTTGGGCATTAGAGGTCCTGATATGGTTGCATAAACAGATACCGAGCCTCATAATCTTGTCTACATTGTGTCACATGGAGTAGTTGGTTCCCTTCTGTAACTCCTATCTACCCTGTGTGTCGTTATTATTACACTACAATTAGAAAACAGAGCCAAGGTCAAGACATGAGAGGCAACTGAGTCAAAGGCAGCCCATATCACCAATCTGTGATGACATCACTACGATAGACTGATACGTATGGAGACAATACTAAAGATTGGGTGTCACCCACATTGTCTGATGCAAGGCTTTTATGAGTATGAATTGGAATAGCTGTCAATTATCCAGTACTGAGCCATACTATTCCACATGCTACTTTTATGTTCGTGTTTTTTACGAGTTTGCGAAGTGACACCAATCCCTTAGGATCATAAATGCAGCACTAAGCTAATCAAAAACTCTCAACTATTTCAGTATCATTTAGATGGAGAGGAATGTAGTTGATCATAGACAGTGGTTCGTCACTTGAACCAGCTAGGGTGTAGCTGACTGGCTGTGGTTGTACAATACTTCCTGGGAAGTTTTTTAGCCAGCCTGGATAGCTAGCTTGCCACCAATCCCCTGGCCTCTCCCCAACACACACACACACACACACACAGACACACACACACACAGACACACAGACACAAACACACTCGTAATCGGGCAGGTGAGGGCGTTCCCTTTTGTGGGCGAGCCTTGGAAAGCGGCAAGGATGGTTCACACTGTCCAAACGACAAAGGTTGCTTTTACACACCTGCCCTGCCTCGCTTAATCATCTACCACTCCAAACAGCAGACTGACGCTCACCCACCACATCCCATCAGCCACTGGGGCAGCCCCCATGGCAGTTGTCACCAACAGTTTCTCTCTTTAAAATATTATCATACCCTAACCACACTGCTAAAGATAAACCTAATTCTTACTTTAAATGAACCTTCTACTGCAATGGGCTAAGTCAGGGTCACACAGAATGTTTCTTAACAAATCTACTTTGAAACAAAAGTATACACCTCACACACATGGTTATAGGCTTAAAATAATAAATAATAGAGTTTGAATGTATTCAATCATAAGTTTGCATCCCAATATTACATTTTATATACATTAAAGAATAAATGAAATACACTATATATACAAAGGTATGTAGACGCCCCTTCAAATGAGTGGATTCAGCTATTTCATCCACACCCGTTGCTGACAGGTGTATAAAATCGAGCACACAGCCATGCAATCTCCATAGGCTAGCATTGGCAGTAGAAGGGCCTTACTGAAGAGCTCAGTGCTAGCTTTCCAACAAGTCCGTTCATAAAATTGTGGCCCGGCTAGAGCTGCCCCGGTCAACTGTAAGTGCTGTTATTGTGAAGTGGAAACGTCTAGGAGCAACTATGGCTCCGCTGCGAAGTGGTAGGCCACACAAGCTCACAGAATGGGACCACTGGGTGCTGAAGGGCATAATGCGTAAAAATTGTCTGTCCTCGGTTGCAACACTCACTACTGAGTTCCAAACTGCCTCTGGAAGCAATGTCAGCACAATAACTATTTATTGGGAGATTCGTGAAATGGGTTTTACAAGCCTAAAATCACCATGCCAAGCTTCGGGGGAAGTGGTGTAAAGCTCGCCGCCATTGGACTCTGGAGCAGTGGAAACGCGTTCTCTGGAGTGATGAATCACGCTTCACCATCTGGCAGTCCGTCGGACAAATCTTGGTTTGGCGGATGCCAGTAGAACGCTACTTGGCCCAATGCACAGTGCCAACTGTAAAAAATAATGGTCTGGGGCTTTATTTCATGCTTTGGGCTAGACCCCTTAGTTCCAGTGAAGGGAAATCTTAACGCTACAGCATACAATGACATTCTAGACGATTCTGCGCTTCCAACTTTGTGGAAATAGTTTGGGGAAGACCCTTTCCTGTTTCAGCATGACAATGCCCCTGAGCACAAAGTGAGGTTCATACAGAAATGGTTTGTTGAGATCTGTGTGAAAGAACTTGACTGGCCTGCACAGAGCCCTGCCCTCAACCCGATCAAACACATTTGGGATGAATTGGAATGCTGACTGCGAGCCAGGCCTAATCGACCAACATCAGTGCCTGACCTCACTAATGCTCTTGTAGCTGAATGGAAGCAACTCCCCGCAGCAATGTTCCAACATCCAGAAGAGTGGAGGCTGTTATAGCAGCTAAGGGGGGACCAACTCCATTTCAATGAGATGTTCGAAGAGCAGGTCTCCACATACTTTTGGTCATGTAGTGTATAACAAAGACATTTGAATCATGTTTATTAATTATATTATTAAAAATGTTATAATAATTCCACCCATGAGGTCACTATGTCATTTGACTGCAGGAAATGGCTATGACCTAAGAGTTACCTTTTGTTTTAATGCAGTTTCATTTTGACTTAACCCTCTATGGGAGCCACTGCCCATGCAGTGGGAAGGTAGAGACAGCCAGACAGACAGAAGGACAAACAGAGACAGAGTCTCAGGCATAAAACTTAACTGCTCTGTGCCTGCCTTCCATAAAAACAAACATGTGTAAATAGGGCATTTCATTTGTTTTAAGCCCCAGACGCTTCAGACACAGTGAAGAGATCCGTCAAATACCGGAAATTACTTTCATAGCCTCCATAATGGGACACGGAGTTTTATTTGACATCCAGAACAAATCACAACTCTTCCTCCCAGAGTCCAAGTTATGTACAAAGAGCCAGACGACCTATAAACAAATTGTACTAACTGTGAATCCGAATAAGAAAGTGGGATACTATGCTCTCTGTATATGTGTGTCATGGAAGGTTAGATATATCCATTTTAGGTAATTCATTCTAAACGTTATCCCAATGCATTAGATGTCTTTAGGGGTCAGTTAAATAACAACCAATTATCAGCCACATTCAATATGGCAATTGAAATGAGATTGTATGTATCGCTAAAGCATAACGTGAAAATATGTCGAACAATTATTTATTTGTATTGGGTCACGACATTATCAATATTTTTACATTTCCAAGACGCTCTTATACAAAGTGACATACAGGAGCAATTAGGGTTAAGTGCATTGCAAATCAACTGATTGTTCACCCAGTCGACTAGGGGATTAGACTCGGCGAACTTTCGAGTTAACCATAATTAGCAGACATTAGTGGCATACTTTGGTTTTAATCAAACCATGAGGTTTTCTCCTTTAATAACAATGAAATAGCATTCTGCTCTGAAATGATCTTCTATTCATAAATTACCTCGAAATATATCCTACTGTATGTGGATCCTCTTGATGGATGCCATGTGCTGTGTTCTGTACAAAGCTGTGTAATTTCTTTGACTGAATTATCTCACTACCAGCTGAGTCTAAACTCCAAAAATGCTCGAGAAATTGTCCAGTAATTTCGAGAGAGAGTACCCACAACGATAAATCCCATTCCTTCGCTGATCTTTATCTTGTTTTTATCACCCGTTTGTGAGATTAAATGGACACTCAAAATGTAACGATAAAATGCTGCATTACATTTATCGAGTGGATAAAACAAAAGTGTATCTTATTGTTGTTATTATAATTGTTGTAATAGCGCAATAATAATAATAATAATAATAATAATAATAATTTCAAGGTCTGTATTGTCAAATGTAATATTAACAGGATATCTCAAATGTGATCGCATAGCGGTCTTGGCGACGATATTGGATTGGATAAGATTTGCAATAAAACATTTAATCAAATAAAAACATTAAAGGCAACATTTTCGTTCAATTTCCGAGCACATGAAAACATCTCCAACTAATCTAATCAATTATTGAGACGCAATCGAAACTGAGGTGAATAATTAAGTAAAAGTCTGAATGCTACAAGGTAGGCATTCATTTACAAATCGCTGATTGTTCCCAATTCATCATAAACTCTCACCTTTGATTACACTATTCTATTACACTACAGACAAAGCAGACTTCCTTTTTGTCTTCAACACCATTCATGAATAGCATAAATGATTAGGTGGTGTGTCTGTATTAAACCAATCAAATCAGATTTTACGATTTTAACTGATATTTTTATTACGCCAAATCAATAATAATAATATTTTTATTATCACTTGAATAGGCCTATCGAGTACACAAAACATTAGGAACACCTTCCTAATATTGAGTTGCACCCCCTTCTGGCCTCAGAACAGCCTCAATTCGTCTGGGTATGGACTCTACCAGGTGTCGAAAACATTCCATGGGGATGCTGGCCCATTTGGACTCCAATGCTTCCCACACCTACTACCATACCCGGTCCAAAGAAACTTAAATATCTTAACCCTCTGAATGGCACACATACAACATTCCTGTCTCAAAATAGGAAAAATAGAAAACTCTGTCTTTCAATATAACAGAAAACGAGTAGTAGGAGATAATCATTATGATGTCAGTAGATACAGCAATGACACCTGAGGGCGATTACGCAATGAAACAGACACACATTATTGAGATACGAATGAAGATACGGCCATCTTGAAAATCAATAAAGAAATTAATCACAAAATAATAGCATTTTATTATCATTACTAGTACTACCACTACTATTATTTTCAAATATATATTATTATATTGTTGTTATTATTATTAATAATAATAATAAATATAACGTTAATATTATAAGCTAGTCGAGGTAATTCGAATGTAGGCCCATCTAGGCCTAATAATTCCATTACATTATAATAAACCTTAAATTATTCCACAGTGACAGTAAATTATTATTTTTAAATTACGAAATTATATAGACTATTTATTGTTGATTGCAAACAGTCTTCTCCCGGTCTGCCCCTGCCTGAGCCTGTCCGTCACTGGATAGTGTGAAGATAGAGGCTGAGACTGAATGGCGTCCTGACACTTTACGGGTGGGGATTCGTCACAGGTAGGCTAACTATCTGAGAGACACTCTTCATGGCATCACAGCGAAAACACCTCATTCGTTAAGTCGCATTGGAACAGACAGTAAAATGATGTATTCTCGCACCTCCCTGATAACTGTCTGCCTCGGCCCCCCAATGTCCAGCCGAGACAGTAGCGCCTGCTTACTCCATGTTCCACGGTGCATTTGATTAGCTATGTCCTGACTTTTTCGCTTAGCTCTCAACGATTTATCAAAATAGCCGAGGTGATAGCTGTTAGTGCTATCCCTTTTACGCACGAGGACACGTCCAATTCATGGCGCGTTAAACCAATAGTCATAGTTCTGATCCCTATTTTAGAAGTATGCAGTTGCTTACACCTCTCAGAGAACGTTTCTAAAATGCTACCTAGGTTTACCCTTTGCAAAGCAACGAAAAGTGAAAGGAATGCAAAGACCAAATTAAAAGAAGAATGGCCATTGTTTGAACCCATTTTACAAGAGGAGTCAAACAGAGGATAGAGCATTTTGCAATGGCTCGTGTCTCTCCTCTCTCTTTCAGTGCAACGAAATGGTGACCTATAATTTACCCTGAAACGCGTATCGCCTAACAGTGTTATCCAGACAAAATGTAAATAGAAAGAAATACCAGTAGAATTCTTCCCAGGTCGACTAACGACGGGACTATTTGTTAACGTCTGGAAGGATTGCTGAATACTAGTAGTAAATGAATGGTTTAATTGACAACTCGTCACTTTTGATAATTTCACTGAGCCAATGTATATTCCAACTGAAGTAATCATCGCCAGTTCAATGTAAATCCTCTCTGCAACAACAGATACGTGCTGAGAGTTTGTGCTTCCGAGGGTGACCCCATTTAATCAATTTAAGGGCTCACTTAAATAAACTAACTGTGAATGGTCTGCCCTAACATAACGCCGAAATTGAGAATAAACAAATAAATAAACAAAAAGAGGCGATTTTAAAATAGCTGTTCTCAGCGAGGTTTGTATTTTAGGGCCTTTTACTTTCTAATTATAATGATTTTATCATTCAATGTTAGTTATTTTAAGTATGGTGCAATTGATATGCTATTAAATATTTAACTTTGTAAATTGAAAAGTTTTTAAATTGAATATTATTTTTTAAACTCTATATTCGATGCCAACAGTTTTGTCGATAGTTCTGTAACATCTTACATTATTACAATGTATTGCTTGCCAGAACTTGTAAACACATTCTGAAGAATGTTAGCCTAGGGACTACTTCATTTGTCTAATGTCTATAATGATAGGCCTACTATAATTTGTGAGCCTCTGATAGGTTAATGTTCATCATGGTAGTCGTGGTTTGTACACCTAACTAATTTGTACGCAATATCCGTTCAAACCAGGCTTGATGTCAATTATGAAAAATCCCCCTTTTTGCTCTAAATAAAACTCAGGTAATATCATATTTCTTTAAATATCTTAACTATTTTGTGAGTAAACCAATGTGCGATGCCAAAACAAGCTTTTCTCTGATATATGAATTTGGATTTTATTTCAACAACAAAAAGGCAATAGCCTACTGTGAAACGTTAAATTGATTGCATGTACAGTTTGGGTAATTTTAGACATGATCAAGTCTCTCAAAGGCTAGCACCCTCAACCAGTTGATATGTTTGTTAAACTGAAATCCAATCAGAGAACGCCCTCAGATTCCAACTGCAGCCTCGAGAAGCGCCTCCTCTCTAAAAACCTCGTCAAGCGCGCAGTAGGCTAACGCTTTCATTCCTATCTTCCCAGAGACCAGCTACGACCCAGAAACTATAGGGAACTTCAACGAGCGACCGATGGCACAGAACGAGTAGGTGTGTGGTGAATAATCCTTCCTCTCCTCTTTTGTCTTCTATGTTTCAGTCCAGTCTTGGTAAAACATCTGGTTTCAGTGATCGTGCTCCTGGATGCCAGTTGCGCAGAACCTAAATCATTTGGGGTATTGGTTTGTCACAATTACCCTGCCTCTTGGGTCTTATCTGTTATGCTTCTTATCAAGCGGTTATCACTTTGCTCCAAAGATATATTGCATTTTGTTCCTATCTGTAACGGTGTGTGTTTTTTTGTAATTATGAAGAGGCTATCTCGAGAGGGGAGGACAAGGTTTTGACACGGATGGATTCAACTCCTCCGATCAGAGCGCGCGGTGTGCTTACATTTCTAATGGATTAATACCTTAGGTGGTATTGCCAAACATGTCGTAACTATTAGTCTATAACCATCATATAGTTTTAATAGCGAGGATCGAGTATTGTGTGCTAAGTAACCTAGCCTTTCGCCTATCATTTTGTGTCATGTACGCGAATACGTTTCAAAATGAAACCAAGCCCCACATCAAGGGCTATGTTGGGTTTGTATTACGCAGTTTCCCAGAGGGTAAGCTATGGAATTTATATGATATTGTTATCATGGGGGATTACATGTTTCTTGCAAATTAATAGTATCGCTTGAAAGGTAATTCAAATGTAACTCTTTGGACCAAATCTTTGGGAAGAATATTTGAGATTGTAATAAGATTTTGATTACCTCATCTCATAGATCCTTTATGATACCAGAAATAGTTACTTGACGCCCAATGACCTGTTTTAAGTTAACAATTTACAATATGATATACCCTTTTAGCCTACTTGATCTTGATAATAACATACTCTCTCTCATTCCCAGGGCAGACAACACCCTCACGATTTTCTAGCCCTACGGTGTATGGAAAGTGATCCTGGATGGACCTGGGCGAAAACAGCTGGTCCATGGTCAAGCAAGAAGTGTCCAGCAGCCCAGGGTCACCGGCTGAACAGAGCTACTTACACGGTGGTCAGGACAGGAGGGACAGTCACGGCCACGCGCACGACTCGGAGGGACTCAGGTCACCGCCGACAACCGATCAACTTGACTTAGTGGGACACCGGCGTGACGAGGGGCCAGGTAGACCATCTCTACACTCCTACGTTCACTTCGGACACGGACACCACAACAACACTGCCCTGCCCACCACAGAGGACATCACGCTGTTCACGGATTTAGACCAGGGCAATAAACTAATCATCTCTAGTGGAGCACACCCGCACCACAAGGGGGGCCTTATCGTCGACCCCAGCGACATGTATCAAACACTAGCCATCGCGGCGGCCCACCAGAGCCAGGCGGGGTACGACTCGCCCTCTGGGGGCTATATGCACTCCAACCCCAACTCTCCAGTCTATGTACCGAGCTCCCGGGTGGGACCCATGATATCCAGCCTCCCTTATTTGCAAGCCAGCGGGTCTGCACAGCCTAGTCATGCGGTCACAAGCCATTCAGTCTGGTCGCAGTCTACTCCGGAGAGTCCCTCCTACAGCACCGGGAGTCCTCATACCTCCAACCGTTTCCATTACCCTCCAAGCCCGCCAATGAACAACGTAGCGTCCAGGGATAACGGCTACAGTAACCCGCTGAATGTGGGCAGTCGAGACCAGTACGGTCTCCCGCGGCCCCTCGGTGGATCCTACGCCAGTCCCTACTCCCCGTATGTTGGACCGCAGCTATCCCAGTTGTCCTCGCCTTGGCCTGGAGGACCATTCGATAACACCATGTTGCACACTTTGCAAAGCAGAGGTGCGCCCTTGACGATTCGAGGACCCAATGGAGGTAGGCTTACAATTCCCAAAAGTGTCGAAGAAAGCTGATTAATGATGTGGACTTCCATTATGTGAGAACTTTAGTTCTCCAGCTATCGAATAGCTGTTTAACGCATAAGCAACAAGGGCATGGGTGAAACAATGTGATGGTAATTTACGATTACAAGTGTTTAGGTCTAATGGGCCCCAATAAATTCTAATTCAATTTGGTTAAGGAAATTATCTGAGCTAAAATAAATGTTTTATAGTAATTGTAAGACAGGGTAAATATGTTCCATTTTAGAATAGCAAGTTAATTAGGCTATATTTGTTTATTTATTTAACTAAGTAAGTCTGTTGAGAACAAATTCGTATTTACAATGACTGCCTACACCGGCCAAACCCGGATGACGCTAGGCTAATTGTGCGCTGCCCTATGGGACTCACAATGAAGGCCGGTTGTGATACAGCCTGGATTCAAACCACGGTGTCTGTAGTGTCGCCTCTTATACTGTACTGCAGTGCCTTAGACCGCTGCGCCACTCGGGAGCCCTACACTCTTAGAAAAAAAAGGTTCTGGTTAGAATCAAAAAGGGTTCTATACTTGCTTCATATATGGCAACCCCAAAGTTTGTTAGAACCCCAATTTTGGTTCAGTGAAAAACACCTGGGGTTCTGATGGGGTTCTGATCAAAGAACCCTACAAAATGGTTCTATATAGAACCTTTAGGGGTGCCATAAATTAAGCAAGCAATATAACACTTTTTGGTTCTACCCGAAACCTTTTTTCTAATAGTGAAGGCTATATATTAGTTACATAGGCTATTATCAATGCATTTGTTGCGTGAATTAAAGTTTAGGCCTATCCCTGATATTAAATGTTTTATAACGACTTCTAAACCTATCATATTTTGATATTTTTATTGGTGTAACTCAAATAAATACATTGTTGATTACACCCTCTGACTGCACATATAAAACTAGTATGGAAACATTATGAGTTTCTTAAAGTAACTTAATGCATTAGACATAGATAACATTTATTTAACTAGGCAAGTCAGTTAAGAACAAATTCTTATTTTCAATGACGGTAGAACGACAGATTTGTACCTTGTCAGCTCGGGGATTTGAACTTGCAACCTTTCGGTTACTAGTCCAGCACTCTAACCACTAGGCTACCCTAAAGTAGCATCGCTAAAGTACAATCAAAAGTGCAATCTCCTTGTGTATTGAATGTATAATCTTAATTTGCTATCACATATGCCTAGAATATACCTCATTTTGAAAATAATGGTGAATAATCATTTTAAAAAACCTAAAAATGTACAATGTACAATAACATGTTTGAAGGCAGGTGCTCAATTAAGCCTAAGAAAAATCATGGCTCTTTTAATGCCCAAGCACCTCTCTGAAGTGTCATGTAAGTGATTGGTGTATTGCCTATCTGTTTCCCGCAGATATTCTCGACGACCTGGGAGAGAGCAGGGAATGCGTCAACTGCGGCTCCATCTCAACGCCGCTCTGGAGACGCGATGGCACGGGCCACTTTCTCTGCAACGCCTGCGGCCTGTACAGCAAAATGAATGGACTCAGTCGGCCATTAATTAAACCACAGAAGCGGATGGTAAGCTGAACACGCTCAGGGGACTACTTAACCACTCAATTTCCTGTCTATTTATGTAAAGCAATGGCTTAAGGTTATCACCTCAGATCTCTATACTCCTTATGGTGATTTTTGTTTTTAAACAAAAAAATCGCTTAAACGGTAGACCATTTTATTGCACCCTCAATTTAGCCAGCGTTCATATATTAACAAGGTCATTCTGGCTGTCATATCGGTAATTTAGTCAGGGTCAACAAGTGTACAGAGGCTACGTGACGGAAAAAAAAACTTTTCAGACACACATTCTCCTGGCGCCATTACGCAGTTATTACGCACACTAACAAACGACTGATGCCCTTTTTCCACGAACTCACTGACAATGAAATTCATGGTAATAAGCTGAACGTAACTGCCAGTTAAATGGATGACATGAATATGACCAATATTATTGTTCGGAAATTAGTGCAGATAACAGAAAGAGAGTCATAAGTCATAAGAGAGGAGAATCCATGCCTTTCATATCCAATGATGAATTAAAGTGCTTGGATCACAGCCAAAGATTCCATTGGTCAGGTAGCGGCGGGCTCAGACATCTCTCAATTTCACGTTTACAGCACGCGCTCACCTTTGTTTAATCGTAGCTTCATATCTTTATGTTCCAGTGTGTTTATCGTTGTTTATATATTTCCTTTTCCCAGTCATCATCCCGGCGAATCGGCCTCTCCTGCGCCAACTGTCAGACGAGCACAACCACCTTGTGGCGCAGAAACGCAGAAGGAGAACCGGTCTGCAACGCATGTGGGCTCTACACAAAATTACATGGAGTAAGACACAATCTTTACATTATGTCACAAGTTACCCCTTTTTATTAACTTCATGTTCGACAAATGCAGAGAATATTGTAACTGACACGTGCCTAATTACCGTGCGTAATTGTTTCAATGACTATCGAGAAAAATATTAAACGGGATCACTGTATTCAGTGTGTCTAATAAATTATTATTATTATTAATAATAAAGTTTATATTTAAAGGACAATGTACATGTTTTCATACATTGACAAAACGTGTAACCAAAAAACATGACAGACTAATGTAGTCGTTATTTTTGCAGGTACCTCGGCCGCTCGCCATGAAGAAAGAGGGAATTCAGACGAGGAAAAGAAAACCTAAAACTTTGAACAAAACCAAGGGATCCTCTGGTAAGCAGATCTCTCTCTCTCTCTCTCTCTCGTATAATTGAAATGCTTCACTTGTATGGTTCTCTTTATATATATATACTTTTTAAATAATTTTACCACAGGAAATAGTGATTCAGTCGTCATGACTCCGACGTCGACGTCTTCTTCCAACTCTGAAGACTGCTCGAAGAACAGCTCTCCCAACACGCAGGTGCCAGGGTTAATACGAACGATCCATATTTTGATATAGCGTATTCAAAAAGAAAACGAATATTCAGGTGCGGGATAGGCCGCGTGTGTTATAAAAACGGACTCAACGTCGTTTGCAATTGAGATTCGACTGTTGTCCCCTCTTCGGATATGTCTTGTGTAACAAATTATGCACGGCTGAATTCTTCCCACACATTTCAGTTAGCGACAAATATAAGTCCACGGTTTTGGTAGTATAGATCCACTTTTACTTAAAAATAAATATATATATATATATATATATATATATATATATATATATATATATATATATATATATATATATATGAAATAGGATTTTATCGTTTTATTTATTGCACTAATTGGTATTATTTTGAATGGATACTGTTGACAAATGTAGGATCAGGCAGGCTAATAATACACTTTCTTCTTATATGTTCGTGATAGCAATAATATTGGCCTGATAATACTGGATTCAAAAGTATTGAGTCATATGGTATGTGGGATGTAGCCTACTGTATCTGGTGTCTACAGGGGTATTTAAAGGCTGTCTGTAATGGGTTCTGGGAAGTGGTCTGCATTTCTCAGAGATGATGCTCTTTGGAATTTTGTCCTAAAACATAGTCTCTGATTTGTTCCAAATGAAACAATATTACAGGGCTATTTAAAGTACATTTTATTCATGACAATTGTCTGTTCCTATCATTTGATAAATGGGCCGGTTTGCTATAATAATGTGGAGATTCACTACATGTAGGCCTATACACTGAGTGTACAAAACATTATGAACACCTGTCCTTTGCATGACAGACTCACCAGGCGAACGCCGATGTCACTTGTTCTCTAAAGAAGGATTTTTAAGCCTTGAGACAACTGAGACATGGGTTATGTATGTGTGCCATGCAGAGGGTAAATGGGCAAGACAAAATATTTAAGTGCCTTTGAATGGGGTATGGTAGTAGGTGCCGGGCGCACCGGTTTGTTTCACGAACTGCAACTTTGCTTGTTTTTCCACACACAACAGTTTCCCGTGTATATCAAGAGTGATCCACCACTCGTTGAGACTGCCCTGAGGGCAGAACTCAAGATCAGGAAGGTGTTCTTAATGTTTTGTTCACTCAGTGTATATCCATTTTAGCAGTTACAAATTAAGATTTATCATTGATAGGCTTCTGGAAGCACTGGTTGTGACTATAGAAAACCAATGGAGAATAGTAGGGTTGTTCCACCGATTCCGTGCCTTTTAAGAAATGTAATTTGGCCCAAAAAAGTTTGATTTCGCCTTATTTTCACATTCTGTCATTAAGAGCACCTTTTCAACTTCATAAAAAATACTTTTTCCAATCTCAAGATTTTATATAAAAACTTACTATGGTGAGTGCCTATTAAGTGGCAAATAAAGTAACAGGGTTGACATAACATGGTTGACGATTTCATCTTAAATCAGCCTTAAATTCCCTTGTGACAGGAGGAATGGAAGCTTGTTGTGTGCAACAGGGAGCAGCAATTGATTTCAAGCTTTAAAAAAGTAAACAAAATGTGCTAAAACATTTCTAGCTTGTCTATTTATGGCTAAGAAGGTGGATGTGTTATCCTTCAACCAATCAGTTTTCTACCACAAAACACCAGACAATTGCCAAAAATAGTCAAACCAGGCTCAACGGGTTTTACACTATTGACTATTAGATGTTCAATGTTTCTTATTTAAATGTTTTAAGAATAGTTTCACCATATTAAAAACGAGTGTTCAGTTCACATAACAGGGTTCATGTAATTTATTGAATTATACATGTGGTCTATATTTAAGGGCACTTCATGTAATATACCAGGCTTTTAGAATTCAATATTGGTTCACAATTTCTAGTAAAAATATCAAAGGGATGCAAAAAGGCACTTATTTTATGGAAAGACCCAGTCATTTCTTTTTTAATCTGTGACTAACATTTCTCTGTCCTATTCCAGGTCCAGTCCTCTGTCCTGAGTGGACCAGCGGATGGCTCAGGCTCTGATGGCTCTGCCGTTGTGAAGTACCCAGGCCAGGATAGTCTCTACACCAGCGTGGGCCTCACCCAGTCTCCAGACATAGCCGGCTCCGTCAGGGGAGAGTCCTGGTGCCCCATGGCTCTTGCCTGAGTCACGAGCTGGGGATGAAACCCACCACACTATCCTCTCTCGCTCTTTGGATGTCCTGCTGCTGTGTGGTGGAAATATTCTGTGCCTTGATGGTTCTGGGTCTGTTTCCTACTTCCCAGCTAACAACAGTTGGACAGAGACAGCCCCCCCCCCCTCCACGCTCATGCAAGTTTGAAACGTCTGTGGAATATTTGGGATTGATTTCCAGAATTATGAGAAAACCTTAGTGCCTTAACAGAAAGTGAGAGGAGGCCTGTTGATGCATTCTTGACACTGCAGTTCGGACGTGTTCCGGACCGACCTGCTGTTCTCTCTCTCTCTCTCTCTCTCTCTCTCTCTCTCCTCTCCTCTCCTCTCCTCTCCTCTCCTCTCCTCTCCTCTCCTCTCCTCTCCTCTCCTCTCCTCTCCTCTCCTCTCCTTCTCTCGCTCAGCTATGGAGGTGGATAAAATGTCTGAAATGAACCTGTACATAATGTTATGGATTCCCCAACTCAAGACAAAGGTGGTTAATTGGATATTAGTGCTTAAGAAAAGCGCAACCATGCATACAGAGGACATTTTGATTATCATTTTTTTGCAACTGGAATCAAGCTATCAAGTTACCAAGACAACCTTCCTGAATCAAGAGAAAGTATTTATTAATCTTCCATTGTTGAACATATGACTATGATTGTTAAATAAAGATATGGACATAGAGTAGAACTGAAACAACAAAAAAATCTTATATCTTCGTTTTTTAATATACTTTTGTATTTCCTTCTCTCTTGTTGAGTTAGTAGTTGTTAACAGTGATCGTAAATCTGCACGTTTTTCCACTGATAGCTCTTACTGTATCTGACTGAAACTCTTGGTTTTAAACAGGGTATCAAAGACTGCGACATCCTATGTCGGTCAGTTTTTGTTTTGAATGATTAACTCAATTCGCAAATAATTAAATCCTACAGATTAAATTAAAATGCTGTTCACTTTATGGTACTATTTTTTAAAGAAATTGGTAGAAGTGGGGGGGGTTTAGGCGAGGAAAAGAGAGAACATGTCCGCAAAATCTTTGACACGTGTACAACAGCAAGCTAAGTACTGTTTGAATGAATGGCACCCACAATTGTTTTATAGATGCATATTTTTGTTTCAATACAAAAGGGCAAAAGAAGACTGCTGCAATATTATCTGGCTGCAACAAGACTACCTAACTGGTAGAAACAGTATACATTTATACATGCATTTGATGTTTATATAAAATTTGACAAAAATGAAATGAAAAGGCTAAATAAGGTCAACATCAAATACTGTAATGTTGCTATATGGACAAACATATGCGGAATTGATAAATTGCCCCTAATAAGTTTTGGTTGATAAAAGAGTAATGGCTGTTCCTACAACCAACTGTAGACTGTCATAAAACAAAATTAGTCAATGAGTAAAATGTTACACATTTACACACGGTGATGAAACTGTAGCTTCAATTGAGAATAATCTTAAACGTGTGATTTATGCCAACAATTATGTTTCAGTGACGTGAAAATATTCATTTGTAGGTAGAAAACAACCTTTCACTGGTTTCAAGACATAATGACCTTATATGACAAATCACTGTTGATTTTGGTTTGACTCAACACGCAACAAAAAGTGGAATACAAACGCGCCCTTGTACTTTTACTCAAAATATGTCAAAAGCTCTACAGTACATATTCCTGACTTTCAACTTTTGACGTGGAAATATGACTTTCCCATTCAATACACAGATCATACTGTATGTCTCCCTCTCCTCCAGCAGGCGTGTGAATGGCGCCTCGCTCAGCAGAACTCTCGGTGGATCCATTTTAGGGCCAGACAAATTCCTCTCGTTCTCTGGGGAACGTCAATTTTCGGTGGAATGAATCTGAAGGTCATTGTGAAACTGCCGTTTTAAAATGCATTTCAGTTTCACCATCAGGGTCGTTCAGCTGAAACAGGGCCTGGTGATAGTTTTTTTTCTGGATTTATTTATTTTTTGAAATATCATGTTTATTAATAACATTGTTTTTCCTATTTCTTTTTGGTTTGGATATTTGTATTTCTTTGGTTGGTTGTTTTTATCCTTGATACAGTTGTAAATGATATTATTTCAATATTTGAAATAAATTGTTCTGTTGATATGTGAATTTTGGAATAATTACCCATCTTAGAATATTTTAAGGAAATCTACACGTTGTTGGTGTGTCGTTGTATCACAGTGTTTTTGTGGTATGTGCCAGAGTTTGCAGCAAGAGTTTTAGCTCCATCTAGCCAATTGCTGTGAAGGTACATATAACAATTTTGAAATTGTGATATTAAATAACCCCTTATATTTGAATAATATTTAGACATTTGTTGTTATATTGGCATTAAATAAATTGGCAGTGGTATTCCTCACTTACATTATTTCACCTCATGATTCAGGGTGGTTTAAAAAAAGCTAGTAGCCTACGGATATTCCGAAATATAAATCGCCCTAGCCTACTTTCCATTTTTTTTTGAACTTGTATGAAGATTTCCACTATATTACTTCATGCTGGAATAATAAACCAAACGTTATCAAATCGTTTATTAAAACTGTGTATTACAGTTTGTACATTTTTAAGATGGTACCTTCAAGGGAAATATGTTATGAGAAGCTGCAATGGATCCCCGAGGGTTTTGAATTTCCAGACAGTGTTGGTCTAGTTGTTTTCTCATTCTGTATTAAAATGAGCCTTTCCTCTTACACACAGCAACAATTGCTTCTTTACGCCATGATATGCAATCACTACAATGGTTTTATCAGTGTTTTCAATGTGTGTTAAATCAACTGTATTGTGCCTGTCACAGTGTGAAATATATTGAATATAGCTTGTAAATTATACCATAGGTAGACACAGACATTTTAGAGATGGCTAGATTTATGCCTGAGCTTTAGGTTATCTGGCTGCAATTTTGACATATTGGATGTTGGAGAATTTATTGAGTGTCAGCGTAGCTATGTTCAAAATTGCACTCTGCACATCAACCAGATACATCATTTAGAGATAAAAGATATTTAAATGTTGTTTCACTTCTATTATAAGAAAATGGCAATTGTTTTGTACTACCTGTCCCCTTGCATGATACTAGTTTTGAGCAGACCAGTGTAGGAAAAACGTTATTATAATCCATTATTTTTATAATGTCACCAGTTCAATATCTTCAACAACTTTATTTTTCACTTTTGGATCTTTTGTATTTTATTCCTCTATAGCACATGCCCAAGGAGTTGGCAAGTGTCTGCAGGCTTAATTTCCCTCCAGTCTTTGCCTGAGGGGTTGCAGTTATGCATCATCCATATTAAAGGTATCTCAATATCAAATCATTTCTGGGTAACAATTGAATACTCTAGTATGATTGTTTTTTAAATTTACATTTTCAACAAGAAGCAAACTTATAAAAGAGCAATTTCTCAAGGAAATGTTTTACTAGGACTGTCATGTGGTAGTCTGAGTGGGAGTTGTCGTCCTTATTGGTCTTTTAACTAATTGGCCAAAACTCCCTCCGACCAAAACAGGCTGATATTTCAGTCTGTCATTTCAGCCGGTCTCATCAAACAGCTCTTATCATCCTTTTCACAATTTCACAGTATTATTCCAACCTCGTAGTGTGGATATATATATAAAACACAGGTAAATCACGATTTTGATTGCAATGGGCCTTTAACAGAAATGACCTCACACAAACTTTAAATAGGCTCTGCTGCAAACGAGACAAATTACAAACTTTCCTTTAGATATGTAAATCAAACGTAGTGTGAAACCTAAAATAAGAACAAATATTTATAGGTCTATGAATTTATGAAGTGGTCCTAGGCTAGTAATGTCTTCCAGGTACACTTTGCAGCTGTCCCCATGGATTAACTTTTTTTGGTTCCAGGTAGAAGTATTTGGGGTTCGATGTGGAAAGGGTTCTACAAGGAACCCAAAAGGGTTCTACCTAGAAGCAAAAGGGTTCTACTTGGAACCAAAAGGGGTTATTCAAAGGGTTCTCCTATGGGGACAGCCGAAGAACCCTTTTAGGTTAGAGTTAGCACCTTTTTTTCCGAAGAGGATTCACAACACGTTACATCACTGAGGCCTTCCTCCCATTTGTTACTCTGAATTCATGTGAGTCATGCGCATGACAACAGTCACTATGTTATTTCACCATCTGTAGCTGTGAAGATCGGTAGTAAGAACTGACAAGTGACACAAACCAAAGCCTCAAACCTATTTTAGGAGTTTGGTGAATGGCGCAATTAGGCTGATGTATTTGTCATTGAGCAGCGTAACAGAGTCTTATCTGTGTTGAATGTGCTATTCTAAATTGGCAGAGACAGAAAGAGAGAGAGAATTACAGTGAAAGAGCAAGTGTGTGTGAGAGAGAGAAATAAAGACAGAGAGATAGAGAAGGATACACACACACAGCAACTGACGCCTAAGGCTGCTTTATTTAGACAGTGAGTAAGAGAGTCCGTGTCACTCCCGAGGGCAGCGCTACTGAGTTGAAAGTCCTCTGGCGGGAGGACTGGAGCCAAGGTAAATAGTTAGCAGCACAGCACAGCATGAGGACAGAGAGGCTGCAAGCCGGGGTAACATTCATTAGGGCACACCGTATTATCTTAGAAAAAGGGTATCAAAAAGGGTTCTTCAGGCTGCCGCATAGGGGAACACTTTTTGGTTCCAGGTAGAACTGTTTTGGGTTCCATGTAGAACTCTCTGTGGAAAGGGTTCTACATGGAACTCAAAATGGTTCTACCTGGAAACAAAAAAGAGTTCTTCAAAGGGTTCTCCTATGGGGACAGTCGAAGAGCCCTTTATGGTTCTAGATAGCACCTTTTTTTCTAATAGAGTAGTAAACTACTTTTTCAATGGAAAACAAAAACCAGGGGCTCTTATTGGAAACATATAGGGAATTTGTCTCTGTCTTAGACTGTTTTCTTTCATTGGGTCCTAATCAGTGGAGGCTCCTCCTCAGAGGAAGGGGAGGACCACCCTTCTCAGTGAATTTCATAAAAATAAAATGGTAAAACATTAAAAAAGTTATAATTTTTTATATAAAACGATGCTAAATATAATTAGGTCACAGAATAACTGATTAAAACACACTATTTTGCAAAGAAGGTCTACAGTAGCATTAACAGCACTCTGTAAGGTAGCACCATGTTATACCCGGAGGACAGCTAGCTTCCATCCTCCTCTGGGTATATTGACTTCAATACAAAACCTTGGAGGCTCATGGTTATCACCCCCTTCCATAGACTTACACAGTAATTATGTAACTTCCGGAGGACGTCCTCCAGCATATCAGAGCTTTTGCAGCAGGAACTGACATGTTGTCCACACAATCAAAGGATCAGATAATTAATCTAGTACTGAAAGCATAAACTACAGCTAGCTAGCACTGCAGTGTATAAAAGGTGGTGAGTAGTTGACTCAAAGAGATAGAAAGACAATAGTTGAACAGTTTTGAACAAATTAATTTCTTCCAAAATTGAGAAGCAAGAGAGAAATAGAGCAAGAGATAAAGATTGTCATTTTTTTTCACTTTCAGTTTCACTTACTTAGCTAGCAAATGCAGATAGCTAGTTTAGCCTATGAAAAACCCTGCTCAAACAGAGCAATGCTATGTTAGCTGTGTTAGCTAGCTGGCTATGACTTTCCAACACAACACTGGAACTCTTCCAAGTCAAGGTAAACTTTTGGTGTTACTAATCTATTGCCACTGGGGCCCGTCAGTGTAACTGCTTACTGACCTACGTTACTGCATGATTGTCGCTGGGTTCTATTAGTTATGCTGACTATGACATTACTTCAGCTAATATGGTGACAATGATGTAGGCTGTTTGGCTTGGAAAGGTTTTCTCACCTGGTCACATACAGCTGATTTGTTGTGCATTGAAGTCCACAAGCAAAGGGAAGATGACTAATACAACGTGGCTGTTATGAGAGTAAACAGAAGCAAACAACAAAATGGGGATAAACATACCTGAATTTGTCCAATAGAAACCTTCGCTTGTGTCACACCCTGGCCTTAGTATTCTGTGGTTTCGGTATTATTTTGTTTATGCCAGGGTGTGACATGGGGATTTATGTGGTTTGTTTTGTCTGGGGTTGTTTGTAGTTATGGGATTGTGGTTAGAGTAGTACTCTACCAGCCATTGTGGAGCAAATGTTGCATTTAGGGACCTTTTTAATTATTTTAGTGTATGTGTGCAGACATGCAGAGGTTTGTGTTATAATACAGACCTTTGGTAAGTCTATGGTTGCCTAGAGTGGTTCTCAATCAGAGGCAGGTGTTTATTGTTGTCTCTGATTGGGAACCATATTTAGGCAGCCATATTCTTTAGGTCTTTTGTGGGTGATTGTTCCTGTCTTTGTGTTTGTTGCACCAGAGAGCACTGTTTCGGTTTTTCACGTTTATTGTTTTGGTTTTTCACGTTTATTGTTTTGTATTATGTTCATGTTTGAGTTTTTTCTTTATTAAAGAAAATGAACACCAACTACGCCGCATTTTGGTCCGATCCTTGCTAGGAAGAAGAGAACCGTTACAGCTTGCAACTGTTGGACTAATAATCAGCTAAATGCAAAGAGTGAGCAAGGCGGTATTCAATGTCACTTTCTGTCACCTCAAATTTGTCTCTCGACCTGTGTGTACCTACATTGTAAACCTTCATTCATAGGGTAGGTTGTAGCAACCTCATGATGGGTATAGGGGAAATCTGAGTGTTATGTAGTGGCCTAAACCTATCAATGTTACATGGAACTGGGTGAATGGAATATGAATGAAGGACATTTATTTTATTGATTTATTTAACCTTTATTTAACCAGGTAGGCTAGTTGAGAACAAGTTCTCATTTGCAACTGCGACCTGGCCAAGATAAAACGTAGCAATTCGACTCATACAACAACACAGAGTTACACATGGAATAAGCAAAACATACAGTCAATAATACAGTAGAACAAAAGAAAACAAAAAGTCTATACAGTGAGTGCAAATGAGGTAAGTTAAGGAAATAAATAGGCCATGATGGCGAAGTAATTACAATATAGCAATTAAACACTGGAATGGTAGATCGGCAGAAGATGAATGTGCAGGTAGAGATACTGGGTTGCAAAGGAGCAAAATAAATAAATACCAGTATGGGGATGAAGTAGGTAGATGAGCTGTTTACAGATAGGCTAAGTACAGGTGCAGTGATCTGTAAACTGCTCTGACAGCTGGTGCTTAAAGCTAGTGAGGGAGATGTGAGTCTCCAACTTCAGAGAGTTTTGCAATTCGTTCCAGTCATGGGCAGCAGAGAACTGGAAGGAAAGATGACCAAAGGAGGAATTGGCTTTGGGGGTGACCAGTGAGATATACCTGCTGGTGCGAGTGCTACGAGTGGATGCTGCTATGGTGACCAGTGAGCTGAGATAAGGCAGGGCTTTACCTAGCAGAGACTTGTAGATAACCTGTAGCCAGTGGGTTTGGCGACGAGTATGAAGCGAGGGCCAACCAACGAGAGCGTACAGGTCGCAATGGTGGGTAGTGTATGGGGCTTTGGTGACAAAACGGATGGCACTGTGATAGACTGCATCCAGTTTGTTGAGTAGAGTGTTGGAGGCTTTTTATAGATGACATCACCGAAGTCGAGGATCGGTAGGATGGTCAGTTTTACGAGGGTATGTTTGGCAGCATGAGTGAAGGATGCTTTGTTGCGATATAGGAAGCTAATTCTAGATTTAATTTTGGATTGGAGATGCTTAATGTGAATCTGGAAGGAGAGTTTACAGTCTAACCAGACACCCAGGTATTTGTAGTTGTCTGCGTATTCTAAGTCAGAGCCGTACAGAGTATTGATGCTGGACGGGCGACACAGGTGCTGGCAGTGATCGATTGAAAAGCATGCATTTAGTTTTACTTGCGTTTAAGAGCAGTTGGAGGCCACGGAAGGAGAGTTGTATGGCATTGAAGCTTGTCTGGAGGTTAGTTAACACAGTGTCCAAGGAGGGGCCAGAAGTATACAGAATGGTGTCATCTGCGTAGAGGTGGATCAGAGAATCACCAGCAGCAAGAACAACATCATTGATGTATACAGAAAAGAGAGTCGGCCCGAGAATTGAATCCTGTGGCACACCCATAGAGACTGTCAGAGGTCCAGACAACAGGCCCCCCGATTTGACACACTGAACTCTGTCAGAGAAGTAGTTGGTAAACCAGGTGAGGCAATCATTTGAGAAACCAGGGCTATCAAGTCTGCCAATAAGAATGTTGTGATTTACAGAGTTGAAAGCCTTGGCCAGGTCGATGAATACGGCTGCACAGTAATGTCTCTTATCGATGGTGATTATGATGTCATTTAGACCCTTGAGCGTGGCTGAGGTGCACCCATGACCAGCTCTGAAACCAGATTGCATAGCGGAGAAGGTATGGTGGGATTCGAAATGGTCAGTAAATCTGTTTAACTTAGCTTTCGAAGACCTTAGAAAGACAGGGTAGGATAGATATAGGTCTGTAGCAGTTTGGGTCTAGAGTGTCACCCCCTTTGAAGATGGGGATGACCGCGGCAGCTTTCCAATCTTTGGGAATCTCAGACGATACGAAAGAGAGGTTGAACAGGCTAGTAATAGGGGTTGCAACAATTTTGGCAGATAATTTTAGAAAGAGAGGGTCCAGATTGTCTAGCCCGGCTGATTTGTACATTGGCTATCTGGATTTGGGTAAAGGAGAAATGGTTGGGGCTTTGGTGGGTTGCTGTGGAGGGTGCCGGGCAGTTGGACATCCAATATGCTGTAATAGAAATTAGACCGTGCTCATGAAAAAAAATTGGCTCCCTCATGTTAAACGGCACCCACCGCCACTGGTCCTAATGAATATGTTATGACCCCAGCCAGGTCCCAGGCCCTGGGGCTGTTTGGGCAGGAATGGGAAAGACTAGTACAGCAGAGTGACTCCCCCAGGAGATGCCCGTTGATATTTCCACACAGAGGCTTTTCAAAGGGGAGCTCCCTCTGTTTGGCTCTGCCCTGGCTGGCCCTGTCTGCCTCCGGAAGCGATGGGATCTCTGACTCAGCCCTTTTGGGTTTCCTCGACAGACACACCGAGAGAGAGAGAGAGATTTGTACATCTTTGCAACACTGTATATATACATAATATGACATTTGTAATGTCTTTATTGTTTTGAAACTTCTGTATGTGTAATGTTTACTGTTAATTTTTATTGTTTAATTCACTTTTGTATATTACCTACCTCACTGGCTTTGGCAAAGTTAACATGTTTCCCATGCCAACAAAGCCCCTTGAATTGAATTGAATTGAATTGAATTGAATTGAGAGAGAGAGAGAGAGAGAGGGAGAGAGCATATTTAAAAGATTAAAAACACATACACACTCTTGAAGACTGCCGACTCATGTTTCTTGGAGGATTTGAATGGCAAAATAAGATGGAAAGATAATTTCAATACATCAGGAGAAATCACTGAATGCTTATTCTAAGGCCTTTATCATTTACTTTTTTGAGAGATATACTGTAGCTTTGTGTGGGAGTGTAAAAGTGAAAATAAGTTTTGTAGTTGACAATAACCGTTTGTTGACAATGACAGTAGAAGCATGAATAATAGAGCAAGGGAAGAAGCCAGCAGCGACCTTAGCTAGCCTAGTGTTGTCTTTTTTTCTGTCTTTTTCGTTTGTTCCGTGACTGTGAGAAATGTGAGGAAGTTGTAGGAAGGCGAAACCAGTCTTTATGGGAGGAGATGCATTCTTAGGCTGAGATTGCAGGAAGGGCAAGAGAACAAACCCTTTTTGCCAGCAGAGAGGAAGAGTGAGGATCAGTCATAACTGACAACCCGTGAACCCTGGATGGATTGATAGGTGGAAGTGATCCTGGATAGAATGATAGGTGGAAGTGATCCTGGATGGAATGATAGGGGGAAGTGATCCTGGATAGAATGATAGGTGGAAGTGATCCTGGATGGAATGATAGGTGGAAGTGATCCTGGATAGAATGATAGGTGGAAGTGATCCTGGATGGAATGATAGGTGGAAGTGATCCTGGATAGAATGATAGGTGGAATTGATCCTGGATAGAATGACAGGTGGAAGTGATCCTGGATAGAATGATAGGTGGAAGTGATCCTGGATAGAATGATAGGTGGAAGTGATCCTGGATAGAATGATAGGTGGAAGTGATCCTGGATAGAATGATAGGTGGAAGTGATCCTGGATAGAATGATAGGTGGAAGTGACCCTGAGACTGACAGTAGTTTAAAGGTTCAATGCAATCGTTTTTATTTCAGTATCAAATCATTTCTGGATAACAATTAAGTTACCAAGAAGGTTGGCTTGGAATTCCCTCCAAGCCAACTTTATACTAGAGGACCTGGTGTCCCTGGAGGAGTTCAAAGGACAAATTGATGGACAGCTTGTTGAGACGTGTAGTTGTTTCTAGTTGTCAGCCGGTGTCACTAGTTTGCGTTGCCTTATGTAAGGAAGCATGTTGTTTTAAGTCACACACACCACACACATGCCTGCACGCACACACATCCACTGTTTGTTCGCTGTTGTATTTGTGCTGTTGCCAGTGTCTTCTGTCTGTGTTGTACTGTACATTTTGTCTTACATAGTTTTTTTGTTTTGTTCTATCCCAGCCCTGGTCCCCACAGGAGGCCCGTTGCCTCTTGCCAGGCCGTCATAGTAAATAAGAATTTGTTCTTAATTAACTTTCTGGGTTAAAAAATGGTTAAATAAAAAGTACCTTAGTGTGATTGTTTTTAGTAAAAATGGTCAAAAATAAACAAAAATAGCTTCTTAGCAAAGAGTAATTTCTCAAGCAAGAATTTTGCTAGGACTATCTGGGAGTGTTCTGAGTGGGGAGGGGAAAACTGAAAATTAGATGTGATTGGCAGAGAGGTTTGGAACTGTCTTTGTTATTGGTCTATTAACTAATTTACTGCCTGGTGATGTCTCCATTCCACTAAAACAGCCAGAAATTTCAGGCGTTCTTTTCAAACAGCTCTAAATCTAAAACGTTATCATGTCATGGTATTGTTCCAACTTCAGTGTGGAAATATGTATAAAACACAGAAAAATCACAATTTTGACTGCACTGGGCCTGTAAGTGTTGTAGTCGTAAATGGATGAATGAACATACTTATTGAGGGTCCGCGCCTAAAACTAAACTTTTCTCTTTTTGAAAATGGCCTATGTGGCAAAAATAAGAGTCAGAAAAATGTATTCTAAGTGTCAAAATCGACTACTAAGTGTAAATTGAATAATTTTGGTCATAAAGTCTGGTTCAAATCCGATATTTGCAAGATAGGAAAAAATGGTATGTCATGGAATGAAGGGTACTGTAAGTTTTGTTTGAGTTGTGTTATTCTCAATCCTGCCCACAGCTAGCAGCATCCAAGTCATCATCAATTCGGAGCGCAGCTGCATGACCCTATCGTAATGGTCAATTTGGTTTTACATTCGATATCCCTGTGGCGCTAGTTACAGACCATCAGTAAATTACACAATACATGGGACAATTTTTTAAAATGTCAATAGCTCCAAATTTGAATAACTTAAAAACCTCACACCACCTACAGTGCATTCCAAAAGTATTCAAACCCCTTGACTTTTTCCACATTTTGTTACTTTACAGCCTTATTCTAAAATGGATTAAAATGTTTTCCTCCCATCAATCTACACAATAACCCATAATGACAAAGCAAAAACAGGTTTGCAAATTTATTACAAATAAAAAAACAGAAATGTCACATTTACATAAGTATCCAGACCCTTTACTCAGTACTTTGTTGATGCACCTATGGCAGCGATTACAGCCTTGATTGTTCTTGGGTATGACGCTACAAGCTTTGGCACACCTGTATTTGGGGAGTTTCTCCAATTCTTCTCTGCAGATCCTCTCAAGTTCTGTCAGGTTGGATGGGGAGTGTTGCTGCACATCTATTTTTGGGTATCTCCAGAGATGTTCGTCCAAGTTCTAGTCCGGGCTCTGGCTGGGCCACTCAAGGACATTCAGTGACTTGTCCCGAAGCAAGTCCTGCTTTGTCTTGGCTGTGTGCTTAGGTTCATTGTCCTGTTGGAAGGTGAACCATCGCCCCAGTCTGAGGTCCTAAGCACAATGGAGCAGGTTCTCATCAAGGATCTCAAAGTAGCTCCATTCATCTTTCCCTCGATCCTGTCTAGTCTCCTAGTCCCTGCTGCTGAAAAACATCCTTGGGTATGGCAGGGTAGCCTAGTGGTTAGAGCGTTGGACTAGTAACCGGAAGGTTGTGAGTTCAAACCCCCGAGCTGACAAGGTACATATCTGTCGTTCTGACCCTGAACAGGCAGTTAACCCACTGTTCCCAGGCCGTCATTGAAAATAAGAATGTGTTCTTAACTGACTTGCCTGGTTAAATAAAGGTAAAATTAAAAAAAAAAAAAAAATCCCCACAGCATGATGCTGCCACCACCATGCTTCACTGTAGGGATGGTGCCAGGTTTCCTCCAGGCTTGATGCTTGGCATTCAGGCCAAAGAGTTCAAACTTGGTTTCATCAGACCAGAGATACTTGTTTCTCATGGTCTGAGTCCTTTAGTTGCCTTTTGGCAAACTCCAAGTGGGCTGTCATGTTCCTTTTACTGAGGAGTGGCTTCCGTCTGGCCACTCTACCATAAATGCCTGATTGGTTGAGGGCTGCAGTGATGGTTGTCCTTCTGGAAGGTTCTCCCATCTCCACAGAGGAACTCTGGATCTCTGTCAGAGTGATCATCGGGTTCTTGGCCACCTCCCTGACCAAGGCCCTTCTCCCCCGATTGCTGTTTGGCTGGTCGGCCAGCTCTTGAAAGAGTCTTGGTCGTTTCAAACTTCTTCCATTTAAGAAGGATGGAGGCCACTTTGTTCTTTGGGGATCTTCAATGTTGCAGAAATGTTTTGGTACCCTTCCCCAGATCTGTGCCTCGGCGCTCTACGGACAATTACTTCAACCTCATGGCTTGGTTTTAGCTCTGACATGCAATGTCAACTGTGGGACCTTATATAGGCAGGTGTGTTCCTTTCCAAATCATGTCCAATCAGTTGAATTTTCCACAGGTGAACTCCAATCAAATTGTAGAAACATCTCAAAGATGATCAATGGAAACAGGATGCACCTGAGCTCAATTTCGAGTCTCATAGCAACGGGTATGAATAAGGTGTCTTGTTTTTTTATTTTGTATACATTTGCAGTTTTCACTTTGTAATTATGGGGTATTCGGTGTATATTGATGAGAATAAGGCTGTAACTTAACAAAATGTGGAAAAAGTCAAGGGGTCTGAATACCTCTCGAATGCACTGTAGAAATTTCCATACAAATAGTTAAAGCATTTATTGAGCTTGTGACAGTTGTGCAACAAGAAAATATTTTCCCATTTACATGTAATGTAATTTATTGACGGTCCCTAACGAGCCCAAGAGAAAGGCTATCCAATGTCAAAACAATTTTGCCACGGTTGCACACCAGCTGGCACAAGTTAATTGGCTAAATAATTTGGCTAGCAATAGCTAGCCTAGGGGACTTCAAGACACAAGACTTGGTTAGACAATTTCAAGTTATCTAGAAGGGTGAGTTACTGTAACTGTGTACTATTTTGGCAGAGTGACTGTACAAACGCTTGCCACGTGGAAACATATATACACAAGAGACAACCACATTAAAATACCCACCCAACACATCTCTCATTTGGCTTCAGTCTGCTGCATTTCTTAATTAACAGCTAAATGTATTTGAGGGTTTACCAGCATTTGAAATTTGAGTTTGATAGTTATCTGTACTAAACACTTCATCTGATAATACTTGTGGACTATAAAAAAAACTTGCTTAGATATATGTTTTATAGTTTCTTAAAAATACTTTGCAAATGCAACTTATTTCTATGTGAAAACTGAAAAGGTCTATTCATTCCTTTTCCGTAGACACTCTTATCCATAGAAACTTACAGTAGTGAGTGCATACATATTCCTGATGGCCCCCTCTGGGAATCGAACCCACAACCCTAGCATTGCAAGTGTCATGCTCTACCAACTGAGCAACATCATCACAAACCACTGTATGTCTCAATGTACTAAATTACTGTATTGGTCATTGTTTTTCTTTATGGTGATGGAAAGTCTACAGGTACAAACCTAGATGACCAGCCTATGTACAATACAGTAATGTACATTTACAATAAATGGTTTATAAAGGATAGTCGGATAGTCAATTAATATTGCAGTGATAGTTTTCCATGTTATTTTATCAAGAAAAATGTTGAATTTGATAGGGATGTTTTGTGTCTTTGCACATAACTTTGCACCTTTTGATGTAAACGTTTGAGGACAGGGTTTTGTTGGTCCTGGATTCCACTAGAATGACAATTGTAGAGAAATGGACAGAACAAACATTCCAACTTTTGAATCTGGTCTTAATTATGCAACTACTTTTTTTTGCCAAGCTGACGCTACAGAGATCTATATCCGTCCGCTAAAACTAGTAAAAGCTCAGTGCACTACTTTTGTAAAAAAATATTTACAAAATAAAATGCAATATTTTTTATAAATATAGATATATATATATATTTCTTTTCATAAACAAAAGGTCCTTTGCTGATGTAACATTCTGAAGCTTATACTGTAACACCTAAATATCATGTGCTTTATTAATATCTGTTACAGTAGGTGCAGTACAGTAGATTAGAAGTTGTTTCTTTTCTATTCTGTGCTGCAGTAAGCAGGTAAAAGGCTTGTTCTGTTTGAGGAACATAATAAGATGTAAAGATTAACTCCTACGCCAGCTGGGAACATATCGGTCATGCTTACCAAGTGTTTGTTCAACACCAACCCCTTTGTTCTCTCACCTGGCATTCCACAGTTGACCACGGCAGGTTACTGGGAAGGGGACTTTACTTCCTGGACACAACACACTGCATGCGGAAGACTGACTTAATTGTGCGTGATATAGCTTTCCTAACTACTTCTAATGAACATGACGTAAAATGGTCAAATGTCGAGTAGCCATGGGCAGATTAGGAACCTGCCGTTATTTAATTTGCATGTAAAGGTATGTCCTGTCACCAGACGTTTGGCCAACTGAATCTTTATCATTTTTGAATGTGATTTTTTTTTAAACATATTCAATAAAATAAACACAGAAGCACAGAGAAATACATATTTATTTCTGTATACAGTATATATACTGTATATATGAAACATATTCAATAAAATAAACACAGAAGCATAAAAAAATGATAAAGAGTCAGTTGGCCAAACGTTACAGAGAAATACATATGTATTTCTGTGTGCTTCTGTGTTTATTTTATTGAATAAGTTTTATATATACAGTATATATACAGTTTACATACACTTAGGCTGGAGTCATTAAAAATCATTTTTCAACCACTCCACAAATGTCTTGTAAACAAACTAGAGTTTTGTCAAGTCGGTTAGGACATCTACTTTGTGCTTGACACAAGTAATTTTACAACAATTGTTTACAGACAGATTATTTCACTTATAATTCACTGTATCACAATTCCAGTGGGTCAGAAGTTTACATACACTAAGTTGACTGTGCCTTAAAACAGCTTGGAAAATTCCAGAAAATGATGTCATGGAGGTGTACCTGTGGATATATTTCAAGGCCTACCTTCAAACTCAGTGCTTCTTTGCTTGACATCATGTGAAAATCAAAACAAATCAGCCACGACCGCAGAAAATAAATTCAAGGTTCATCCTTGGGAGCAATTTCCAAACGCCTGAACGTACCACGTTCATCTGTACAAACAATAGTACACAAGAATAAACACCTTGGGACCACGCAGCCGTCATACCGCTCAGGAAGGAGACGCGTTCTGTCTCCTAGAGATGAACGTACTTTGGTGCAAAAAGTGCAAATCAATCCCAGAACAACAGCAAAGGACCTTGTGACGATGCTGGAGGAAACGGGTACAAAAGTATCTATATCCACAGTAAAACGAGTCCTATATCGACATAATCTGAAAGGCCGCTCAGCAAGGAAGAAGCCACTGTTCCAAAACTGCCATAAAAGGGCCAGACTACGGTTTGCAACTGCACGTGAGGACAAAGGTTGTACTTTTTGGAGAAATGTCCTTTGGTCTGGTGAAACAAAAATAAACCTGTTTGGCCATAATGACCATTGTTATGTTTGGAGGAAAAAGGGGAAGGCTTGCAAGCCGAAGAACAGCATCCCAAACGTGAAGCACGAGGGTGGCAGCATCATGTTGTCGGGTGCGTTGCTGCAGGAGGTACTGATGCACTTCACAAAATAGATGGCAGGAAAATGATGTGGATATATTGAAGCAACATCTCAAGAAATCAGTCAGGAAGTTAAAGCTTCGTCACAAATGGGACTTCCAAATGGACAATGACCCCAAGCATACTTATAAAGTTGTGGGAAAATGGCTTAAGGACAACAAAGTCAAGGTATAGGAGTGGTCAACACAAAGTCCTGACCTCAATCCTATAGAAAATGTGTGGGCAGAACTGAAAAAGCGTGTGCGAGCAAGGAGGCCTACAAACCTGACTCAGTTACATCAGCTCTGTCAGGAGGAATTGGCAAAAATCACCCAACTTATTGTGGGAAGTTTGTGGAAGGCTACCCGAAACGTTTGACCCAAGTTAAACAATTTAAAGGCAATACTACCAAACACTAATTGAGTGTATGTAAACTTCTGACCCACTGGGAATGTGATGAAAGAAATAAAATCTGAAATAAATCATTCTCTCTACTATTATACTGACATTTCACATTCCTAAAATAAAGTGGTGATCCTAACTGACCTAAGACAGGGAATTTTTACTCGGATTAAATGTCAGGAGATGTGAAAAACTGTGTTTAAATGTATTTGGCTAAGGTGTATCTAAACTTCTGACTTCAACTGTATATATATAAATATATATATACAGCATATGATGCAGCTTCCAACCCAGAAACATTCTTTGGTATTACTAGGATATGAAAATACCAGCCAAGGCTCCATAGTTAAGAAAAAAAGTGAGAGGATTCTCTGGCCTCTGAATACACGAAAGCCTGACAAAATTTGACTGTCAAATGATCATTTATTCCCCCATGACGATGAGACAGGTTTGTCGTCGAGCTATTGTTCTACTGTTCCTACTGGGAAACGCACCACTACTATGTCTCGAGCTCTCTGACCGACTGTCTTCTCTTCTCTCTTTCAATAAAGAACCCGAGCTCGTACTTTGAAATCTACCTAGTAAATCATGTAACTCATTTAAGTATTTTCTCTCCTAGTCTTTCCAAGGAAGGCATAATCCAAGATTCTTGGGAGTTCAGAGTCCGGTCATAGCTATCTCTCCTCTCCCACTAGCTCAACAGTCAGCCTGGCGTCCAAAGGGGTTTTGAATTAAGTTCAGCACTTGTGTGTATGGGAAACCCAGCTCGCAGCCAAATGCAATAATTCCCGAGTATTTCCGTCAAAGTCCAGGCCTTTCAAAAACAAAACAATGTGAAATCACAGCGGAGACATTTTAATCAATTAACTGTGTCAACAAACAACATGCTAGTCATTATTTTAACGCTGAGACGAATTATAGTGTGGTGACGTATGAGCAGGTGTCAATCATAATCTTTGAGGTAAACTATATTGGCCTACAAGAATGTCATCTTTGCCTGTGTTCATAGACTGTTATAACCGTTAAGTAATTGCCGTTATGAATATAAAAGGCTGATCTCCTTTAATCCTGACAACTGTTACACAAACTGCCATGCTCTTACTATATTACTGCACAGCATCATGGCTTCCCCATTCTTTCACTTCTGATATGTATATATGCATCTTATCTCCCTCCGGTCCCACCGGCAGCAGTACAAACACAATGTCCGGTGGGAGACAGACAGAGAACAATGTGAGGAGGAGAAGGATGGTCACCCCATTCCAACATATTGTGCGTGCGTGCCTGCATGGGTGGAAAACACATCCATCCCTCTGGCTGGTATCAGTCCTCTGGCTCCATGGCTCACTCTTCAGAGATTCTGCATAGATTTACAGCCCTAGTCACTCAGGTCAAGTACAGGCTATGTAGTCTAGTGGGATACCAGCCCCTCCTTCCTGGTATGAAGGCAATGCAGGGCCAGGGTCTCTCCCTCCCTCTCTGTCCCTCCCTCTCTCTCGCTCCCCCCCCCCCCCTCTCTCCTCTCTGGTATGGCTGTGTAAACATTATTTGGCTCATTGAAGTCTTGAAAACGCTATACATTTTCATTTGGAGTTCCAGATAGCTGTGGAGGCGCATAATGAGGATAACATGTAGGATGTTGTTGGGCCTCTGAGAGGAGAAAGGAGCTCTGGGCAGCCCAGGACTCATAGGAATACAATAGCATTACCACAGCGGACATTCCCATTCAAGCCAAAGCTCTGTAATTCTTTTTCTATGATGTGAACACAGCAGTGTCTACAGTGTCTACAGAGAACACATCTCAACCCTCCCCTTGATCCCTGGACAGACTGACCAGCGCAGACCCTTTGGCTGGGACCGCCAATTAATTATAGACGTGACTTTAAAGCTTCCTGTTTTTCTCTCTTCAATTAAGGCCAATCTGCCCCAGCACTGGAAACAGAGGAAATAACCTCAAAATAGTCTCTAATTTCAGCACATTCAATTATTTTGTGCTACCCGGTCTGAAAGCAGATTGCATCAGGTCGTGTTAATGTAAAGATCAACAATGTTTGATCGCAGGGAAATTATGTCTGTCATTTCTTCCTGTTTCTGGCCTGCGTAATGTGGGAATTTCGGAGGAAAAGGCTGGTCAGGCGGGTTCAAGATGGGCGCTGCCCACTGCCCCTATGCCAGGGTTAACCGGTACGTGCCCTTAGTCAGGCCCATCATCCACCATCAATCTCTGGCTAAGATGTTTATTATTACACTCCTGCAGGCACTTATTCAGGGAGAATAAAAAAAGGCTATTGATTTATTCGCTCCCTATTAAGCTTTCCCCGTCCTCTTTTATGAAAACAAAATTCCAGTGAATTTGTCCAGTATTATCCTTAGGCAAGTGGGATGACTAGCTGGCTCTTACTCACTGCATTCACACCGTGCAGCGCCACAACATGACTTCAGCTAATACCAAGAGATACGCTGCCTTAGCCTGGTATTTGCAACACATTCTGCTGTACTGTAGGATTTGCTGCCAAGTGAGCTGTTGCACAAAGCACCCCCCCCCCATCCACCACCACCACCTGACAAATCGACCTTGACACACTTTATCTTCCTCTCCACCCTTTCTGCTGCAACACTTCTAATTACACAAAATCTACAGCGTAGTGTTCAAGAGCAACAAGTCAACTCGACTGTTATCATACATGCTCTGTATTTGCCCGCTGAATACCTGGGAGTGTTTTCCAAAGTTGCCCTTTTCAACTCTGAACTGAAACTCACCTCTAGTCTGCCTCACCCTCTGTTTTTCACAGGGAAACCGGAAAGGAGGAGAAAGTGTAGACTTAAAGTGCACCAACCCGGGCAGGGCCAGTAAAACAGGCTTTAATGGAGGATTTAAGCTTCAGAAAGTCTGTATTTTGAGCTAATTCACATGTGAGTTCTACAGCAGGGGGTGACACATTCTTTCAGGCTTGACATCAGATAAATCCTCTCTATTGTTTTGGCCTAATGATATCTGTGCCGCAGATCTGCTGGATTGTGTGGTGAAAGTAAATTAAAAGGGAGAAGTAAATGCTGTGTACAGCCACTTTATAGAAGTTGATTGGTAAGAAATGACGTGACGTCATTGATCTTAACAGATGTAAAACAGCCGAGAACATGTCACTAGATATGTCATAGAGCACGGGGATGTGGGAAAAGTACTCAATTATCATACTTGAGTAAAACGAAATATACCTTAATAGAAAATTACTCAGGTTAAAGCAAAAGTCACCCAGTAAAATACTACTTGAGTAAAAGTCTAAAAGTATTTGGTTTTAAATATACTTAAGTATCAAAAGTAAAAGCACAAGTATAAAACTTTTTTTTTATTGATGCATAGCCAGGTCCACACTCCAACACTCAGACATCATTTACATATGAAGCATTTGTGTTTAGTGAGTCCGCCAGATCGGAGGTGGTATGGATAACCAGAGATGTTCTCTTGATAATTGTGTGAGTTGGACCATTTTCCTGTCAAAATGTAACTAGTACTTTTGGGTGTCAAGGAAAATATATGGTTCCCCAAAAAAAGACTTAAGTAGTACTTTAAAGTATTTTCACTTAAGTACTTTACACCACTGTATGGGGTAGTGGTGATGGGGACGAAGTGGGTTTCCTGAGGGACAGGGCTTGGTGGGGGTGGAAGGGGTGAAGGGGGGTTGTTGATATGACATCATGACATCATCAGTGAGTAGCTAACGCCGGAAGCCCTCGTAGCAGCGGCCCGCTGGCCGGAGGCCCCTCCATAAACAGGCCGGTTATCACATCACTAACATTGATTTAACCCTTCTCTCCAGCACAGCACAGAGAGAGGACACAAAGAGAAATAAGGTGTTTAGAGGGGGAAGGGGAGGGTTGAGGGGGAGGCTGGTTGCTCAATCTCTCTGGCACAACTACAGTATCCCCTTTCCTGACAGTACTGCAACCATCACCCCATCCCCTGTATTTCTGAAGTTAACTTTTACAATGGTAACTCCCTACACACCCACAAACACCCAGCCAACTCCTACATTATAACAGCATCACTGTCACCGTCACCCACAGAACTCCGCCCTGTCCATTTCCATCTCCCCCTCTCTCTGTCCTCTGTTTGCCTGTCTCTCTGAGACTGTGTACTGCAGTGGAGGCTGGTGGGAGGAGATATAGGAGGACGGGCTCATTGTAATGCCTGGAATGGAATAAATGGAAGGTTTCAAACATATCGAAACCACATGTTTGACTCTGTTCCATTTATTCCATTCCAGCCATTACAATGAGCCCATCCTCCTATATCTCCTCCCTCCAGCCTCCTCTGGTGTACTTAGGACATGACTTCATCACTGTAAGGTGGTGGTGGTGGTTGGGTGGGAGGGTCTCTAGAGGCCTCCCTTCCTCCATCCCTTCTCCTCTCCCCCTCCATCCGTCCATCCCTCCAGCGTGGGGACTGAACACACAACTCTCTCAAATCAAATCATTTGTTGTTTTATACATCTCTCTCCCACACCAGGCATTGAGGTGGCCAGGCCGTCCAGGCCTCATGTTTTTCTAATTCATTATTCAGGGGAAAGAAAGGCAGCACATACCAAAATATATACACAAGTCTCTTTTGGTGGATGAGACTGTGTTTTAGAGTTAGTGCGATAGCTAGAATCGCCAGAATGCAATGTTGTTTTAACCGGAGGTGGATGGAATTCTATCTGGCTCTGGAGTGTGTCTGTCACTCTGTCACAGACCTTTTTCACTCAGCCCAGCAGGCCCAGGGTCTATTGTGACAGTCTTATCAGTTGATTTACCCCCCCCCCCTCCCCCCCAATACACCACTTACAAATGGGACCCTACCCTAGCAGCAACTGTTGTTGACATTGCAGTACATTACAGTATTGGATGTCCAAGAGCTAAACATCAGAGGATAAAAACAAATGTGAGAATCGTGTCAGTGGCTTATCCTAGGGATTCCACTGAGAGAACACAGTAGTGGCTACAGACAACATATGTCTTGTAATTGCTATTAGTTCGCCACAGAAGAAGTTAGGGAGCTGTATACCACTGGCCCTCAACAAGTAGGGGTTCACCTGATCCTGGTAAGTTATGGTTTAGGGACTTAGACCATGAAATAAGAGGTAACTTCTCCCTGCACCTACAATGGGGAGCCCATAGGCACCTGCCACTTAGTCTGAGGCTATTTTGATGCCGCCCCACTTCGGGTGAAGTCTGCTAAATGGCCAATTGAACATTCTGTCAAGCAGAACCGTTCTGTGACCCTCACACACACGCACGCACGCACGCACACACAAAATCCTAAACCTAACCCTGACGCCTAACCCTAATTCCAACTTTAACCCTAATTGTAACCCTAACCTCTAAGCTTAAAATAGCCTTTGTCCTAATGGGGACGTAGGAAATGTCCCCACGACGGAGAATTTTCCTTGTTTAACAATCCTTGTGGGAACATTTAGGGATTTCAGGTCCCCACGAGGATAGTAGAACATGTAAACACACACACTGCCAAACATTTACTGGGCCTCTGGAACATCAATAGTTTGTTTAGAATTAGCCGTGGCATCTCTTGACTACTTGACTAGAGAGTGATTTTTTTTCTCAAAATGGCCCCAGGGGAACCATTGACTGATTGGCCCTAGGTGGCTGGCTGGGAGAACGTAGACACACACACACACACAAAGGGGGAGAGGGGTGAAGGGGGAGGAGAGAAGCCCTACTGTTCAATCCATTCTGTTCCCATAATTTACCTACCCTGAGGCCAGAGCAGAGTGTTGGTAAGCTGCCCAAGACCAATTCATACACAGAGGTGTTTATGCAGAGAAGTGTGAGGCATAAATACCCACTGTGTGGTCCTGTAGTTGACTCTGTTGGTGGGACGACTCCTGATAGGGCAAGGTGTGTGTGTGTGAGTGTTTGTGGGTTTGTGCGTGTGTGCTTGTATTTGAGCACACCCTGTTCTCATTATTGTTTATAAAGTGTCACAGCATCCATGGGAACACCTCACAACCACATCTCACATGGAAGCCCAACACCTAATAGCCTAAAGCCTAGTGGATTCCTCCATCCTCAGCACGCTTAGTGAAATTATCCATGTGTTTATGTTGTCATAAACTCGTTTAAATACCATTTCTAAGCATCTGAGTGTTGCCATGCTTCAGAAACAGTGCCTCCATGCACATTCCCTCCTACAGCGAGACAAGGATTGCTAGAAGTGTTTTGTTCAGTTAGTCACATAACGAGCGGCGCAGCGGTGTTTACGTTGCCATTTTTCATCAACCCACGGAGGGACTGTTTGGCTTCACTGCATGGCGCCAGGTTAACCTATGTGCAGGTAGGGCACTAAAACCTGGACCGGTCTGAATCCCTCCTACCATCCCCCCTTTCCCATCCTCCCCCTTTATCCTCCTTTCTCTCCCTCCCTGCCTCCTTCCCTGTATCCCTCTTCCACGTCTTTATTCCCTCCCTACCTCCTTCCCTGTATCCCTCTTCCACTTCTTTATTCCCTCCCTACCTCCTTCCCTGTATCCCTCTTCCACTTCTTTATTCCCTCCTTACCTCCCTCATTTTCTACTTTCCCTCCTTTCCTTAGTCTGACCTTTCACCTCTCTTTGACCATTCACCTGCAGATGCCCCCTGCCCTCTTCTGATCCAGTGTTTGCATTTCTGACTATGTAAAGTAGGGCTTACTCACACACACACACACACACACACACACACACACACACACACACACACACACACACACACACACACACACACACACACACACACACACACACACACACACACACACACACACACACACACACACACACACACACACACACACACACACACACACACACACACACACACACACACACACACCCTTTGCTGCCTCCCTCGCTGTGTGAGCCATACAATGGGTCTGTTAGCCTTGTGTTGTCTGAAGCCTGAGCCTTGGATTAGAGATTAAAGAACAGCTAGTGTGAGGTAAATATAGGAGGTAAATATGACAGAACTGTATTTTACCTGCTGTCCCAGTACAGCAGATGTTTGCGTCGAACGGCCTACTTTGAATTTGACGTTTACATTTTCACTTTAGGTATAGGAATGGGGTTGGCTAGACAGAACAGTACAGAACAGACGTTGGTGGTTGCTTTGCGTTGGATCGCTGCCAGAAATGTGTTGTGAATGAAATGTATCCACTTGGCTCTTTGATACCTACTAGGTCGACCTGGAACTTGAATCGTCCCACCAAAGGAATGTGAAAAGCCCAACAGTGAATTCTCCCTACGTGTCATAATGGAGCGCTCTCAGTCTCTGAGGACGAGAGTGAAAATGAACATTTTAATCATTGATCATTTAATCTGGGAAACATCCCAAGGTTTTGCCTTAATATTTATTCTATTGTGCATTTCTTTGTTACAAAACTGTACTCATGTGGAAAGACATGTTCAAAAGTACAAGACAAATTGCGGGGTATCAAGTTCAGGCCATGCTATTGTTTAAGTCTAAATTGAAACAAGACACTCCCTCCAGAACATAGTCATTCATATTTGCTAATTGAATCTGACATATGATACATAGCTTTTTAAAGAAATATACATATTTCCCTTAAAAAGACCCCATTAATTATAATGATACGGTACTCCAAATATAAAATATTAAATTCCAATAGATATTTCCCTGCAGGAAAACATAAATAATGACAACAAATGAACATCCCCAGAAGAGATGATTCCAGAGTCTTCACTTAGAACTTCTCTTATCCAGACCAGTGAGGACTACGAGCAGTCTGACCTGTGAACTTTGAACTCTCTGTGTCTCCATGTCACAGTCTTCCTGGTGTTCAGTAAGTGGGTCTCCAGCTCCAGGTTCCTAAACTAACCTCAGTTCCACTTTAAATGGAACATATCTTTAAATGGAACATCACTTATAAGGATGAATGCAGGCATCATAAACCATTTATAATGCAGAAGCGAAATGTAGTGCCATAGCCTGTTGCAAAATTGTTATGACACATTTCTAACAATAATCATATTGAATCACAAAGGGGCAGCAACAGAACCTGGGAAAGTAAAAAGAAACACACCATACATTGTATCAAGTTTGTTATGCCACTTGTCATATTCATATAGTTTCTAGCCAAGCAAAATGAAGCTGCCATACATCACATAAGGGAATATGCAACATGAGCTATTAGCATAATAGAATTTGTAGGGTAGAGTTTGGAAAGATCCCGAGAGAGCTTTTCTACTCAACATTCCCATCTCTACTTCACTCCCAAATCTGTTCACTGCTTACAAACTACAAGGCCCTTATATTGCTGGCCTGAAATGGTGGCTACATTTTCACGGTTTATTTTCATATGGTAACAAATGATAAATGGATATGTTTATAATGTTAAACAATGGTAGTTTATGACTCGTTAAGCACTCCTCCACTGCATCTCATTTATCAGAGGATGGTGGAAAGTTGACAGAAACATTCAGTTGGGGATGTTTAGGTTTACATGTTGGCCCATGTTGGGTCAGACATATGTAGCACTGGCTAGTCACTATATGTGGAGGATTAACGGACTTGAGCTTTCTATTGCTGCCCTGAGGAGAGAGCCCTTATAGCTTACAAGTGCTGTGCCTCAATTGAAGGCAAAATACTAGGAAAATGAGGAATTTGGCCAAATACAAACACAGCACACAACAAAAAAGAAGAAGATCACTGAAAATGAAAGGTGAATAAAGATGGTTTTGCATGGGTGGCTACAATAACAGAATCCCACCCGTTTCAAAAACACTGCAACGGGCCACTGAAATATAAGATTCCAGTTTCAAAGAGTGGCACTGAGAACTCCTGGAAATAGTAGATGGAGTGAAGAGTCGTCCCCTGCTCATGATCAAGCCTGGTTGTTCTTTGCACAATGTCTTCAGCACCTCACTCCCACTAGAATCTGATGACAAACTAGGTTTAACCTCCCAGCTACAAGGAGCTGGATGTGCTACTCCACCACTTCCTTAATGCTCCAGGGCGTGGGAGTTGTATATTCCAGCGAGAGATGGATCGGTAGTGTACCGTTCTGTAGTAGCCTCTGTAGGTTATGTTTCAGAGCAAAGGGAGGGAAAGGAGGTATGAAAGTCCAGGACTGTGAGATGATGACTCATGTGAACACCGTATGATAGGAAGAGAGGGGTGGTGGACGACGCCCCCCGCTACTCGCTCGGAAGACAAATGGTTCAGAAAAGTAAAAGCCGGGAATTCAATTAACACAACTTTCTTTTGTTCACAGCGTAGGCCTCTCGTAAGGAACCATGCAAAGATGATGAGTAACCTTGCTTGCGACCTGAAGACTTTTATTAGCTCCCCAAGATAATCCGTATAGGCTTTAGCTCAGCAGGCCCATACAGTTTTGTAGCCTGAGACCCGAGTTCAAACCCAGTCGTCCACACCACCTCAATATCTGACCATAGCCTGTACACTATGCTCTAAATATAAACTGGGTGGTTCCAGCCCTGAATGCTGATTGGCTGACAGCCGTGGTATATGAGACCGTATACCACACCCTCCCGGGGGTGCTGTAAATACCCTCCTCTCTCTAGAAAAGATCAAACTAGTGAAAGCTTAATTAGCTTGACATCAAAGCGGCTGCAGCATTTTCAATACATCCCTGCTGGCATTTCAACTTGTGCCAGTTCTTTCATCTCATCCCCCCAGGGTCTGCCACTTAGACGGAGTCAGGAAGTCATTGGTATTGCCTGGCATGCTGGGATAGTGGAGGACCAGGAGAGAGAGGGTCCTGTTGGCTAGTCTATAAGGTCATCCATCACAACACCATATTTCTTTGTTGTTGTTTGGAATAGTCTCCTACTCAAAAAAATATGCATTTATATTTTATTTGTATTTATCAGGAGATGCTGCAGCTATGCTCACAGGTAAAATAACTTGGTGTTGAACACAAGTCAGGAAAAAGTTTGAATATTACTGAAGTAGAAGGCCTTTAGTAGCTCTATAAATCAGGGCATGAAGCCCCCTCTGTTGTCTCCCCACAACACAAACTGACACTCCATGTGCCATCCACCATCCTTTCACATGACAAATTATTCATATTTCCACCCGATGCGTTTCCTCCTCTCCGCCACAACAGACAAAAGAAAGGGAAAAGTGCTGATGCTGCTCGAAAGAGGCTGTTTTCATAAGTGGTCCGGCATTGCTGCTGTCACAAAAGCTGCCCTGTCACCCTGCCTCAGCTATCCATTAGCTTCTGTTGGAGAGAGGAAGTGATCCAGGGGTCTTATTGTGTGCGTGTGTGTGGCTCCAGATTAACGCAATGGCTCCAGGGGGCCTGTCCAGTCCTCCCCCCATGGCTCCCCTCTGGGCTGGTGGTGAGACAGGCAGGCAGGCAGGCAGGCAGAGGATGGGGCTGGAGATAGAGGGAGGGAACGAGGACAGACAGAAAGGGGTGGGAGGAATAGAGAGAGAGAGACGGAGACGGAGAGAGAGGAGGCGCTGGGCCGGCTCTTGCCCTGTCTCTGACAGGATCTGGTCAATGTCCTGCCGCTGAGGGTCGCGGCCCAGAGCTTATACACACACACTCTCTCTCTCTCACACACACACATACACACACGCAAACATATCTGCAGTGCATCTGCCCAGGCCTCCTGCGCAGCCAGCCTGTCTCCAAGGCGGCCTGCAAGGTTTTCCTGCTCGGGGGAGGGGGGAGACGGGATGGCAGAGAGAGAGTGGGTAGGAGGGGAGGGGGTTCAATGGGAAACTGAGCTGAGCTATAATGAAAACACCAGCCCCCTCCTGAGTAACAGGCAAACTCTTGCACTTCTGAATTTTGGACAAACAAAAATAGCTCTGACGACTGGCTGGCTATTGACCCACTCTTTCTGTCTGTCTGTCACTTAAAATTCCCACGCGTGTAACAAGCTAATTTTCAGACCTGAGCCGCCTGTGAGAACAGCTCCCTTGCTCTCCCGTTAAGAAAAGGAGGGAGAAAAAAAACAGAATGAAATGTAATAATTCCAGTGGAGCCCCGTGTATATATCATTCCTTCTTTCTGTGGACTGATTCAGGTCCCATTGGTGAGTCATTTCATCATTCATGCAGAATGCGCTCCAATTCTCATGACCTAATGCGTTGTAGGATAATTGCGGTAAAGGAGTCAATGGAACGCAGACGTTTCAATTGACCATATTGGCGCACATTCAACAAATCTGATGTAACAAAGTGGACATTTGTCAAAGACGTCATGATTTATGTATTGTAACAGGCCCACAATGTGGTTACTTAAGTCCGATTTGGATATATCTGTCTGTTTTCGCTGCATAACATGTAGAAGTTGTCTCTTTTCAGATTTAGAAGAGTTGACTCCTTAATGCTAACTCCCATTCGTAGAAGCTGGTTAGCATAGCTAGCATACAGAAGTCGGCAGTGGTCGTCAAAGTCGTTTTTAACTGTAATACAGATGATTGGTAACGATGACATGAACATGTGTTGCGGTTGACATCCATACAAGCAATATACACAGATGTTTACCTCGACATAGTGTGAAATACACATAGAAACAATAGCCTAAATGCAGTGGTGGAAAAAAGTACCCAACTGTCATACTTGAGTAAAAGTAAAGATACCTCGATAGAAAATGACTCAAGTAAAAGTCACCCAGTAAAATCCCTTAGGTAAAAGTTTAAAAGTATTTGGTTTAAAATATACTTTAGTATCAAAAGTAAAAAGTATAAATTATTTCACATTCCTTATATTAAGCAAACCAGATGACACCTTTTTCTTGTTTTTATTTATTTACGGAAAGCCAGGGCACACTCCAACAATCAGACATCATTTACAAACAAAGCATTCGTGTTTAGTGAGTCCGTCAGATCAGAGGCAGTAGGGATGACCAGGGATTTTCGGTTGATAAGTGCGTGAATTTGACTATTTTCCTGTCCTGCTAAAGCATTCAAAATATAACGAGTACTTTTGGGTGTCAAAGGAAATGTATGGAGTAAAAAGTAACAATAAATTCTTAAGGAATGTAGTGAAATAAAAGTAGTCCAAAATATAATTAGTAAAGTACAGATATGCAAATAAACTACTTAAGTGGTACTTTAAAGTATTTTTACTTAAGTACTTTACACCACTGCCTAAACGTAGACAAATTTAGCTGAGGGGAAATGAGGAGACGGGATCTTCCCCCCCCACGTATTTCCAGTGGAACTTCATTGTTTTGTTCGAGTTCGACTTACCTCTTTACCGCATCTATTCCTGAACGGTGCTCATTACGTTATCTCTGTAATCCACTCCACTCCATCGTCAACAGAACAAGAGAGCCATGACAGACTCTACATGGGGGGAAAATGGAAGTTACATTTGAATCATTCTGACAGAAAAATTGCGGTTGGTATTTGAGTGGTTCTGACAGACTGACGAAGTGGAGATAAATTAAAGAGGATATTATGATGGAGAGCAGTGCTTGTCTGTCTGCTGGTTAGAACTGCCAGGGTCAAGTACCTCAGATCATTGAGAAGTGATTTATTAGAAATAGGGGTATCATAAAAATGATTGAACTATATTAGAGGCATGTTATATGTCCCAAGGACACCATATACAATTGACAAATAACGTTGAGTTAGATATGTTTAACGGTGCATTAGTTCTGTAGTAAATCTGATTTCTAAAAGTTACTTAAATTATTTTATTTCTCCTTTAGGGGTTCGTCAGACTGTATTTTAGTCTTAGGACAAAGGTATGTCTCAGTTTCACATTTTTGGGGCTGAAAAACAGGGGGTTGACGATGATGGTATATGCCATAGTAATCCAGCAGTTCTAGGACCTGTTGTAGATTTTGCTAAGCCGTCTCTGACAGTCTACCCGACACTGACACATGCACAGCCATAAACCTCTAGAGCACAGCTCTCCTCATCTGCTCCTTGTTGGGAGCCCTGTTCCAGTCAGACCTTTAGCACTGGAGCTACAGAGGTAAACCCGTGTTCGGAGTGTTTACAAGACAAAGTAGCATCTCATGACCTCTGAGAGAGAGAGAGAGAGAGAGAGAGAGAGAAATGCAAAAACAGTGTTGGAGAAGAAAGTTTGAACATGAGTCTTCAATATTCCCAGGTAAGAAGTTTTAGGTTGTAGTTATTATTAGGAATTATAGGACTATTTCTCTCTATACCATTTGTATTTCATATACCTTTGACTATTGGATGTTCTTATAGGAGCTTTAGTATTGCCAAGCCTATCAACTCTCGAGATTAGGCTGAAGTCATAAACACCTTTTCCCAGTATTGCTAAGAGCTGCTGTTTGAATGAATGCTTACGAGCCTGCTGCTGCCTACCACTGCTCAGTCAGACGGCTCTATCAAATAACAAATCATATACTTAATTATAATATAATAAACACACAGAAATACGAGCCTTTGGTCATTAATATGGTCAAATCCGGAAACAAAATGTTTATTCTTTCAGTGAAATACAGAACCGTTCCGTATTTGATCAAACGGGTGGCAACCCTAAGTCTAGATATTACTGTTACATTACAACGCACAGGAGGAAGCTGAGGGGAGAACGGCTCGTAATAACGGCCGGAACGGAACAAATGGAAAGGAAACCATGTGTTTGATGTATTTGATACCATTCCACTCATTCCGCTCCAGCCATTACCACAAGCCCACTCTCCCCAATTAAGGTGCCCAGTCTTATCTCCCCAGTCTTATTTTAATTGGAAGTAAGACACCTGGGACAATAGCAGCTCTACTGGCAGGGCTAGAGCAGAGAGGTTTAGTCATGCTCGGAGCTGAGTGTTGTGCTCCATTGTGCTTTCCAGGGGTCATATTATCCACTTTGTGCCCATTGACATCACTGTAAACATAATAAGAGGAGACAGAGGTATGAGGGAGAATGCAATTTGTATCCAGCTCCGCACAAACGGGATGTCGTTTTCTGCGTACGGAGGAGGGGGCAAAGCCAAAGAAGGTTACTTCACACTACGATCGGGACGAAACTGTGAGAAGAAAGAGAGGAGGAGAGGTGGAGCGAGAAAGTAAGGGCAAGAGGGGAGGATAGACAGAAGAGCCTCCCTCCTGTTTTAATGTACATTCTGTCCTGGCTGCATTTCTCAAGGCTGCCTGAATAGTGTGTGTGTGTGTGTGTGTGTGTGTGTGTGTGTGTGTGTGTGTGTGTGTGTGTGTGTGTGTGTGTGTGTGTGTGTGTGTGTGTGTGTGTGTGTGTGTGTGTGTGTGTGTGTGTGTGTGTGTGTGTATGGGTGCGTGTGTCTGTGAGGTGCCGGCTGGTGCCTGGCACAGTGAAGTGAGCGTCTCCTCCAACCCAGTGTTGACCCTGTACAGTCTGAGTACATGGTGATGAATACTCCTCCTACTACTACCCTGGGCGAGTCTCTACACTGCATGTACAGTAGACCCACACACACATACACAGAGGCAGGCGCTTAAAAAAAGCAGACAAATGAATACACTTGAAAACACACAGTGAACACCAAGGGCAACGGAGATGTTGGAGTAGAAGGGAGACACATGTATTGCCTTGGAATTCATCAGCACAGGTGAAAACTAAACTAGAGGATCATGGTCCAGAAATTAGGTATAGGATGAGGTGGTCACGGTCATCTCAGGTCACATCTCTGACTTTGACACCATTGAATATTGTCCATTCAGCAACACCCCCCTTACTATTGGAATTTAGTGGAAATGTGTATTCTACTACCTCCCGCATCCTTCCACTACATGGCCCAATGTTCTTTACTATGGAATTTGCTGGTATGTTTCATCAATAAGGCCGTGTGTCACGCTCTGGTCGTAGTATATTGTGTTTGTCTTTATTTATTTGGTCAGGCCGGGGTGTGACATGGGTTTATTGTGGTGTGTTTTGTCTTGGGGTGTTGTTAGGTGTTGGGTGTGTGGCTTAGTGGGGGTATCTAGCATAGTCTATGGCTGTCTGGAGTGGTTCTCAATCAGAGGCAGGCGTTTATCGTTGTCTCTGATTGGGAACCATATTTAGGCAGCCATATTCTTTGAGTATTTCGTGGGTGATTGTTCCTGTCTCTGTGTTTACCAGATAGGCTGTATAGGTTTTCACGTTTGTTCTTTGTTTTGTTCGTTATTTCATGTCTAGTTCATTTTTATTAAAGAACATGAACAACCACCACGCTGCATTTTGGTCCGCTTCTCCTTCGACAGACGAGAACCGTTACAGAATCACCCACCACAACGGGACCAAGCGGCGTGGTAACAGGCAACAGCAACAGCAGGAGCAACAAAGAGAGGAATGGACATGGGAAGATGAATTGTACGGAGAAGGACCCTGGGCTCAGCCTGGAGAATATCGCCGCCCCAAAGAAGAACTGGAGGCGGAAAAAAGAGGAGAGGCGCCGGTATGAGGAGGCAGCACGGCGACGCGGATGGAAGCCCGAGAGTCAGCCCCAAAAATGTCTTGGGGGTGGCTCAGGGAGAGTGTGGCAGAGTCAGGAGTCAGACCTGAGCCAACTCTCCCTGTTTATCGTGAGGAGCCAAGGAGGAGACCAGAACCAGAGCCGGTGTTGGAGGTGAGCGAAGCAGAGACTGTGAAGGAGTTAATGGGGAGATTGGAGGAGAGAGAAATGAGGGAGTTGCTGTGTTGGTGCCTTAAGCATGGAATTCGCCCGACGGAGCGTGTCGGGGATTTGATGGCACCTGGGTCAGCGCTCCATACTCGTCCTGAGGTGCGTGTTAGTTGGCTGGTGAAGATGGTGCCAGCCTCATGCACCAGGCCTCCTGTGCACCATCCTAGTCTTGCACGTTCTGTGCCAGCACTGCTCTCAAGATCTCCAGTACGCTATCACGGTCTAGCCCATCCTGTGCCACCTCCACACACCAGCCCTCCGGTGGCAGCTCCCGCACCAGGCTTCCTGTGCGTGTCCTCGGCCCAGTACCACAAGTGCTAGCACCACGCATCAGGCCTACAGTGCGCCTCGCCTCTCCAGTGCTGCCAGAGCCTTTCTCCTCTCCTGCGCTACCGGAGTCTCCCGCCTGTTCAGCGCAGCCAGAGCCTTCCTCCTCTACAGCGCTGCCAGAGTCTCCCGCCTGTTCAGCGCAGCCAGAGCCTTCCTCCTCTCCTGCGCTGCTGGAGTCTCCCGCCTGTTTAGCGATGCCAGAGCCTTCCGCCTCTACAGCGCTGCCGGAGTCTCCTGCCTGTTTAGCACAGCCAGAGCCTTCCGCCTCTACAGCGCTGCCGGAGTCTCCTGCCTGTTTAGCACAGCCAGAGCTGCCAGCCTGCATGGAGCAGCCAGAGCTGCCAGTCTACATGGAACAGCCAGAGCTGTCAGTCTACATGGAACAGCCAGAGCTGCCAATCTGCATGGAGCAGCCAGAGCTGTCAGTCTGCATGGAGCAGCCAGAGCTGTCAGTCTGTAAGGAGCTGCCAGTCTGCAAGGAGCTGCCAGTCTGCATGGAGCAGCCAGAGCTGCTAGTCTGCATGGAGCAGCCAGAGCCGTCAGTCTTCCAGGATCCCCCAGTCAGCCAGACTCTTCCAGATCCGCCAGTCAGCCAGACTCTTCCAGATCCCCCAGTCAGCCAGACACTTCCAGATCCGCCAGTCAGCCAGACTCTTCCAGATCTGCCAGTCAGCCAGACTCTTCCAGATCTGCCAGTCAGCCAGACTCTTCCAGATCCACCAGTCAACCAGACTCTTCCAGATCCGCCAGTCAGCCAGGATCTGCCAGAACCGCCAGCCAGCCAGGATCTGTCGGATCTAACTACCTGCCTGAGCTTCCTCTCAGTGCCGGGCTTCCTCTCAGTGCCGGGCTTCCTCTCAGTGCCGGGCTTCCTCTCAGTGCCGAGCTTCCCTTCAGTGCCGAGCTTCCCTTCAGTGCCGAGCTTCCCCTCAGTGCCGAGCTTCCCCTCAGTGCCGAGCTTCCCCTCAGTGCCGAGCTTCCCCTCAGTGCCGAGCTGCCCCTCAGTGCCGAGCTGCCCCTCAGTCCCGAGCTGCCCCTCAGTCCAGTGGGGTTCTGGGTGAGGACTACTAGGCCATGGTCGGCGGCGAGGGTGGACTATCCAAGGACGCGAGGAGGAGGGACTAAGACATTGATAGAGTGGGGTCCACGTCCTACGCCGGAGCCTCCACCATGGACAGACGCCCATCCGGACCCTCCCCTATGGTTTTTGGTGTGCGTCCGGGAGTCCGCACCTTAGGGGGGGGGGTTCTGTCATGCCCTGGTCGTAGTATATTGTGTTTGTCTTTATTTATTTGGTCAGGCCGGGGTGTGACATGGGTTTATTGTGGTGTGTTTTGTCATGGGGTGTTGTTAGGTGTTGGGTATGTGGCTTAGTGGGGGTATCTAGCATAGTCTATGGCTGTCTGGAGTGGTTCTCAATCAGAGGCAGGTGTTTATCGTTGTCTCTGATTGGGAACCATATTTAGGCAGCCGTATTCTTGAGTATTTCGTGGGTGATTGTTCCTGTCTCTGTGTTTGTGTTCACCAGATAGGCTGTATAGGTTTTCACGTTCGTTCTTTGTTTTGTTCGTTATTTCATGTCTAGTTCATTTTTATTAAAGAACATGAATAAACACCACGCTGCATTTTGGTCCGCTTCTCCTTCGACAGACGAGAACCGTTACACTGTGTCTGAAAGACAACAACTCATTATGGAAGACCTCTCTGAATGATATGATTCTGGTTCGACTGTCTCTGCTCCCTCGTAATGAGACGTCCCCTGGTATTCCAGATGGTCTGAGTGAACCCATATCGTTCCCCCCCTAGTCATAACGGTGCCTGGTCCTATCTAGCCACAGGCCTCAACTCCCTCACTCACTCTGTCTTACCCACACCCAGCCGCCTGCAAATTAATACAAATGAGTGTTTTCATTCTGAGCTAGACGGCAAAGTATGTTATCACAAGCCTGCGTTCCTACTCTTAAAACGAACCAATCTCATGTTGTCCCCCACGAATGATGCAGCTCCCCCCTTTGGGACAATTGAGATATGTGAGTGTGAGTAATACAATTCAGTTACTATAGCTCCCGCCTTTGGGCCAATCAGTGTCATTTTGTAAATGCCGGATCTTTATGGCAAGACGCACAATTCACCCAAGTTTCATCAAAATCACACCAATGTGTCTGAGACCTCGCGTGTCTGACGTACGAACGGACACAGATCCATAGTCCCCTCCCCAATTTCATTGTGGGGGACAATAGCACCTTTTTTTCTAAGAGGATGTATCTCGAACCTAAAATGGTTCTTCGGCTGTTCTCATAGGAGCACCCAGAGGGTTCTACAGGAAACCCCCAAAAAGTTCAACCTGGAACCAAAAAGGGTTCTCTTATGGGGACAGCCAAAGATCCCTTTTGGAACCCTTTTTCCTAAGAGTGTATGACGCGGTGGAACTCTTGAAAATGCAATCGTATTGTGATCAAATTGCTTCTAATGTCCCTTAATGACTGGAGCTGAGGACAGAGAGAGCTTCACTGATTCACTGATTCAGTGTTTTGGTCATAGAGTCATTGAGAGGGCATGCTCTATAACGAAAATGTTTTTTGATGTACTAGTAGGCTATATGGGAGTGTTACATATGTATGATGGACCAGGTGAGCTACTCCTTCAGCCAATAGGATCACTCACAGAATGTATAGCTCTTATACTGTTTAAGGGGCGAATTCGTTTTTCCCCCCTAACCGTTATTAATGCTCCATAAAAGTGATTTCCTCATTACTGTGGAATCCTCAGTGATGCCAGGAACATGTCAGAAATGTAGAGGAGGGTTGAGTAACTTACACCCTGCCTCGGAGTTTGACTCAAAACTATTTGCTCATGTGTTTACAGTTGATGTTAGCCGAGAATCTACTTCAGAATCTCACAACTTAGTTCATGTAACTATGCACGTGGTGACGCAAAGGACAATATATACCACACCGACATTTCGCCAAATCCTCCTCAAGTTTTTCAATTAAACAATTTCAGATGAATGGCTTTAACTATGTTTTTCTCATAATTTCCAAAAATATTTTGAGATATTGATCATATTTGGGTAACAATTTGCAGACATACATCGCGATGTTAATTCTCAGCATATTTGAGTAGGTCTGGTTAATATAGAGCTTTAGGTCAGGGGACGTCACAAGGTGCTGAGAGGGCTACAATGTCTACAATGTGAAGGCTGCCTCAGTATAAATCTCTCAAGCAAAGGCCTGGGTTGACCCTCAGCCTTAGCCTTTGTTTGGCAGACGCCTTGGCCCCCTTTAATCTTGTGAGGAGATAAATCCTTTGATGGACCTGGCCTGACTCAGTTGAAAGAGCTGCCTGGCCATCTCCATAGATCACCACAACCCGGCATGTTTGAAGTTGGACTGGGGAGCTGTGGTGGACAGTGCGGGTGGGCCTGCAGAGGGACGAGGGGGCTGGGGGGGGGGGCATGACCAGAGACCCATCCTCCTCCCCCTCCTCTTCAAACCAGACACACACACACAACCAGACTGCACCACAACCACTCCTACTGCTCTCTTGACCACAGACAACCAACACCATACCGACCGTAATACCTCCCAGGATAATCCTCATCGGTTATAATCACAGCCGTGTACAGTGCCAGTCAAATGTTTGGACACACCTACTCTTGTTTTTCTTTATTTTTACATTGTAGAATAATAGTGAAGACATCAAAACTATTAAATAATACATATGGAATCTTGTAGTTACCAAAAAGTAGCCACCCTTTGCCTTGATGACAGCTTTGCACACTCTTGGCATTCTCTCAACCAGCTTCACCTGGAATGCATTTCAATTAAAAGGTGTGCCTTGTTAAAGTTAATTTGTGGAATTCCTTTCCTTCTTAATGTGTTTGAGCCAATCATTTGTGTTGTGACAAGGTAGGGGTGGTATACAGAATGTCACGTGTGCTCCCTCTCCGGCCTCGAGGTTACCAGGCTGCTCGTTATGGTGCACACCTGTCACCATCGTTATGCACACCTGCGCGTTATCAGACTCACCTGGACTCCATCACCTCCCTGATTACCTTCCCTATATATGTCACTCCCTTTGGTTCTTTCCCCAGGCGTTATTGTTTCCGTTTCATGTCTGTGTGTTATTCGTGTTTTCTGTTTTGTATTATGTTATGTTTATTTATTAAAACACTCACTCCCTGAACTTGCTTCCCGACTCTCAGTGCACTCGTTACAGAATAATGCCTCACATAAGGGAAGTATCAGGGAGTGGGTTTTTTTCTCGTGGGAATGACGTCGGGTCCGGGAGCCGCTACAGGCTCTCATGCCTCAGCTGGCTCATCAGGCTCTCATGCCTCAGCTGGCTCATCAGGCTCTCATGCCTCAGCTGACTCATCAGGCTCTCATGCCTCAGCCGGGTGGCCAGGGTCCCCTGCATCAGCCGGTCTGTCAGGTTCCCGTGCTCCAGCCGGCGACAGGTTTTTGCGCATCAGCAGGGATGACCAGGCCGCTCCTGATCCCCGGGATTGTCATTTTGGTCGGTGTCCTGTGGCTGGAGCTGCGCACCGGGAAGGGGGTACCGTCATGTATGCTCTCTCTCTGGCCTCTAGGTCACCAGGCTGCTTGTTATGGCGCACACCATTCACCATCATTATGCGCACCTGCTCGCGATCAGACTCACCTGGATTCCATCACCTCCCTGATTACCTTCCCTATTTATGTCACTCCCTTTGGTATCTTCCCCAGGCGTTATTGTTTCTGTGTCATGTCTGTGGGTTGTTTGTGTTTTTCTGGTTTTGTATTATGTTACGTTTATTTATTAAAACACTCTCTCCTTGGACTTGCTTCCCAACTCTCAGGGCACTCGTTACACAGACGATAACCTTATTTGGTAAAAGACCAAGTCCATCTTATGGCAAGAACAGCTCAAATAATCAAAGAGAAATGACAGTCCATCATTACTTTTAGACATGAAGGTCAGTCAATTCAAGAAAATTCCAAGAACTTCGAAGTTTTCTTCAAGTGCAATCGCAAAAACCATCAAGCGCTATGATGAAACTGGCTCTCATGAGAACCGGCACAGGAAAGAAAGACCCAGAGTTACCTCTGCTGCAGAGGATACATTCACTACAGTTGACTGCACCTCGGATTACAGCCCAAATTGTCACGCCCTGACCATAGTTTGCTTTGTATGTTTCTATGTTTTGTTTGGTCAGGGTGTGATCTGAGTGGGCATTCTATGTTGGATGTTTGTTTGTCTGTTTGTCTGTTTCTGTGTTTGCCCTGATATGGTTCTCAATCAGAGGCAGGTGTTAGTCGTTTCTCTGATTGGGAACCATATTTAGGTAGCCTGTTTTGTCGTTGTGGGTGATTGTCTATGTTAGTTGCTTGTGTCAGCACAGTTCTTATTATAGCTTCATGGTCGTTATTCGTTTATTGTTTTGTATAGTTTGTTCAAGTGTTCTCTGTTCATTAAATTCACGATTAGCACATACCACGCTGCATTTTGGTCTTCCGATCCTTCCAACTACTCCTCCTCAGACGAGGAGGACGACGATCGTGACACAAATAAATGCTTCACAGAGTTCAAGTAACAGACACATCTTAACATCAACTGTTCAGAGGAGACTGCGTGAATCAGGCCTTCATGGTCAAATTTCTGCAAACAAACCACTACTAAAGGACACCAATAATAAGAAGAGACTTGCTTGGTCCAAGAAACACGAGCAATGGACATTAGACTGGTGGAAATCTGTCCTTTTGGTCTGGAGTCAAAATTTGAGATGATTGGTTCCAACCGACATGTCTTTGTGAGATGCTGAGTAGGTGAACGGATGATCTCCGCATGTGTGGTTCCCACCGTGAAGCATGGAGGAGGAGGTGTGATGGTGCTTTGCTGGTGATATTGTCAGTGATTTATTTAGAATTCAAGGCACACTTAACCAGCATGGTTACCACAGCATTCTGCAGCGATACGCCACCCCATCTGGTTTGCGCACAGTGGGACTATCATTTGTTTTTCAACAGGACATTGACCCAAAACACACCTCCAGGTTGTGCAAGGGCTATTTGACCAAGGAGAGTGATGGAGTGCTGCATCAGATGATGTGGCCGCCACAATCAACAGACCTCAACCCAAATGAGATGGTTTGGGATGAGTTGGACCATAGAGTGGAGGAAAAGCAGCCAAGAAGTGCTCAGAATATATGGGAACTCCTTCAAGACTGTTGAAAAAGCATTCCTCATGAATCTGGTTGAGAGAATGCCAAGAGTGTGCAAAGCTGTCAACAAGGCAAAGGGCGGCTACTTTGAAGATCCTCAAATATAAAATATATTTGGATTTGTTTAACACTTTTTTTGGTTACTACATGATTCCATATGTGTTATTTTACAATTTTAATGTCCTCACTATTATTATACAATGTAGAAAATAGTAAAAATAACAAAAAACCCTTGAGTGAGTAGGTGAATAGGTGTGTCCAAACTTTTGACTGGTACTTTATATTCCTCCTCAAGCCGATTCCACGACGGCCCTCAAAGAACTACACTGGACTTTATGCAAACTGGAAACCACATATCCTGAGGACGCATTTATTGTAGTTGGGGATTTTAACAAAGAAAAGTTTAGGAAACGCTACCGAAGTTGTACCAACATATTGACTGTAGCACTCATTAAGAACATTGGACCACTGCTACTCAACTTTTTGAAATGCCTACAAGGCCGTCCCCCGCCCGCTGATCACGACTCCATTTTGCTCCTCCCTTCCTATAGACTCAAACAGGAACTACCCGTGCTAAGGTCTATTCAACACTGGTCTGACCAATCGGAATCCATGCATCAAGATTGTTTTGACCACCGGCGCGGCCTGCTACCAAGGACTGTGGGCTCTCCTTCTCCGTGGCCGACATGAGTAAGACATTTAAGCGTGTTAACCCTCGCAAAGCTGGCTGGAGTGTTAATGGACATATTGAATCTCTCCCTATCCCAGTCTGCTGTCCCCACTTGTTTCAAGATTCCCACTATTGTTCCTGTACACAAGAAAGCAAAGGTAACTGAACTAAATGACTATAGCCTCGTAGAAATCACTTCTGTCATCCTGAGAGGCTAGTTAAGGATATTATCACCTCTATCTTACCTGACACCCTAGACCCATTTCAATTTTCTTACCGCCCCAGTAGATCCACAGACGATGCAATCGCCATCGCACTGCACACTGCCCTATCCCATCTGGACAAGAGGAATACCTATGTAAGAATGCTGTTCATTGACAATAGCTCAGCATTCAACACCATAGTACCCTCCAAGCTCATCATTGAGCTAGGGCCCTGGGTCTGAACCTGCCCTGTGCAACTGGGTCCTGGACTTCCTTACGGGCCGCCCCCCCAGGTGGTAAAGGAAGGAAACAACACTTACACTTCGCTGATCCTCAACACAGGGGCCCCACAAGGGTGCATGCTCAGCCACCTCCTGTATATTCCCATTTTCACCCATGACTGCGTGGCCATGCAAGCCTCCAACTCAATCATCACGTTTGCAGTCGGCACAACAGTAGTAGTCCTGATTACCAACATTGACGAAACAGCCTACAGAGAGGAGGTGAGGACCCTGGGAGAGTGGTGCCAGGAAAAAACCTCTCACTCAAAGTCAACAAAACAAAGGAGCTGATCGTGGACTTCAGGACACACAGAGGGAGCACGCCCCTATCCACATCTACGGGACCGCAGTGGAGAAGGTGGAAAGCTTTATGTTCCTCGGCGTACACATCACTGACGATCTGAAATGGTCCACCCACACAGATAGTGTGGAGAAGAAGGCACAACAGTGCCTCTTCAACCTCAGGAGGCTGAAGAAATTTGCTTGGCCCCTAAAACCCTCACAAACTTTTACAGATGCATCCTGTCGGGCTGTATCACCGGGGGGCGGCCTGTTCACCCTGCTATCAGCCAGAAGGCGAGGTCAGTACAGGTGCATCAAAGCTGGGACCGAGAGACTGAAGAACAGCTTCTATCTCAAGGCCATCAGACTGTTAAATAGCCATCACTAACTGTCTTCCACCAGGTTACGCTGCCCTATATAGATTTGGAATCACTGGTCACTTTAATACGGTTTAAATCATGTTTAAATACTGCTTTACTTATTTCATATGTGTATATATTGTATTCTATTCTACTGTATTTTAGTCATTGTTGTAAATTGTTAGATACTACTGCACTGTTGGAGCTAGGAACACAAGCATTTCGCTACACCCGCAATAACATCTACTAAATATGTGTATGTGACCAATACAATTGTATTTGATTTTGATACAGAACCAGGATGGTAATCTCTTTCTGTTATTTTCTCTCTTCATAATTAAGATCCTCTTACGTGTGTAAAACTTTACATTAAGTTGTAATTACAGTATTACTAAAGGAGAAAAAATGCACTCAATGTAAAGTCTGACCTAAAAGCGCAATCCAAACCAGTTCAGAGGGAAATTCCTAAGATTACCCAGAGAGCTACCCCTTCCTCATGAGGGTCTATGTGTATATGAGTCATCCAGCAACTAGCTCTCACAGTCTCACGTCAAAATTAGACGTTAATGTATGTTTTCCAAACGTCAAATTTCGAAGTTGTCGCAAACGTCAAATTTCAAAGAGTTTAAGGTGAAGTTTAGGCATTAACTGGAATTTTTAAGGTTAGGGTTAAGTTTAGGCAACTCAAAAATGTTAAGGTTCGGTATAAACTCTGAATGGTTAAGGTAACGGTTGAGGTTTGGGATAGGCTGAAAACATCGCTGGATTTGAACTTGAAACCTTTGGAATGAGAGGTAAATTCCCATCCGTCATCCCCATCGCCCTGGCTAAACTGCAACCTACTTGAAGATAACAGAGCTCATTGTTGCCCCGAGTGGCCGATTTCCACATCTCCCGACGTCGAATACTGACTTGACTGCATCTGGAATATGAATGGAGGTGAACCACAGGGAGATCTTTAGCTGTTAGCTACTGATAAGACCCTCTTTTTCCCATTACATTACTGTAGGCGCTCACACAGTGGAAGTGTCACTCTCCCTCCTCACACTCTCCCTCTTATCTTAATCTTTCATCAACACACCCACTAATCTGAACACGGCTAATTTTGATATATCTTTTTTTGCTCTCCTCAGGGCATATCAAAGCTTTAAAAGGCCATTTAAACGACTTATCTTATTTCTCATGTTACAGAAAGGGTTTTGTTGCTATGGCTGTTAGGGATTTATAAAATGTTCTGCAGTCATGATGGGCTGTGTTTTTCCATGCTCATGCCACGGTGAAGTGTTAAAGATGAAGGTCTTGTTGGGTTTTTCCATGTGGCTGCTGATCTAGGGTGCTGCGTTCTGGAAGTGTGTGTGTGTGTGTGTGTGTGTGTGTGTGTGTGTGTGTGTGTGTGTGTGTGTGTGTGTGTGTGTGTGTGTGTGTGTGTTCTAGGCATGCATACAAAGTGTGTCCTTCTCCAAGCAAGCCCAACTAAGGCAAGCGACAATAACACCCCCTGATACTAGCTTGACAGGCATTTTAATTGCCGTACCCTGCATTAGCTCAAAATATTACTGGTTGAAAAACAAAAAGATGCAGACTTTCCCAGCACTAGTATTAACAAAAACCTCAACAGTCCTGACTCAAAGCTGAAGAAAGTATCTGAGGTTGATTCATGCCAAGTAAGATAATGGATTTAAAAAAAATAGAATAAACAATTGCATCGTTTAAGATATTTCACCCTCACCGTCCCCCTTTCCTGGCTCATCACTTTTTCGTTTCTCATCCTCCTCTTTTTTTTTATTACCCCCATTATTACCATCATACTACAATATCCCTCCACTCCCATTTGTTGCTTGCTGTAAACTAGTCAGGTCCAAAGTTACCCTTGATAAAGGTGAGAAAAAAAGACTGTATCAAATAAATAATTCAAATACTGAGCTAAATGATATTATGTTACACTAATACAATTGTTCAGAGACAGGGATTTTTGTTTAACAAGTCATAAAACTAATTGTCAAAAAAAGATACATTATTGGCACCCCTGTTTCTGCACCCTCAACTTGCGAGGATAACAGCACTGAGCCTATCTCTAAAATATTTTATGAGATTGTAGAACACATTGGGATGGATCTTAGACCATTAGACCATCTTTCCAGATCCTCAATATCCTTTTTATGTGCTTAAGGACTGCCTTCTTCAATTCAAACCACAGGTTTTCAATGGGGTTCAAGTCGGGAGACTGAGATGGCAATTGCAAAATGTAGGATTATGGATTTTGACGTATGCTTCGGGTTACTGTCTTGCTGGAAGATCCACTTGCGGACAAGTTTCAGCCTCCTGGCTGAGGCAACCAGGTTTTTGGTTCAAATTTCCTGGTACTTGGTAGAGTTCATGATGCCCTTGACCTCAAAAAGGACCCCAGGACTAGTGGAAACAAAACCGCCCCATAATATAAAAAAATCCTCCACCGTATTTTACAGTAGGTATTGAGTTGTTTTCTGCATATGCATCCTTCTTTTGAGGCCAAACCCACCACTGGTGTACATGGCCAAAGAGCTCTATTTTCATGTCATCTGATCATAACACCGGTTCCAATCCAAGTGTCAACGACGTTTAGGAACCTTCAGGCATTTACATGTTTTTGTTGCTCTCAATAAAGTTTTTTTTTCTGGCAACCCTTCCAAAGAACCTATTGGTTAGGAGGTGGCGTCTATTTGTAGATTTGGAGACATGGTGACCCGAAGATGAGACCACATACTGTAATTCTCCAAATTCAGCCCTTGGATTTTTTGTTTGCCTCCCAAACCATCTTCCTCACTGTCCACGGGGACAAGAAACACTTGCATCCAATACCAGGCATGTTTACTTTAAAGTTCTTAATCGTTGCCTTCATAGTGGTAGGTGGTAAATGGAATTATTTTGCCATTTTTTGCACCTATTACCTGATTTATGAAGGTCAACAACCATTAGTCTTTTTTTCATTTGTGAGCTCTTTGCCTTTTCCCATGGTGACCAATGACAAAAGGATTTTACATGCATGTTCCTCATTTTTACATAGTATATTTTTGAGGGGACAAACATATTACTTGTTAAACAAAATATAATTATCTGAGCAATTGTATTAGTATAGAATATAATTTACTCATTTGCTTGAGCACACAATATAGTTCAGTATTTGAATAATTTATTTTATAGTCATTTTTGCTCGTCTTTATCAAGGGTGCCAATAATTTTGGACAAGGCTGTATTGTCTGCACCTCATAACCCTTCAGGAGTAGTGCTCGTAATAATTTATGGTGCTCTAACACTTGCCATGTTTTTCCTTAATCGACTCTAAAGTAATAGCAGAGTCATGTGCATTGCGGCTCACAATGAGGTGCCAAAGCACTTCATCTGTAGGAAGCTTCACACAAACACAGGAAGTCCAGTGTTTCACGGCGACGGATGGGGTAGTAGGAGTCGGAGCCGTAGCCCGCGTCTCTCTCTCTCTCTCTCTCTTTCCCCGCTGATGGGCAGCTCAGATTAATGGTAGGTGGCTAAAGGACCTGCAGTTCAGAGACAGAATCTAACCTAAGGCATCTGAGCCTAAGATCTGCAGTGCACACTGGTTTCATTTTACATCATTGTATGGCATTGCACAGTAGTGTTCCGCTACTGTGGTTAGGAAGTAATAAAACAAATGGGCAGCATGGGATTGGATCAGTGTCAAGAGTTACTCAAAATCAGCACACAACTACAGAAGTTTCTATAGCTAGGGCCAGGAGTTTTCCTGACTATTTGACCTTACCAGAAATTGAAAAACTCCTGGCCCCAATTACCCTTAGCCCCAATTATAGGTATTAAATCATTAAATGTCATCCCCTAACATTCCTCTGCAACTATTATGCAGTAGTCCGTCTAAAACTCCATTTGGATGTGTATTAGTGGGACAGTGTGGTTGACTCACCAGAGGTCAGAGTAATATCAATCACCCCAATGCTTTTGACTGCTTGTCTTCTCTGGAAAGAATGTTCAACTTGACACTACTAGTAGCCCTCGTCTACTCCTCAATTGCAGGAGTTGGTTAGGATTTTTTCAGCAAGAATCTGACATGGGAGCCGGTGTGGGTTTAAAATGAACACAGTGAGATTAGAAGAGCCACAGGGACATCCAGTGGTGAGTGGAGGCCTTTTCATCATAAACTGTCTAAATAACACAGCTTCCTGTATGGCATTTTAGGGAACTATCTTTCATGAATGAAAGGCAAAAACGCTAATGCCACCCAGGGGGGTTCCTACTACACATTGGTGATTGGTGAACGCAGACTCAGTGAAATGAGCACTATTTTGTATTGGTGTATAACTGCAGTATTGTGATATTGGCACATTTAGTCTAAAAATGTCCTAACCTGACTACTAAATCAGACTAAACCATGTAAAGCAGACAGATGGCGCAAATGTTGCAGAAATGCAGAATTGCATATTTTGGAAATAGTGCAGGTTCCACTCGAGGGGCCATGGTTCTGGTCTAGAACACTGTTTTAACTGCTCCTACAGTGTTGCTTCGGTACTGCAGTTTAACTGACGCCCGGCCCAAAAAGACAACTTCCATAGACGGCAACATAGAGAAGTCAGATTTGAAAATTCCTAATGACACTTTCGCCATCACCTTTGTGCACAAAACATCCATTGAATTATTCAAACGGTTCCTGAGGCCATTTTTTTCCCCGTCACTCACAGCCGAAGATATTATCATTTTATTTTCATCCAATATTTTCATCCAATGTCTTCTCCCTGTGAGCACTGAGCGCATGTGATGTTGGTCCATGTAAATGAATGCAACCGAAGATTATGTATATACTGACAAGATGTCCCTTCACCTTAACAATGGAAGTCGTTGTCCACAAAGCGGCACGGCGGGCTGTCTTGCTCCCACCTATCCTTTCTCTGGCTTGGTGGATACATCTCATTATTGTAATCCTTTTTTAATATTGTATAATGGTTGTTGACGTCAACCGCCTGTATTCAATGGAGAGAGATTCGATGCTACTAGCCTGTCATGAATATGCATAGCCATCTCGAGACAACTCCGATACTGTGTTTTTTCTAAAAGTTGCCGGGGTGTCACGGGTCCTACTTATATCAGTACACTCGTAACAATTTAAGCATTACGACACTACTCGATCAAATAAACCTCTCATTGACCTTCATACAAAAACTCAATGCTCGGTGGGCGAAGCAATGACACAACCCCGATATACCCATAGAGAAGGATAGAGGCCTCTAGTGGCCAAAAGTCTTATAGCAGGGACAGCGCCATTGAGGGCTTCCACCATTTTAAAGTAGTCAACTGGGTAGGGATTCCTACGGGTTGTAGCCTCAATGGCTCTGACCATGCTGTCGCAGAAGCTATAATGGCACAGATATCAAGATTAGTCCACTATATTTCTCTATGTTTGCTCAAAAAAATGCGCAGCCCACTTATTTTCAATATCAATATCTGTTGTTTTACAGATTCAATGTAGGTATTTTAGAGGCTTCCATGCAGTAAATGTTCAATATTTATGATTTGAAGTCTTGGTAGCCTAGGGGATTAGGGTAGAATGTATAGGTTATTTAACCAATTACTTCCACAATATGACACCAAAGCACACTATAGTTCCCCCCAAAAAAGGTTTCAGTGAAACCTTCCCGTCTTTGCCTTCAAGTTTTTCTACCCCGACCTTTGCTTTCGCTAAATATTTTTATAACTAACCCAATACAGACCACAGCCTGTCATTTCCAATGGGAGCAAATGAATCATAGTGGGCAGAACAAGCGAAGAGGTGGACCGAGCCAAGCACCAGCTATCGAGAGCCTGTTGGGGCATTCGAGCCTGCATTTCCGTTAGGGAATGCCTACTCGGTGACGTGCATATGTGCAACGACTCAATACGCGCTATACTTTCCTTATCAATGCTTCTCTTTTTTTGTTTTACTTTGGCAAAGGGTAAATTCTACAAAATGTTGTCCACTCTGTTCGCAACATATTCTAGTTTTGGAAACAGAAAACTGTATTTAGATCAAATGTTTAAAATCGATAAGAAAATGTGCAGAATGTTAGCCTAACGCTATCTCGCTCCATCTTCTCCTACTTCCGGCCACTGGGCTTCCTCTCACCATTATATTTGGTAGTGAATGGAAACGCCAACCATATGCTTCACATTTATACATCTTGTAAAATATCTGTCTCGTTGTTCTGTATGTGCTTTCGCTACCTTTTTTTTTTTTTGCTGTTGCAAAGTGTTGGCACATTCATTCCACGGGGTTAAGAGGGAACCTAAAATGTTGAGTCTCTATTGGTCATCCGGTTTTGGAGTGACTGGTCAGCCTCACCCAATGATCCAGTTTGTTTACATCCTAGCTGCTCACCTCCTTGCTTATTCTGACCATTATGATTAATTTGCTCCCATTGAAAACGACAGGCTGTCGTCTATCTTGGGTTAGTTATACAAATCTTTGATATGACTGTGGTACTTTTGCTAGATAGCTGCAGTGCAACATACAAAACTAATTTTCTAAACACATCAATCCATGCTTATATGGCCAGTAACAATAGAACCAAATTATGTGTATTTGTTAAATATGAATAGACAGAATAGATGGACATAACATTCTTTGAACTAGTCATTGGGGAGACAGTTGACAAAACTGTTACTTGCCTCAATGCTGTTAAAGCTGCATTATTGTGTATAGTTTTTCCTTGTTAATGTTGACTGGAAAATCAGAAGCATAAAGCAGATAAGTGTTAGTTAATTGTCATGTCCATACACAATTACCCATCAATTATTTTATTAAGGATATACTCCTTATTGTACATTTTGATACAGGTAATAGTTATTATTGTCCTTAGATGAAACACTGGTGTTCAAGAAACAGATTACAATTTCCACAAAAAGTGTTCAACTCGTTTTCCTTGATAAATGGTTTCCAACATATGATTGGCAGAACTTCACTAAAGAGCAAGACCATTTCTGTATTGTAATTGTATAAGTCTGCCCTACTCTTTCTCATCGGTACAGTTAGAAATATTAGCAGTATTGTTGGGAATGAAGTGATATTCCTCCTTGGCTTCTCTCAGCTATGGAGACAGGTCATCAGCCACAACCGCCTGTGGAATAAATGAGCACAAATTATGCAAAGAGGTTAACATGGATGGAAACCTAACACTGTTAGGTGTGTGGGGGGGGGGTGGCACTACAATAACAATATAATTCCATTTAAACTCTACTGTAAACACTACCATGCCGTAGAGTAGCACTTAAATCGGAATATTGCTGTAGGCTTCAGCTACAGGGCTAGACAGAGGTGGTTGAGAGAACACACAAGGGCTACGTCCCACTTCTCTACCCTTCTCCTGAAGTCTACACTTGCACACACCTCGTCATGGACTTAAAAGCATAGGATAGGTGTGTAAGCATTAGCAGGATGGAGTTTCCAGCATGACTAAATCCTTGCAAGAAAAGTGTGCAAGTGCAGGGTGGAGAATCGGGATGCAACGGACACAGTCACATGACTTTTAGGTTAAATCCATATTGGTACTGCCTACGGAGAGAATCAGTGCAAAGTAATGACTTGCATCCATAATGTAGATATTTTCTACCTCTAGGCTTCCAACCTCCACCACCTACCTATCCAAGTAGTAGTAGACCTACCTAATATAGGATACCTACTTCTGTCAGGCTCCCGAGTGGTGCAGCGGTCTAAGGCACTGCATCTCAGTGCTAAATCAAATCAAATTTTATTGGTCACATACACATGTTTAGCATTTTATTGGTCACATACACGTCATTGCGAGTGTGGCGAAACGCTTGTGCTTCTAGTTCCGACAGTGCAGCAATATCTAACAATTCCACAACAACTACCTAATACACACAAATCTAAGGAATAAGAATATATACATATAAATAAACTCAGCAAAAAAAAAACATCCCTTTTTCAGGACCCTGTCCTTCAAAGATAATTAGTAAAAATGCAAATAACTTCACAGATCTTCATTGTAAAGGGTTTAAACATGGTTTCCCATGCTTGTTCAACCATAAACAATTAATGAATATGTACCTGTGGAACGGTCGTTAAGACACTAACAGCTTACAGACGGTAGGCAATTAAGGTCACAGTTATGAAGACTTAGAAAACTAAAGAGGCCTTTCTACCGACTCTGAAAAACACCAAAGGAAAGATGCCCAGGGTCCCTGCATGAGGACTGTAGAACTGGCCAGGGAAAATTGCAATGTTTGTACTGTGAGAAACCTAACACGGAAACCAAACCTGCTTCGTCATCGTGCATACATTTATTTTGTCCTCCCCACACCAAACGCGATCACAATACGCAAGTTAAAATATCAAAACAAACTCTGAACCAATTACATTAATTTGGGGACAGGTCGAAAAGCATGAAACCTTTATGGAAATTTAGCTAGCTCGCTTGCACTTGGTAGCTAATTTGTCCTATTTAGCTAGCTTGCTGTTATTAGCTAATTTGTCCTGGGATAAACATTGAGTTGTTATTTTACCTGAAATGCACAAGGTCCTCTACTCCGACAATTAATCCACACATAAAATGGTCAACCAAATCGTTTCTAGTAATCTCTCTTCCTTCCAGGCTTTTTCTTCTCTTGACTTGATATTGCAATTGGAAACATTCATAAATTAGGTGCATTACTGCCACCGACCTCGTTCGTCTTTCAGTCACCCACGTGGGTATAACCAATGAGGAGATGGCACGTGGGTACCTGCTTCTATAAACCAACGAGGAGATGGGAGAGGCAGGACTTGCAGCGCGATCTGTGTCAGAAACAGAACTGCACTGCACTGTAGTACTTAATGCAGCTGGTGGCCACACCAGATACTGACTGTTAGTTTTGATTTTGACCCCCCTCCCCCCTTTGTTCAGGGACACATTCAATATTTGTTAGTCACATGTCTGTGGAACTTGTTCAGTAGTTGAATCTCGTGTTCATACAAATATTAAAAAATGTTAAGTTTCCTGAAAATAAACGCAGTTGACAGTGAGAGGACGTTTCTATTGAGTTTATATGGATGAGCAATGACTGAGCAGCATAGGCAAGATGCAATAGATGGTATAAAATACAGTATATACTTATGGGATGAGTAATGCAAGATATGTAAACATCATTTTTAAAGTGGAATTAATAAAGTGATTAGTGATCCATTTAGAGTGGCCCATGATTTCAAGTCTGTATGTAGGCAGCAGCCTCTCTGTGTTTGTGATGGCTATTTAACAGCCTGATGGCCTTGAGACAGAAGCTGTTTTTCCAGTCTCTTGGTCCCAGCTTTGATGCACCTGTACTGACCACGCCTTCTGGATGGTAGCGGGGTGAACAGGCAGTGGATCGGCTGGATGTTGTCCTTGATGATCTTTTTGGCCTCCCTGTGACCTCGGATGCTGTCAACCATAGTTTGCCCACGGTGATGTATTGTGCAGACCGCACCACCCTCTGGAGATCCCTGTGGTACAGCCCGACAGGATGCTCTCAATTGGGCATCTGTAAAAGTTTGTGAGGGTTTTAGGTGACAAGCCACATTTCTTCAGACTCCTGAGGTTGAAGAGGTGCTGTTGCACCTTCTTCACCACACTGTCTGTGTGGGTGGACCATTTCAGTTTGTCCATGATGTGTACACCGAGGAACTTAAAACTTTCCACCTTCTCCACTGCTGTCCCATCGATGTGGATGGGGGGGGGCCCTCTGCTGTTTCCTGAAGTCCACGATAATCTCCTTTGTTTTGTTGACGTTGAGGGAGAGGTTGTTTTCCTGACACCACACACCGAGGGCCCTCACCTCCTCCCTATAGGCTGTCTTGTCAGTGTTGGTGATCAGGCCTACTACTGTTGTGTCGTCTGCAAACTTGATGATCGAATTGGAGGCGTGCGTGGCCATACAGTCATGGGTGAACAGGGAGTACAGGAGGGGGCTGAGCACGCGCCCTTGTGGGGCCCCAGTGTTGAGAGCCGCGACGCTTTGTTAAGAGCCGCGACGCTCGGTTTGAATACTAACACGCATTGCTTGTGGTACGGTTTTGGAAGCATTAGGACGTTATCTTTCATATCGGCAATAAATTGTAAAAAATAAACTAAAGGTTAAATTGATCCACACTTTTCTAGGGTTAGGGTTTCCACGCTGCCATATCTCCATGTTTCAGTGCTTGTTTACTGAAAACAGACAGTGGACAGCGGATGCTGGTGGGAGAAGCAATAGGAGGATGGGGGCTCATTGTAAAGAAGGGAATTATGTTTGACTCGATTCCATTCGAGCCATTAGAATGAGCCCTTCCTCCTCTGTAAGTGTGTATTTTGTATATGTGAAATTATTTAGATGTGATATTATGTAAGTAGAGGGATTTATGTTTCTAGAATCGTATCATAATTGAGAATCGATTCATGTTTAGATGGAGTATTTGGCTTTTTTGGCTTCCAGAGCCAATTCGCCTTTTAAACAGAAAAAGTCCTTGGACTACTAGGAATGAATGGTAGGTTCCTTTAGCCTTGTTCTCGAATAGCCACATACTGTACCTCTAGAGTAACTTCAGAGTAAGTTCAGTGCATCATATCTTGCTTTGCTATCGATGATATAAATGATATAACCATGCTAACTTAACTACCTAAAAAAAAGACACTTACCGAGGATGTTTCCCCATGTCCTTCTTGTCGTACATTTTACCCTGTCTAGCTATCTAGTAGCCACTGAGACCTATTTATACAAAATGGAAAAGTTAAATAAGTTTAAAAAATAGTGAGAAAAAAATCAAAGATGACCTGTCATTCCAAAACCAGTTGACCAATAGAGACGCATCTTCTACGCTTCCCTTTAAACCCCCCAAAAAAGTCAGCTAAAACGAAGGGCGGGCAGGGTAACGTAACCAAAGAAAGAAATATTGCAGACAAAGAGGGAAGCGTTTATTTGCAATCATTGAAAATGTTTAAATGAAAACCATTTTTTTCCCGAATTCATTTACAATATATTTGTTATTGCCTTTCAAAATGATTTCCTTGCTATGTTATTTATTCGACCTCAACACATGTGGGTTAATGTTTTGCTTTCAGTATCATTTTTGTTTGCATTAAGAATTTAATTCACGAATTCAAAAGGTTTGTTTGATATTAAAAAGGCACAAAAGTAATTCCATAGAAGAGGGGAGGGAAAAAAACCTTTCATACGTATCCCTGAAAGCTTATTGGTCCAATTTTTCTGCTGCCACAATTCACAATACTGCACACACGTGACCATCCTGTGTTTAGTCAGTGTAACGCTTGCACTTAAAAGACAAGCATTTGCTAACTACATAAGCACTCTTTACACACTTTTAATGTCATCTTGACAAAACCGCTGCTCGCAGCTTCGTATAGCTGAAAGCGGACCATGGCGGCTGCCATGAGCAGCAACACATCCACAACCACGCTTCAGATCAAGTATTCCAGTATCGAGCATACGCGGAAACGCATAGACCCTCGGAGGAGACAAGCCGCGCTGTCTTTTCTCAGTAACATTTCTTTGGATGGTCGACCCGTGCAAGATGATGCCGACAATCAGATCGAAGAGGATAATTCAATTGAGGCCAGGACTAGACAGAGCCTGGTTTCCACAGCAGAGCGCCCGCTGTACGCGGTTGGAAGTGGCGCTGCGGTAGCAACCCCCACCGCCGCCCAGGCACTCGCTATTGCAAACCAGGCTCTGATTGCTAACACCCGAGCCAGTTTAGGGATTGGTCCCTCCGCTGCAGCTCCAGCATGTACAGATCCGGAAGGGGATGCTTTCGGTCCTTCGATTTTCAGTTCGTCCTTCTCTGTAGTACCAGCCGCGACTAGAGGCAGGCTCCAAACCTACACTCAGGGAGTCGTGCCTGCTGCCCACCCTAGGCAGGCTTCCCAGGTCTGCTGTCTGGAGGGAGGACAAATTGCCAACTCGGGACTGGAACTGCAGAGATCAAGGTAACTATAGATCTCTGCATCATGTACGCTTAGTGTTTACATTCATTGAGTTGTGAAGGAGTTTACACTGACTGTTATGTATATCAATGTTGCCTATGTTGGGTAGACTACTGGCACAGAAGCCCACACAGGCAGTGTTTACACTGCACTCTCACAAATTAGGCATCATGTCGTATGCGACAATATTGCAACCCAGTAGTTGTCAACACTACACTACAGGCTACAGTATTGCAACAGGTACGTGTTATCTTGATGAAGGTCTTTGTTGAGTGAAGCCAAGAAACGTGATCCACAGATCTGGGCTGGGCTAGGCTAGGTTAACGTTTATCAACAGAGATAATTTAAACAACAGGACGGGTTCGTCCTGTCACATTTTGTAGCATGGTTGCTCAAAGGTCATCATAAGTCTTAGTCAGTGTACTGCTAAAGACATGTTAAATAAAAAGAAAGAGACAGACAGCAAAGACAAAGTGCCCTCAGATTTGTGAAACCGTATCTCATCAATGAGCGACTTGTGTGCCGAGATTCATTAATACACCAATACACATGCGGTGGCCCATTGTTTCAAGTGGAATCAATGTTGCATATCAACCGTATGAGGTGGAAACGTTGTGCCATCATTTCGATTAGCCTGCCTTAATAACAGTATGATGCACGTCCTTTAAACAGAATTTGTAAAACATGTTCGGGATAGCACTGAAACCATGTGAGGTCAAACAATTAAAGGCATGTCCAGAAGGAAGAAAGGGGTGACTTTTTCTCCCCCATGCAGGTTGTCCCACCATGACTACTTGACAGGCATGGAGATGAAGGCCTATATGGATCAAACTGTGGCCTAGTTCCTTTCACAGACCTCATCACTTCAGACAAATGTTTCCTATCTCGAGGACTGGTAATCTACTTGCTACCTCACATGGCCTAATTAAGTGAGAGCTAACTGACAATATAGCCTATTGGTTTGCACAGTACAGTATATAGAGCTAATGCTGCCCAGGTAGGCCTATTGTTTATTCTGGAGCTGAGGGTATGTGTATTTTCTCCCCATAATCCGTTGGCTGTGTATGTCTTTCTAAAGCGGCCCAGCACCTGCCGCCTTGCCCTCTCCTATGCGATATAAACATCCTGTAACCCAACACTCCCAAATACACCGTACCACGGATGCCTTTTATTCCATACCGTTGTTTACTCTGTAGAGTAGACCAGAGCACAGGGAAATATGAGGCTGACTCTTTCTCTCGCCACTGCAGGAGAGCTGTCAGTAACAGTTCTCTCTCTCGCTCTCGCTCGCTCTCACCACTGCAGGAGAGCTGTCAGTAACAGTTCTCTCTCTCTCTCTCGCTCGCTCTCACCACTGCAGGAGAGCTGTCAGTAACAGTCTTCTCTTTCTCTCACTGTGTCAGAAAATGCTGTTAGATACACTACACTCTCAGGCCACTCCGCGATGGAGACACTCCGCGATGGAGACACTCCGCGATGGAGACACTTCGCGATGGAGACACTCCGCGATGGAGACACTCCACGTCTTGCAGCTGCCAGACTTCACAGGACAACGCATTCATGAAGCCATTGTGATGCGTTTAGTTCACCTTTTGACTTCATCGAAGTGACATTAGTCAAACTGCCCCTGAAATCTGTCATGAGCTAATGCCATATCTTAATGGTGAAAAGTACATGTAGCGTAAAACATGCCATTTGGTAATGAATGTGTTATGAAGTTGTTATATTAACAAAGACCTTACAAGACGGTATATGTTTTGTTAAAAAGAAAAATGTTTTTAAAAGCAGAATTCATGGGTTTTTATCAACCCCAACAGTATTTTACACAAAGTTGAATTCATTAGCTTACTGCAATATATTTATCTTGAAGGTGTTATGATGATTAGAGTTTGCGTAGGGGTCTTCTCATTGTATTAGCTAGCCATGTAGTGAGCCTGAGTTACAGTACCATGATTTATTAGCTAAACCCCCACAGGTTATGGAATGCGGTCAGTCAGAGAAGGAAGCCCATGTAAAACTGAATTATAAGCTAACTATGGCGACCTGTTGATAGACCCTGGCCACATTTTCCACAGGCATACCATAGATGGGAGTCCCACGGTGGCTGGTTTGTTTTCTCAGGGCAGCAGCTTGGTGGAAACGTGGCCAGGTTCAGAGAACCCTGGCTGGGAAAGGAAAGGCAGGATGCCCAGGCTTTCAGAGACTCTGCCCGGCCAGGCTCTCCTTTCTCTCGTTTTCTATCCTCCACTTCCTCTCCCAAGGGCACCAGACTAGACATTCTTTCGCTTTCATCTCTCTGTCTCTCTCTCTCTAGATAATAAGCAAAAGTGGAAAAATAATAATATCCAAGTTACTGGCCCAGTGCTCTTAACCTCTAGGCTACCTGCCACCCCAATGCTCACAAAAGTTTCAAATAATATAGACATTTGAAATGTTATATTCCTGGCTATGTACAGTTTTGTAACAATGTGCAAATAGTTGAAGTATCAAAGGGAAAATAAATAGACCAATAAATATAGTTTGTATTTACAATGGTGTTTGTGCTTCACTGGTGGCCACAACTCTTGCTGGAGTTTATCAACATTGGATTTGTTTTGTGGGTCTGTGTAATCGGAGGGAAATATGTCTCTCTAATAGGGTTATACATTTGCCAGGAGGTGAGGAAGTGCAGCTCAGTTTTTACCTGATCTTATTGGCACATAGCCTGCCTTCTTTCGAGAGCCAGGTCTGCCTACGGCGGCCTCTCTCAATAGTAAGGCTATGCTCACTGAGTCTGTACATAGTCAAAGCTTTCCTTAATTTTAGGTCAGTCAGAGTGGTCATGGACTCTGTTTAAGGCCAGATGGAATTCCAGTTTGTGTTGTTTTTTTTGGTTATTTTCCAATGGCAGAGTTGCAAAGAAAATGCCATATCTCAGACTGGCCAATAAAAATAAAAGATTAAGATGGGCAAGAGAGCATAGACACTGGACAGAGGAACTCTGCCTAGAAGGCCAGCATCCTGGAGTCGACGTTGAGACTGGTGTTTTGTTTTTTTCGGGTAGCTGCCAGTTGAGGACTTCTTTCTCAAACTAGACACTAATGTACTTGTCCTCTTGCTCACTGGGGCCTCTCACTCCTCTATCTGTTCTGCTTAGAGCCAGTTTGCGCTGTTCTGTGAAGGGAGTAGTACAAAGCGTTGTATGAGATCTTCAGTTTCTTGGCAATTTCTTGCGTGGAATAGCCTTCATTTCTCAGAACAAGAATATGGTGACGATTTTCTGAAGCTACTCAACTAGTCTAAAGAAGGACAGTATTGCTTCTTTAATCAGGACAACAGTTTTCAGCTGTTCTAACATAATTGCTAAAGGGTTTTCTAATGATCAATTAGCCTTTTAAAATGATAAACCTGGATTAGCTAACACAACGTGCCATTGGAACACAGGAGTGATGGTTGCTGATAATGGGTCTCTGTTTGCCTATGTAGATATTCAATAAAAAAATCAGCCGTTTCCAGCTACAATAGTAATTTACAACATTAACAATGTATATACTGTATTTCTGATCAATTTGATGTTATTTTAATGGACAAAAGCACATTTTTTTTCTTTTAAAAAACAAGGACATTTCTAAGTGACCCCAAACTTTTGAACGGTAGTGTGTGTGTACAAAACATTAAGAACACCTGCTCTTTCCATGACATTGCTTCCACCTGGTCAGTCTATGATCCCTTATTGATGTCACTTGTTATATCTACTTCAATCATTGTAGAGGATTTTTAAGACTTGAGACATGGATTGTATTTGTGTGCCATTCAGAGGGTGAATGGGCAAGACAAAATATTTAAGTGCCTTTGAACGGGTTATGGTAGTATGTGCCAGGTGCACCAGTTTTTCTAGAACTGCAACGTTGCTGGGTTTTTCCACACTCAACAGTTTCCAGTGTGTATCAAGAATGGTCTATCACTCAAAGGACATCCAGCCAACTTGGTACAAGTGTGGGAAGCATTGGAGTCAACATGTTTTTTATTTATTTTTTATTTATTTTTTATTTATTTTTTATCTTTCTCTTTTTCCCCTTCCCCCTCTCTCTTTTTTGGCCTCCAGTCCTGCTTCTGCTCCCAGCCAGCAATCCCCAGCCCCCAACCCTCAAATCAAGCGCCAAAAGATACTAGGCCAGAGCTCAGGGCTGCTTAAGACCATCATCTTGTTCGGTGTGCCCTGGTTTGAATGCATGCAGATGATGCCTGGGTCTACATAGGCTGCAGTATTCTCCTGCTTAACCTGCTCAACTCATAAATTAGGCTGGAATGGAAAAGGCATTGTGCAAGACGCCCACTCCGTCTTGCTGCTAAAGGTGTGTCCGCCTGAGCTGTTGATCTGTTTGCCCCGGTTTAAATGTAAATGTATATTTAGCGTAAGGAGCATTGTTGGCACACATTCTATTTCATTAGAAATGGTTGTTGATTGATAGTTTAAGGCAGTTAATTAAATTGTGCATTGCAAGTCTCCCCCATGTTTTAAATCATTTTTTCAGAAGTTGTCATTGTGTTCAGAAGCCTATTATGAGGAGACTATGAAGCCAAGGGAAGCCATAGCAGCGAAACCACATGCGGTATAAAAGCCATTACAATGGTCTGGTCCTTTTGCAGTTTTGTGTGATTGAGTCATATCCTTTAGGTTAGGAGGTTGATTGTTCGGTGATGTCATAGCTGGCATAATCACATGTTTATGTGAGCAGCATACTTAGGCTAGTTTTCCTCTGAAACCCTTGAGCCTTGAACTGTACGTAAAAGCTCCAAGCAGCTGTAGGGATATGGTTAAAAACGCCACCGTAATCGAAACATTACTGGTAATGAGTCTTGAGACAAGCTCGTCAGCATGGATTACTCCTTAGTTCCAAAATGGATCTCTGAATTCAAGTTCACTAGTTCAAGTTCCACAATGCTAGTTGCACTGTTTCTCACCCTAGACTACATGCTATTTTAAGGGATGGAGGACGAAATGGATTCAGCGTTTTTACTTTATGTCAAGCCACTGGGAAAGGGGGATACCTAGTCAGTTGTACAACTGAATGTATTCAACTGAAATGTGTCTTCCGCATTTAACCCGACCCCTCTGAATCAGGGAGGTGCGGGCGGGGCAACTAACCACACGGTTCTGTGTCTTGAACAATATACAGTTGGGTTTATTGGCACCCTTTTGCACACTCCCCTGGTTGAAAGAAAGAAAGTAAGATCCAACAAGAGTCGAGATCAGAAAGTGTAACAATAACATCCATAGTTATGGACTTGCAAACAGAAGTCTTCAAAATGTCCAATACTGTCGTTAACGTTGTAGCATTAGGCTAAAGTTAGCTAGCTAGCTTATTGTCTTTGAGAGGGTCTGTTACTTATGCACTACTAGCTACTTAACCCCAACATTTCTCTCCATTATAAAGCCATAGTTATTTTGTTGGTTTGACAGTCATTTCTGAAGATGATTTATTTCATGTGATTCATTTACGTCCGCCCTCGTTTTTAAGGTCAACCCTATTAAATGAACTGAACTCTCGTTTTAATATGGTGAGGATGTCTGGCCATTTTCTGTTTTGTGGTGGAAAATGAGCGGGTCGAGCATAACACATCAACCCTGTTACCCATAGATAGACAGTTAAAAAAAAAAAAATTATTAAGCATTTTTGTGAAGCATTCAATTGCGCCTCCCGGTTGCACACAACAAGCTTCCATTCCCCCTGTCGCAAGGGGATTTATAGCTGATTTAAGATGCAATCATCAACCCTGTTATGGTCAACCCTGTTACTTTATTTTGTACTTAAATGTCTAATGCAGACTTTTTTACCTCAGTATTCAAATAATTTCTGGGTAACAATTAATTACTTTACTGTGATTGTTTTCAATTAAAATGGTAAAAAAGAAACCAATAGCTTCTTAGCAAAGAGTTTTGATAGGACTGACTGGGGAGGGGGAAACGGATCATTTGCTGTTATTGGGAAAGAGGTGATGTCACCAGGCAGGCCAAAATTCCATCCCACCACAACAGGCTAAAATTTCAGCCATTCTTTTCAAACAGCTCTTACACTAAAAGGGCATCATAATTTTTTACAATTTCACAGTATTAGTCCAACCTCAGTGTGGAAATATATATAAAACACAGTAAAATATTTGTGGGGACTGCACTGGGCCTTTAATGGGCACTTACTATAGTAATGTTTTTATTTAACCTCTTGATGGGAAAAATGTGTTCATACTCCCTGACTAAGGCCATAACGCCGAAGCGAGTGAGTTTAAAAATGTTTTGGTTCCATTGAACATGCCATACAAATAAAGTCATTTTAATTAGTTATATGAGGAGTGCCTTGGTCCTCTTATCTTTTGTGTTTCTTATGAAGTTGAACATGTGCTCTTTTTGACATTGTTACAATTTGGTGAAATCAAATGTTATTTTGACCAAGTTACACTTTTTCAAAAGGCACCAAATTTGTGGAACGACCTATTTAATTCCACTCCGTCACCCGACAGTGGAACGGGAAGGCAATGTCCATGGCAGGCTGCCAATGGGTGTGCATGTGAAACTATTGTAATATTCTAGAGCACTACTGCGCCGTAACCTAAAAACGGCAAGCATAGCAGACAGGTTATATATGGATTTTGTTTTTACATTTATTGTGAAGATTGATCATTGACCTTGCTTGAAATGATTCATTGTTCATTTGAACAGGGCTTGAAAACAACCACTTGAGGCAACAGAGACAAATAGGGTCTTTCATTGGCAGCTCTTACTAACAGATGCCATTGTTCTTTCAACGTTGAAGGAGGCTAGAATCCAAAGTAGCCTGTGCTCTACGTTGAAGCTTCTGAGTCTGACCAGACAATTGGATTCTATTGATCCAACATCCAACCTTACCCTCAGTTTAACATCCAATAGCTGGTCGCGTCAGAGTTTTGTCTGAAGTGAATGAGTGGTCGGTCTGGTCTGTGTGTTATTGTGTCCACAGTTTACACTGGTGTGGAAACTGTCCTTTGCCAAAAACCATGTCCTGTCTTGCCTGCCGTTGCTCATCTACAGTGGCTGGATCAAAATCCTAGTGTCCCGCTGAACTGTGGAAACTAGTTTTCATGCCAGCTGGATTTTCAGAGAGCTCAGTTCCTCAGTTGTGTACCATACGAACTGTGAAAGAAAAACCTATTAGTCAAAGGAAAACTTGTATTCTGTCCAAAAAAACATTAAAAAAAAAAGGAAAAATGTCTCCGTGTTATAAGACTTTATTTGTCCTCCACTCAAAAACAGAGATGGTGTAGTAGGCCATCTGTAATTGAGTGAACCTAATCATTTGTCATGGAGTACCTGGAACCAGGCCTGTATTTGTTCAGCTGACTGCTATTGCCTAGTTGTTCGTGTTAATATGTTCTCCAGGGAGAAGGTGGAGAGACATACAGGTAACTGCCAAAATAAAGGAAACACTTGAGTAAATTATGGTTACAAAGTGTAGTGAAAGCAAAAGCCTATTTGGGCGGGAATACTTTTTTTGTACATAATTGATTCTACACCTCACTTTGCTTAAGCTGGACTCAAACCTAGGTCCAGCGATTTACAAGCCAACACCTTAACCGTTACACGATGTTAGGATTTTGAAAGTGATGAAGTGCATTGATGATTGCGCCTCTGAACCACTCACATTAAACGAACGTCGGTGACGGCCGCATGCCCCGTGTAAGCAACGACATGGGGGTTTTGTCTCCGATCTCAAAAACCTGCCTGGGACAGCTAAAGAGAGGCCCAACTCGGCGGAAAATCTGCCTCACTCCAGCAGGGGGCGTTTTTTCCCCCCCACCCACCAATACGGATAGAAGCTAAGTTTCATAATGCTTAGGTTCTTACGAGTACCGAAATAAGTAGAATGTGACATCCCCGCAACTGAGAAAAAACACTTTATATCGGAGTTGTCTCGAGATGGCTATGCATATTCATGGCATGAGGCTAAGTAGTATAGCATTTCTCTCCATTGAATACAGGCAGTTGACGTCAACAACCCTCATCGAATATTCCAAAAAGTATTAATATAATTACATGTATCCATCATTCCAAAGAAAGGATAGGCTGGAGCTAGACAGCCTGCCATGCCGCTTTGTGGACAACGACTCTCATTGATAGGGACGGAGAGACAAGTATCTTATCAGTTTATCCATAATCAGAACATTTCCTAGGGTTTCCTGCAGCAACACTAGTGGACAATGCTGGTAGTTATTTTTCTTCCACCGTGAATTTAAGTCCATGGTTCATGAGATGGATTGTAATTCTTGTTTTGTCCTTTTATAAGTAAGGTTATGACTTAATCTAGAAAAGTCCAGATTACATTTCTCGAGCTTGTATAGGCTTAATCTCACATGTTCAGTAGTGCTGGCTGCCTACTTCTAAGACTGGCAGCTGATTTATATAGGGGTGGCAGGTAGTAGTGTTTCGAGGGCCAGTAACTGAAAGGTTGCTAGATCGAATCCCCGAGCTGACGAGGTAAAAATCTGCAGTTCTGCCCCTGAACAAGGCATTTAACCCACCATTCCTAGGCTGTCATTGTAAATAAGAATTTGTTCTTAACTGACTTACCGAGTTAAATAAATGCAGCAATAGCCTAATAGAGAGAGCATCCTGGCGGGCTGTATCACCGCCTGGTACGGCAACTGCTCCGCCCACAACCGTAAGGCTCTCCAGAGGGTAGTGAGGTCTGCACAATGCATCACCGGGAGCAAACTACCTGCCCTCCAGGACACCTACACCACCTGATGTTACAGGAAGGCAATAAAGATCATCAAGGACAACAACCACCTGAGCCACTGCCTGTTCACCCCACTATCATCCAGAAGGCAAGGTCAGTACAGGTGCATCAAAGCTGGGACCGAGAGACTGAAAAACCGCTTCGATCTCAAGGCCATCAGATAGTTAAACAGCCACCACTACCATTGAGTGGCTGCTGCCAACACACTGACTCAACTCCAGCCACTTTAATAATGGGAATTGATGAGAAATTATGTAAAATATATCACTAGCCACTTTAAACAATGCTACCTAATAATGTTTACATACCCTACATTATTCATCTCATATGTATACGTATATACTGTACTCTATATCATCTAAAGCATCTTTATGTAATACATGTATTACTAGCCACTTTAACTATGCCACTTTGTTTACATACTCATCTCATATGTATATACTGTACTCGATACCATCTACTGTATCTTGCCTATGCTGCTCTGTACCATCACTCATTCATATATCTTTATGTACATATTCTTTATCCCCTTACACTTGTGTGTGTATAAGACAGTAGTTTTGGAATTGTTAGTTAGATTACTTGTTGGTTATTACTGCATTGTCGGAACCAGAAGCACAATCATTTCGCTCCACTCGCATTAACATCTGCTAACCATGTGTATGTGACAAATAAAATTTGATTTGATGTGGCTCTGCCTGTTGAGTCACGCAACCCAAGTGTGAAAGAAAGGCCTGTCTGTGAGGAAACCGTTCTACATGAGAAAATGCTTTCAGAATCATCCCTTGTCTTTATCCTCTCAGTTACCGACCAAACCAGTGCCTGACTCTAGATTGTTCTAATCATTCTACATGATCTCATACAGAGGTTGCCGGTCAGAATTTCGAGCACAACAGTGGTCATTGACGATGGCAGCCAGGCAGTGTTGATGTCGGTGATTACTTGATTCAGTGACTACAGCTCTGCTTTGTAAGAGGCAGCACAGCACACAGCTGTGGAGGTTTTAGCTGTGCCTCATATCTGACTTGGAGGCACATGAGGTCTAGTTAGTTTAGGCTACTCATTCATTCTGCAGACCGTTAAAGAACTATGCAAATGATTGTCGTTGCTGATCACTGTTGCTTTTAGATCTTCTATATTTGCGTTCAGAACAGGACCGTGTTGACGATTTCTGCAAGGTTGTCCAATACTCATATAATGGTCTTTTTTCTTTGACCAAATTTAGCAATCATATTTCGCAAAATAATCTTGCAATGCAGAATAAAATATTAGAAATAGGCCTAATTCTTCTTGTGTCCAGCCTTTCCCCCTCCATGGCCAGGTCAGAGCTGTTTAGGCAGCACCGCAAGTTGCTTGTAAATTCTATACCCGCATCTTTCCTAACTGCCTCTTTATTTCTCTCTCCTTCTCCCCCTGCCCTCTCTTCTTCTATCCTTTTCTCCACAGACGGAGGCTCATCTCTCAGCGTTCCTCCTTGGAGACACTGGAAGACATTGAGGAGAACGCCCCTCTGCGCAGGTACTGTACAGCAACAACTCTCACAGACCGCACAACACGGCATGCCGCCCCCAAACATAAGTTTGGCTTGCTCATATTTTCCTCTCATGTTAGAGCTGTACTTGACAAGTCAATAACAGCTTTAGCCGGGGAAGTATTTAGGTAGATAATGACATTGAGGGGGGGGGACTATAATTTCAGTTTGATTTGTGGAGTACTTTTATGTCCTGTGGGGTAGTGATGGTGGGAACGTCATGCTGCTCCGGTAATGTATTGGTCTGGCTCCATCTCTCTGTTTAGAGTTGTAAAAATATGTGGTCTTCACGGCTCAAATGGATCCCATTTAATCCCATTTTTGTTTTGATCAGTCTTATCTATTTGGTGTGTTTGTAGATGCAGAACCCTCTCAGGTTCACCCCGACCAAAGAGCTTCAAGAAGGTTCACTTCATCAAGAACATGAGGCAACATGATATGCGCAATGGAAGGTATGAATGAAAACAACACCAGTCCTAATTCCATACAAAGTTTCAATGGAAAATGTCAGGATGCCCCCCAATGAACACTCAGCAGTTTGAATGTATATCAGGTTACCCAACTTTAGCCTACATCTTGGACAAGAGATGTAGGTTGTTAATTGAATGTTATTCCATATAGCTTAGAAGTACTGTATCAATTAATGTGCTATTGGGTTAGTAACTGATCTTATTGATTGATTCATGTGTCAGACTGCTCAGCAGTTCATTGGGAGTCCGGTTAGTTTTCACTGAAATATTCTCAAATTGAGTTTTAGGTCTTGTTTTGAAAATTTTGTTTAGGCTATACATTAAGGATCACACCGGTTGAATCACAAATGATTCATGCAACACGTCACTCTCTCACGTTTACAATGGTGTGTACATGTTGACTTAGAAATTCCAGAGCACTGAGGACATTTTAGCACACAGATTTATTTGTATAGATCATTGTTCAGCTTCTCTCAGTAATGAATACTATCACCTTTTTGTGTCTGTTTTCTGGAATCTAAAAGGAAATGGACAGCTAAACTATTTCCATGGCACTTCATTTTGTATTACACCGATCACTCGAGTAGCTTTTTATTCTGGAATTTTTGAGCTACAAGCCTCAAGCTTCTTTTACACTTGGGTGTACCGAACCCATTTCTTTTTGATTTAAATGTACATTTTTATATATATATATATATATATATATATATATATTTCTGTCCTAGGAAGAAAATAGAAGTACATCTATGCTGCTGTTGTTTTTTATTTATTTACTCATATCTATCTTATCAGTGTGCCATATACAGTAGTAATACATTGCCACAAGTTACAATCTGCCTGTGACATTGATATTAATCAATGAGTAGGCCTCTTATTGGGATGTCAACTCCGAAGGTATAAATCAGTGACAAACGTTTATGAAGCAGTAGTTATGCAAAACACTTCTTTCAGGAGTGATTCAACTGTACTGTTCTATCGTTCAATGTCTTTATGTGCGGCTGATATTCTGATATTGTACGATTAACAAGTTTGGTCTTTTTTTAGTCTCTTTAGACATGGCTAGTAGCCTCGTTTTAAAAGATCAACATACAAAAAAATGCATCATTTTGTCCCCAAACCACTGACTACACAACTCTCACACAACACATATACATATAAATAAATACAGGATTTCATTTAGTTTTCTAAATCTTGATTGTTTTACTGCACACTTTTTTCCTCCATCTTTTAACCTGTAGAACTGAGTGTCTTTTTCAGAGTTAATTCCTAATTAGCATATTTATTATTTTTGTTTTTATAGGATAGTCCTAATCAGTGGCAGAAGATCCCTTTATAGTGTATTTTCTGTCCTGCCCTATCGAGATTGTAGCCAAGCAGGGTATGTATCCTACAGCATGCCATCCTTCTAACCTTTGTAACTTCGTTCTCTGCTTTCCCTCCATTCTGTCATGGGTTCATTCCACCAATTCGGTGCCTTTTGAGAAGCTACATGGTTCTTGCCACTGATAACACAAGGGGGATAAAACAATAATAATATAGGGGATGAAACAATTACCTGCACTCCAGATTGCCAAGTCAGCCAATAGATTGTATGGGCTTACTTGTCTAGAACACATCCATATGGCCTCCTGAGTGGCGCAGTGGTCTAAGTGCTAGCTGTGCCACTCGAGATCCTGGTTCGAGTCCAGGCTCTGTTGCAGTCGGCCGCGACCGGGAGACCCATGGGGCAGCTCACAATTGGCCCAGCGTTGTCCGAAAGAGGGTTAGGGGAGGGTTTGGCCAGCAGGGATGTTCTTGTCCCATCTCACTCTAGCGACTCCCGGGCCAGGCGCAATGCACGGTCGCTAGGTGTATGGTGTTTCCTCCGACACATTGATGTGGCTGGCTTCCGGGTTAAGTGGGCATTGTGTCAAGAAGCAGTGCGGCTCGGCTGGGTCGTGTTTCGGAGGACGCACGGCTCTCGCCTTCGCCTCTCCCTAGTCCGTACGGGATGGGTCAAGACTGTAACTACCAATTGGATACCATGAAATTGGGGAGAAAGAGGTTTAAAAAAACGAGCAAAAACACATCAATCTGTTTACAGTATATCTTCATGACAAAGTATGTATTTTGCTGAGATGTGCTCAATATAAGCCATGTACCAATTTTTTTTTTGAAACTCCATATAAACTCCAAATACCATCTCGCAATGGAAAGGGAAGACCTAGTCAGTTGCATTCAACTGAAATGTGTCTTCCACATTTAACCCAAACTCTCTGAATCAAAGAGGACCGGGGGGCTGGCTTAATCGACATCCATGTCATTGGTGCCCGGGGAGCAGTTGTGTATGGGGGTTAACTGCCTTGCTCAAGGACGGAACGGCAGATTTTTTTCCATCTCGCCTGCTCGGGATTTGAACCAGCCACCTTCCGGTTACTGGCCCAACGCTTTTAACCACTAGGCTACCTAAACTCTGTGTGTCTGTGGGGAAAGGGCCGTTGTTGCCATAGCAATGTACTCTGCACTCACCTTGGCGGAGACCAACTGCAAGTTGAACTCTGTGAGATGGATTCCTAAATTGTTCAGGCTATTTTTACAGCCACTTAACTTGCTGATCTTGACTTTGGAATTATTGTGTGTAGCTATGTTTGCTCAGCCAGCCCAGAGAGAGAGCATTGCATTGTGGGTTTTGTAGTCGACTTTGCACTGCAACAGATTTCCACACCAATTTTCGCATGTTGTTACCAACCTTGTTATAACAACAAATCACTTTTTTATAAACAAATTCTCAGATTTATTGAATTTTTCATGTGGCTTATTTTAAACGGCACATTTAATATAACATGCTTCTGATTCTATTTTGGTGCACAATTCCTACTTAAAATAAAAGGCACTCTTTTCATGAAACGATCCTAGTCCCTTTTGTTTCTGCGGATATAATCTCCTATAACTGGTACTTTATTACATTGGGAGGGTTGACCAATGTTAGATTGAACAATTTCCTGAACGTGTTGGTTTTGGTAGATACTTTTTTTTTAAGAGAGATTAACAAGTAATTAATCACACCCATTTTCAAGGGAAAATCCACTCAAATTATACATTTTGCATCATCATGAAGTCTAATATCTGGAGAACCTTGACTGCTGACATAAAATACATTTTGGGACTGTATCAAAAGTGGAGTACTGAAAAAATACCAACAAATAGTTTTTGGGTGGATTTTCCCTTTTTAAGGCTTGTATCCATTTCCCTATGTTTTCATATAGTTCTATAGCGGAGGAGGCTGGTGTGAGGAGGTATAGGATGATGCGCTCATTGTAATGGCTGGAATGGCATAAATGGAACGGAGTCAAATTAGGTTTCTATATGTTTGACTCCGTTCCATTAATTCCATTCCAGCCATTACAACGAGCCCTTATTCATATAGCTTCCCCTACCAGTCCTCTGGCCTATAGGTTGCTGTTGGCTGTGTCTCGAGATCTCTTTGGAAGAAGTCATGAAGTTCAGTTAGTTTCATTCTAATAAAACACTGTCTTGCCCGTTGCAACCGTTTCTGGCTTTGCTGTTATCATGTAGACTGCACCTTTCCTCAAGTCATTGCTGCCGTCAAAGATTCCGTAGCATGCTTTTATCTCAGCTCTCACTCTGAACTTTGCATGCGCTTTGCTGCAACTGCATAACACACATCACAACATTTTTGGAGTGGACCCAAATGAACCATCCATAACAGAGCATTTTTGGAGTTTCTGTTTGGAGTTTACACCTGATATGATATGTTGTTTATCCTCCCTGTGTGGTTAGAGGAGATATTTTCTGGCCCTTGGAAGAGAAACCCATCGTCCTCATTGCAACAAGGTTCAGACTCTTACATGTTATGGGAACCCATAGTAGTCCTGAACACTCTCTGGCCTGGTATCCTCACACCTGGCGTGCCTGCCTGTCTATGGGGATAGTGGCGGTGTTGTTGTGACCTAGGTCTTAGTGCCCCTCAAGAAAGAGCTTCTTGTTTTGGAGGAAGCGTAAGAGAAAAGGAACCGATCAACACAGAGAATACAATGGACAGAGAGAAAGAAGGAGCCTTTCCAGGGGCTTAACTGCTTTGTTGATGTGGCGTAGTCTTCCTAAGACATCAAGGGGTTGTAAAGAGCCCCTAGTTATATCCAATAGCTGAGCCCTGACTACCTAATTCTGCCACAGAGGTTTTCGACAGCATCAAAAGGAAATGTGAATTATTATGTGGATTGTAATGAATGGACATTTTTGTTTAGGTAGCTAAAAAAAATGTTGTAAGGGAAAATCCAGTGGATATTAAACTTCAGCAGACTATTTTTATTTTTATTTTTTATTTTTTTTAAACCTCAAATCCACTGCAAGTTTTAGATTTCCTGCATTGCAGGAATGTTCTCCTGCAACAGCCTACACCTGTAATTGACCGTTGACAGTTAAATAACGTCTTTGGATGGGTCTTGGGAGTGTCACTACAGCAAAATACACTTTGACTATGTATAGAACTGCCCAAGCTAAAATAACATGCCTGTCCTAAAATGGAAATACTCAGTGCCATGTACAATTATGATCACTGACATTATGTCCATGAGACACACGGTGCATTCGGAAAGTATTCAGACCACTTGACTTTTTCCACATTTTGTTACATTACAGGCTTATTCTAAAATGTATGAAATAGTTTTTCCTCTTGTCAATCTACACACACACACTACCCCATAATGACGAAGCAAAAACACGTTTTGAGAAAGTTTATTGCAAATTAAAAACTGAAATATCACTTTTACAAATAGTGGGCTCCACAATTACTGGCACCCCTGACTGGCAATGCACAAACAATATAAACAATATAATTATAGAGAAACTCAAAATACCAAATGTGAGAAATAATGTACTTTATTAATGTTTCAATGGAACCAACCAGAATCATACAATTATTTAATACAAAATACATTTCACCAAAATCAAGGCTTCATAATTATTGGCAATCCTCATTTAGTACTTAGTGCAACCACCTCTGGCAAAGATTACCGCATGGAGTCTTTTCCTGTAATATTTGACAAGGTTAAAGAACACATTTGGAGGGATTTTGGACCATTCATCTATGCAGGTCCTTTCAAGATTCTTCACATTCTTGGGTTTGCGCTCTTCCACTCAGCCCACAGGTTTTCGTTTGGATTGAGGTCAGGCGACTGAGATGGCCATGGCAGCACATTGATTTTGTTGTCACAGAACCATTTCTGCGTGGATCTTGAGGTATGTTTTGGATCGTTGTCTTGTTGGAAAGTCCACCTACGGCCAAGTCCCAGCCTTCTGTCAGAGGCAACCAGATTATCAGCCAAAATTACCTGATACTTCGTGGAATTCCTTATGCCATCAATCTTAACCAGTACCCCTGGACCTCTGGGAATTAAAACATCACTGACCCACCACCATATTTCACAGTGGATATGAGGTGCCTCTCCTAGTATGCATCTCTGTTTCAACGCCAAACATGCTGTACCTGACCAAAATGTTCAATGTTGGGCTCATCTGACCAGAGCACCTTCTTCCAGTCATAATTTAAACGACTTTTGCAAACTTCAAGTGATTGTGTCTTAGGGTCAGAAAAGGCTTTCTTCTGGCAACCCTTCCAAAGAGCCTGTGGTTGTGGAAGTGGCGTCGGATGGTGCTTTTTGAAACCTGGTGACCCCAAGATGCCACCAAGGCCTGCAATTGCTTCACAGTGATTCTTTGAGATTCTGTTGCTTCTCTCACCATCCTCCTCCCTCTTCTGGGGGGCAAAATGTACTTGTGTCCTCTACCCATGAGGTTTAACTGTTCCATATCGTTTTTATTTTTAAATTATTGCTCTGACAGTGCTCAGTGGTATATTCAAATCATTTGTTGATCTTCTTGTAGCCATTACCAAATTTATGAAGGTCTACGACCATCTGTCTCTTTTGAACCTCCAGTTATTTTGTTTTCTTCATGGTGTTGAATGGCAAATATTGCATGCCTTTTACCTCATTTTTATACCCTAGTGAAACAGGAAGTAAGGTAATGGCTCAATATAGTTCCTTAAGACTTAGATAAGCTTAAATAAGTTTAATTTAATTCCTGGTTTAAATTTGGTAGATGTTATTTACAATAATCTTTAAGGGTGCCATTAATTGTGAAACCTTGATTTGGAGGGCATTGAGTTTGAATTAAATGAATAAATGATTTTGGTGGGTTCCATTGAAACATTAATAAAGTACAGTATTTCTCACATGTTGGTATTTTGAGTTTTATCTCTACAATTATATTGTTTATATTTTTTACAAGTATTGTATGTGCATTGCCCGTCATGGGGTGCCAGTAATTTTTGAGTCCACTAAGTATTCAGACCCTTTACTCAGTACTTTGTTGAAGCACCTTTGGCAGCGATTATAGCCTTGAGTCTTTTTGGGTATGACACTACAAGCTTGGCACACCTGTATTTTGGGAGTTTCTCCAATTCTTCTCAGCAGATCTTCTCAAGCTTTGTCAGGTTGGATGGGGAGTGTGTCTGCACAGCGATTTTCAGGTCTCTCCAGAGATGTTCAATCGGGATCAAGTCCGGGCTCTGGCTGGGCCACTTAACGACATTCAGAGACTTGTCCTGAAGCCACTCCTGCATTGTCTTGGCTGTGTTCTTAGGGTCGTTCTGTTGGAAGGTGAACCTTCACCCCAGTCTGAGGAACTGAGCACTCTGGAACAGGTTTTCAAGGATCTCTCTGTACTTAGAGTTGAAGTCGGAAGATTACATGCATACACTTGGGTTGGAGTCATTAACTTGTTTTTCAACCACTCCACATATTTCTTGTTAACAAACTATAGTTTTGGCAAGGCGGTTAGGACATCTGCTTTGTGCATGACACAAGTAATTTTTCCAACAATTGTTTACAGACCGATTATTTCACTTACACTGAATTATATCACAATTCCAATGGGTCAGTTTATATACACTAAATTGACTGTGCCTTTAAACAGCTTGGAAAATTCCAGAAAATGATGTCATGACTTTAGAGGCTTCCGATAGGCTAATTGACATCATTTGAGTCAATTAGAGGTGTACCTGTGTATGTATTTCAAGGCCTACCTTCAAACTCAGTGCCTCTTTGCTTGACATCATGGGAAAATAAAAAGAAATCAGCCAAGACTTCAGAAAAAATATTGTTGACCTCCACAAATCTGGTTCATCCTTGGAAGCTATTCATCTGTACAAACAATAGTACGCAAGTATACACACCGCATCCGTCATACCGCTCAGGAAGGAGACCCGTTCTGTCTCCTGGAGATGAACATACTTTGGTGCGAATAATGCAAATCAATCCCAGAACAACAGCAAAGGACCTTGTGAAGATGCTGGAGGAACAAAAGTATCTATATCCACAGTACAAAAGTATCTATATCCACAGTAAAATGAGTCCTATATCGACATAATCTGAATGGCCGCTCAGCAAAGGAAGGAGCCACTGCTCCATAACCGCCATAAAGCCAGACTACGGTTTGCAACTGCACATGGGGACAGAGATCAAACATTTTAGAGAAATGTTCTCTGGTCTGATGAAACAAAAATAGAACTGTTTGTCCTTAATGACCATCATTATGTTTGGAGGAAAAATGGAGAGGCTTGCAAGCCGAAGAACACCATCCCAACCGTGAAGCACGGGGGTGGCAGCATCATGTTGTGGGAGTGCTTTGCTGCAGTAGGGACTGGTGCACGTCACAAAACAGATGGCATCATGAGGTTGGAAAATTATGTGGATATATTGAAGCAATATCTCAAGGCACCTGTCCGGAAGTTTTAGCTTGGTTGCAAATGGATCTTCCAAATGGACAATGACCCCAAGCATACTTCCAAAAATGTGGCAAAATGGCTTAAGGACAACAAAGTCAAGGTTTTGGAGTCGCACTTCAAAGCACTGACCTCAATCCTATAGAATATTTGTGAGCAGAACTGAAAAAGTGTGTGCAAGCAAGGAGGCCTACAAACCCGACTCAGTTACACCAACTCTGTCAGGAGGAATGGACCAAAATTCACCCAACTTATTATGGGAAGCTTGTAGAAGGTTACCTGCAACATTTGACCCAAGTTAAACAATTTTAAAGGCAATGTTACCAAATACTAATTTAGTGTATGTAAACTTCTGACCCACTGGGAATGTGATGAAAGAAAGAAAAGCTGAAATAAATCATTCTCTACTATTATTCTGACATTAAAATAAAGTGGGGATCCTAACTGACCTAAAACAGGGAATTTTTACTGGGATTAAATGTCAGGAGTTGTGAAACTGAGTTTAAATGTATTTGGCTAAGGTGTATGTAATCTTCCGACTTCAACTGTAGCTCCGTTCATCTTTCCCTCGATCCTGATTAGTTTCCCAGTACTCAGTACTTTGTTGAAGCACCTTTGGCAGCGATTTCAGCCTCGAGTCTTCTTGGGTATGACACTAAGCTTGGCTAGTCTCCCAGTCCCTGCCTCTGAACAACATCCCCACAGCATGATGCTGCCACCACCATGCTTCACCGTAGGGATGGTGCCAGGTGAAACGTGACGTTTGGAGATTACCAAGTGGGCTGTTATGTGCCTTTTACTGAAGAGTGACTTCCGTCTGGCCACTCTACCATAAAGGCCTGATTGTTGAAGTGCTGCAGAGATGCTTGTCCTTCTTGAAGGTTCTCACATCTCTACAGAGGAACTCTTGAGGTCTGTCAGAGTAACCATCGGGTTCTTGGTCTTCTCCCTGACCAAGGCTCTTCTCCCCCGGTTGCTCAGTTTGGCATGGCGGCCAGCTCTAAGAAGAGTCTTGGTGGTTTAAACTTTCCCCAGATCTGTGGCTCGACAAAATCCTGTCTCGGAGCTCTACGGGCAATTCCTTTTACCTCATTGGCTTGGTTTTTGCTCTGACATGCACTGTCAACTGTGGGACCTTTATATAGACGTGTGTGTGTGCATTTGTGTGTCCAATCAATTGAATTTACCACAGGTGGACTCCAATCAAGTTGTAGAAACATCTCAAGGATGATCAATGGAAACAGGAAACCTGTGCTCAATTTTGAGTCTCATAGCAAAGGGTCTGAATACTTATGTAAATAAGATTTTTCTGTTTTTTTAGTGTTTTTTTTTATAAATGTCCTCACATTTCTTAACCAGTTTTCACTGTCATTTAGGGGTATTGTGTGTAGATTGAGGATTTTTATTTATTTAATCCATTTCAGAATAAGGCTGTAATGTAACAAAATGTGGAAAAAGTCAAGCAGTCTGAATGCCCTGTAGAACTAGACTAGGAACAAGTCCAAGCTTCTGTCTGGTATGACTTTTTCCTGCATTTTCTCCCTTTCTTGCCCCAATTAGAGTTGTTATTGATTTACGACAGTTCATAATAACTATTTATGGCACCGTAGAATTCTGGGAACCTAGAATGTGTTTGGCTTCTCTTATGTTCTCTATCTGGTCCAATTCCACATTCCTTTCTTTAGAGCCGTCTCCTGTTGTTAATATTAAAAAGAACATCGTTTTCATTGCTCACTCCTGAACTGGAGGTCGCTTCTGTAACCTTGATAATTGTTAATAAAAAAAAACAACATTTTAATACATTTAGGTCTGATTCTGCTTGTTTAGATATTGTTGTTTAATCTCTGTGAAAAGGCAGATCTGTTTTAATTATTATTATTTATTTTTGCCCCCCTATTTATTTATTTTTTATTTTGCCCCTCGTTTCTTATGAATTGATCCCTCAGCCACTTGACAAGATACTCTTTGTTTCCTTCCACTACTGTGTTCTCTGTTTCATCCTTTGACAGACTGCAACCTCTGGCTTTCCTGGCTTGCTTAGTTTCCTCACCTTATCTCCCTTCCTTAAAGTTTTCTGCCTTGGGATCTTTGTGTGTGTGTGTGTGTGTGTGTGTGATGCATCGGTCAACAAGATTTTCCCATGTGCCAGACAATGCTATTTTCATCACAGCTCCACCTCAGACAGTCTGCCATCTAATCCTAATAACAATGGTCATGTGATGGCCATCTGTGTGTCATTGTAAAGCAGTCACGCTTGTCCATTGGCCTTTCCCTCCCATCGCTACTGTAACCACCACATACCCTTTTGTCAAATCAGCCTGGTGAACGTCCATGAAGGGATGAACGTTTAATAATAATGCATTTTCATTTAGTATGAGTCGATGTGAAACCTTTAGTTGCTAGATGGTTTTACAGCAACACTGGACCCTGAGAGGTTTTTTTTCTAGAGCATCTCAAGGCTGTAACCCGACGGGTCATTTCCAACGACTGTGTCAGCTCATTTCCAACGACAGTTTCAGCTCAGTGCAGTACTACATTTCCTTCTTTAGTTGAGCATGTGACCCGCTTTTTTTATTTTCGAAATCTAACACACTGATATGAAATGTAGAGTACTGGTGATGCAACCGCCCGCATTCCTTCAACCCTACTTGGCAGAATGCTCCAGTATGCCCGTATTAATCCGCACTCTCATTTCAACCCCTCGCTGTATACATCTTAGGATTCCAAATTCTAGCAAAGATCACCCACCCAGTCAGAGATCGCATACAGGTAATCGGAGAATCTGATCGGGTTAGTGCAGTGCTCTACAAATCGATAACAAGCACATTTTAACTGTGTGTAAAATAAATGAAAAATAAAATAAATAAAAATGGAACTAGATGGACAGAGTTAGAGATGCTGAGGTGGAGTCTAGACAGCAGACTGTTTGGCAGGTGGTGTGGGCTTTTATGGGAAGGGATGTCTAAAGGTGTTGCGCCCTGGCAGGGATGTGAAACTGGAAAGCGGGCGGCAGCGGCACCCCTCGGGCGGGGTCAGTGCCAAGGAGATGGTGATCGGGCTGGAGGGAGTGGAGCTCGGGGCCGACGGAAAGGTGAGAGAGGACTGGAGACCAACCCTGTGTGAGAGCCTGAACACGAGCGCCTTAATTAACAGTAACATGCTCTTGAAAATGTGAGTGTGTCTCTCTCTCTCTCTTTCTCCACAGACTGTGTCGTACACCCAGTTCCTGTACCCCACCAACGCCCTGGGCAGCGGTCGCAGGAACACCATAGACTCCGTGTCGTCCTTCACTCAGTCTCGTAACGTCAACCACCGCAGTCTCAGCCTGGCCCGGGCCAACAGCAACCAGAGCAGCATCGACACGGGTCAGTCGTATGAGTGTGTGGATCCTCTGGAGTAGTTGTAGCGTTTCGTACAGGTCAGTGTGTGGATCCTTCATGCTAGAGAGAGGCCCCTGAATATGAGTAGGCCTGTCAGAGTGGGTGTGATACATATCACTTTTTCCGAGGCATAACCATCCGCAGTGTGACGTTTTTAGATGTAATTGATTCATGTTCAACATTGAGGGCTTGTATGCATAGTCACTTTACCCCTACCTACATGTACAAATTACCTCGACTAACCTGTAGCCCCACACATTGACTCGGTACCGGTACCCCCTGTATATAGCCTTGTTATTTTGTTACTTTTTATTTATTTTCTTAACCAACAATGCAGTTAAGAAAATATAATTAAGGGCTTGTCAGTAAGCATTTCACTGTAAGATCTACCTGCTGTATTCAGTGCATGTGACAAATAACATTTGATTTAAGTTGACTATGTATTAGAAGAATTGGAAAAACACTGTATATTCTTCTTTCTTGTCCCCAGTGTTTGTTTGTCCTTGGCTCATTGTGTTACTCTGTCATTTTGTCCCTTACAGGGAACGACCTGGGGGACTTGATCCGGGAGTACGACCCTAATCTGTTGGATGATCCCCAGTGGCCGTGTGGGAAGCACAAGAGAGTCCTAATCTTCCCCTCATACATGGTGAGACACCCCTCTGCTTACCAGGCCTGGGTTCAAACAACATTTGATTTAAAATACTTTGAGATTTTGAATTGAGCCTGCCTTTAGTGCCGCATGGACAGGGATTGTACTCCATTGTGCCAGACAAGTTCAAACAAGCACAGCTAAAGTATTTGAAAGATTTGGGGCCTATCTTGTTTTTTCAGATTATTATCAACATTTTTCAAAATAAATAGTTGTCAGAGACACAACCTAAGAGAAACAACGAACCAGCTCCTATTTATTATCACAGACCAGAGGTGACGACAAAGGTTCCATTTTTTTTCCCTGGGGCCCAGAGTTTTTCCTGATCTGGTAACCTTACCAGAAAACTCTGGACCGCATGACAGTGATTCGTCAGTTGCAAAAAAGGTTTTATGTGGGCTATGATGGCCCCTGAGTTTTTTTAAATCAGGCCACATGGTTTAAAAAAAAACTGCTGAAAAAACTGCTGAAAAAACTTCTGTCCCAAGGCCCCCCCTTGAAAACCCTGTCAAACTGCAGCAACCTTATACTTGTTCATGTGAATTATATTTTAAAACCAGACTCGTGGGGGTTTCCTCGACACAGAGATGTAATGGATGTGAAACAGCTAGCTTAGTTAGCAGTGGTGCGCGCTAAATAGCGCTTCAATCGGTGACGTCACATGTTCTGAGACCTTGAAGTAGTAGTTCCCCTTGCTCTGCAGGGCCGCGGCTTTTGTGGAGCGATGGGTAACGATGCTTCGAAGGGTGACTGTTGTTGATGTGTGCAGAGGGTCCCTGGTTCGCGCCCGGGTATGGGCGAGGGGACGGTCTAAAGTTATACTGTTAGAGACAACAATTACAATAGAACTCACAGGGCTGACTTTGCTTCATGCAGGTTTGCAATCGTGTATGCCTATGCAACTGTAGGCCTAATTCAAAATGAACTTGTTCCATGTCATCACTATTGTGTTGTTTTGGATTATTTCCAGTTAATACTTTTGGATTAAAAAGTTCTAGGTAGCCTAGCCAGCCCAAGTTTGAATCTAAACCTAATTGGATCACATTCACATTTTTTCTCCTATCACAAACAGATGAGCTATAAATACATAATGTTACCACTTTGTTTACCCTGCCCAGAGGGATAGGGCACATAGTAGGCTGTGTTAGTAGCCTACAGCAGAGGTATTCAACCGGGGGCACCTTATTTAACCAGCAAAACAGATTTGAGTGAAAATGTGTTTCGTGACCTTTCTAGCTAATAGACTATGTTAGAGTTTTCACTTCCTCTTCCAATTATAAAGGTCAAAATACCAAATCTATTTATTTTAAAATGTTGATTACTTCTTCTGGTAAGACAATATTTTTATTTAGACATTTTTTTGCTAAAGTATGATAGGGGTCCCTGGGTCGGCAGGGTTTTTGGGAGTGGGTCACCTGTGTTTCTGGGAGTGGGTCCCTGGGTCAGCGGGGTTTCTGGGAGTGGGTCACTGGGTCGGCGGTGTTTCTGGGAGTGGGTCACTGGGCAAGAAAAGGTTGAAGACTCCTACAGTTTATCAGACTGAGAAATCGTCTTGTTTTATATCCATACAGCATGTCAGCTCACTAATATTTAGGTGTAGGTAGCTACAACATTTATGGAAAGGGTTTTAGTTTTTGTCGTTCAGAGGAAAGTGGAGAGTGCGCTTTGAGCTTTGCTCGACGTGCGTTGTACTCCGGCCCCCGCGACCTGTGATCTCCGTAATCTGATTGGTCAAGACACGCACAGAACCTGCAGCCCTCCGATGCGAAGGACAGATCAATTTTGCGTGAATTGACAAATTGAGGCAAATCAGCCTAAAAAAAACTGTACTTTGTTCCTATTTTTGAATGCTTTTGCATCAATATTTTTATTTTTTTTGGTAAGTCCTCGGGCAAATGCCAGCTTGCCACACGTTTGCGCGTGGCTCTACCTCATACTGCATCAACTGAACTCACTGTAAGTCCAAAGAGGCTGTCTGACCATTCTAATCAGAAAGGTCATTGGCCCAATCCCTGGTTCAGCTCACACTCCTACTTGTCTGTGATGTGTGTGAATACACTCCCTGTCTCTCTATTCAGTAGCGCTTTAAACAGCCACTTCATAACAGCTAGGGTGTGTTAGAAATGACACCCTATTCCCTGTATAGTGCACTACTTTTGACCAGGGCCCATAGAGTTGCTCAAAAGTAGTGCACTAAGTCGGGAATAGGGTGCCATTTCAGACTCACGTCTGTTGTTTATCCGCTCCACTCCTTTTCCTGTGGACATACCTCACTGTTACTTAATCACTTTCTCATGTCCAGAATTTGGCAAGGGAACGCTCGTTTTGTGTTCGAATCAAAGCAACAACAACAGACTCCCAGTTCATTTCTCATTTGGCTCCATTGGTGTTATCTGGGCTGGTAGAATAGACAGACCAGACGTGAAGTATTCAGTTAAGGCTAGACAGTTTTTTTTCTCTTATCTTCCTCCCATTGCGAAACAACAATAGCTATTGTGTTTTTCCTCGAGGAATGTGACCAGTAGATGCTGAACGTTTCACTGCACGATCAGTCACTGTGCTTATCTAAGCCTTTTATCTTTCTTGAACTGATCTTTCAAGTCTGCTACTAACTGTAGAGTGGGATAGAAATAATTTTAGTACATTTAGTTTCCTTTGCGGTAAAAGATACATCTATAAATTTTACAGTCCTTTCATTTTAGAAATGCTCCCTCTAGGTTTCCCATGGCCCACAGTAGCCACAGATTTGCTGCAGTAGTCAAAGTATACTTAAAAATATTTTGGTTGGTGCAAATACTTTAGTATATTTTGGATTCAGATAGGGAGCAATGCAAGTTTGAACAAAGCAAATGACTTACCGTGAGCCAACTTGGGCAATATGTTGTTTTGATTATCACTCTCCTATCACATACCTCATTTAAGTCATTCGTGGGGGGAATGAAGTAAATGTTGGCACTCAAATACAAAAATCCAGTGCTCATTTAATATCTATCTTCCTAAATAACAAAAAGGACATGAACCTCTGACCTGAAAATAAAGTTAAATGGCTCAGTTGAAGTATCATAAATAACGGACATGAACCTCTGACCTGAAATAAAGTTAAATGGCTCAGTTGAAGTACATCAACGGAACGTACAGAGCTTAGAAATGTAAAGCGTCGTAAACGTTCTGGAATATTATTCTATCTTATCGTGGGACGTGTACGGTGTGCCACCCAATGTTACCTGTCTCCAGAGGAGGCTGGTTGGAGCAGCTATAGGGGGAAGGGCTCATTGTGATGGCTGGAACGGAATAAATGGAACCCTATCAAACCTATTGGAAACCACATTTCACTTCGTTCTATTAGTTCCATTCCAATAGCTCCTCCCACCAGCCTTCTCTGCCTGACTCCAATATCTCGTGCACCTTCTCTGATACTCAACCACCACCTCAATGAAACCTAACCCTGAATCTAAAGGTCACATCACCGTCCATAGGGAGATTGATGCTTCTCTGTGTCCTCTTCCACATATACAATGACGTAATACTTGCACAATTTTACAGACAGCAGAGCTTAACATCAGAGCGTGTCTTTCTGACACCAATACTTTGATCTCTCTTTTCAGACTACAGTCATAGAGTACGTCAAGCCTTCTGACCTCAAAAAGGACATGAACGAGACATTCAAGGAGAAGTTCCCCCACGTACGGCTGACCCTCAGCAAAGTCCGGAGGTAGGGACGTCTACGCGACGCATACGTTTCAGTATGATGTTGAAAAGATCATTTTTGTGTCAGCCTTATTTGAACCCCTTGTGGTTAATCGTATCAACAGTAGTTCCTGGCAGACATTGGCGACACTGGCACTTTTGGGTTTTCTTTTTTTTCTTTAGCATTGACCTCTGCATTTGTCTATCAACCCGGCCTTCACCACCCCCCCCCCCCCCCCTCTCTACCTTCCTCTCCATCCCTTCACCAGTCTGAAGAGAGAGATCCGTAAGTTGGCCCAGGAGGAGTGTGGCTATGAGGAACCCACCGTAGCCATGGCCTTCGTCTACTTCGAGAAGCTGGTCCTCCAGGGGAAACTCAACAAGCAGAACCGCAAACTCTGTGCCGGCGCCTGCGTCCTGCTTGCCGCCAAGATCGGCGGAGACCTCAAGAAGCACGAGGTCAAGCAGCTCATAGATGTAAGTGTCGTCGTCATCTCTTAGTGCATTAGGCTTCGGCTCTTGAGCAGCCTGATGGAAATCATGGGCGTTTTCCTGTCACGCCGACAAACAGCGATTCTGCACGGAATATACGATTTGTTATATCATATGAATTCCTTTAGACGTGGTTCCTTTGAAGTTACACACTTTTTCAGATGTTGTAAAGATATCGGCTGTTATGTAGTCTGTGTAGAATCTGCTTTTATCTGTGTGACAGAAAAGCACCACATGACAGATGGCAAAGTGACTACAACAAATATAATTTTGTCTATGATCCCTATGATCATAGACAAAATTATATTTTTTGTAGTCGCTCTACACTGAGTTTACAAAACATTATGAACACCTGCTATTTCCATGACAGACTGGCTACAGTGCCGTGAAAAAGTATTTGCCCCCTTTCTGATTTTCTCTTTTTTGTATATTTTTGAATCAGTCTCTCACATTGCTGTCGAGGAATTTTGGCCGATTTCTTACGTACAGAACTGCTTTAACTCAGCGACATTTGTGGGTTTCAAGCATGAACTGCTTGTTTCCTGTCCTGCCACAACATCTCAATTGGGATCAGGTCTGGACTTTGACTAGGCCATTCCAAAACTTCAAATTTGTTGCTTTTTAGCCATTTCATGTAGACTTGATTGTTTGTTTTAGATCGTTGTCTTGCTGCATGACACAAATGTGCATCAGTTTCAGCTCACAGACTGATGGCCTGACATTCTCCTGTTGAATCCCAGTTGAGATGTTGTGGCAGGACTCGAAACGAACAGGTAATGCTTGAAATGCCACAAATGTCGCTGCCAAAATTCCTCCACAACAATGTGGGAGACTGATCAATAACTACAGGAAGCGTTTGGATGGAGTCATTGCAGCTAAAGTTGGCACAACCAGTTAGAGTGTAAGGGGGGAATTACTTTTCAGACGGGGGCAGTGGGTGTTGCATAACTTTATTTCTGAAATAAATTAAATAAGTATGCAATTGTTGTGTTATTTGTTCACTCAGGTTCCCTTGATCTAGTACTAGGTTTTGGTTGAAGATCTGACAACATTCAGTATCAAAAGTATAGAAAATGACAAATGGGGCAAATACTTTTCATGGCACTGTATGATCTCTTACTGATGTCACTTGTTAAATCTACTTCAATCAGTGTAGATGAAGGGGATGAGACGGGTTAAAGAAGGACTGTTAAGCCTTGAGACAATTGAGACATGGATTGTGTATGTGTGCAATTCAGAGGGTGAAGGAGCAAGACAAAAGATTTGAAGTGCCTTTTGAACAGGGTATGGTAGTAGGTGCCAGGTTTACCGGTTTGTGTCAAGAACTGCAACTTTGCTGGGTTTTTCACACTCAACAGTTTCCCTTGTGTGTCAAGAATGGGGAGGGGGCAACTCAATATTAGGAAGGTGTTCTGAATGCTTTGTACACTCGGTGTGTATTACAGGATATAGGAAGTAATAAAGTGGGTTACTTTGTAGATTTCTCATCTCCCTTTTTTTCTCTGATGTGTAGAAACTGGAGGAGAGGTTTCGTGTGAACAGGAGGGAGTTGATAGCCTTTGAGTTCCCTGTGTTGGTGGCCCTGGAGTTCAACCTGCACCTGCCTGAGAACGAGGTCATGCCACACTACAGACGCCTCGTCCAGACCTCCTAGCATTAGTGACCCATCAGGAGAGCACCCACACCCAGCCCTCCTGATCCAGGACCAGGAGACCCACCCTACTGGACCACCCCACCTCACCGAGTCCCACGACCAGCTGGTCTCCCTGCAGCCTGGAGATCCATAGGGTTGGAGCTCCTCTACACTCTACTGCAGGCCACATTCATATGTACATTTTCAGATCGAGACTTGAAAGCAGCCAAAGTTACCCATATTTTTACTTCAACATTCTTCTCAGACTTTTACTTCTACTTTCTTTAACACTATCTACACATTCAAAAGATTGGTAGATGAAAGTTGGCGAAAGCTGTTCATAACAATTAATTTTTTGTTGTTGTAATCCTTGCTTGGCATGTTTTGGTTGCCTTATGATTGTCGTGGAGAATGACGCAAACCTGTCGCGTGGCCAATTTTGACAGGACTGTTATCCCAGTAACTCTGTGCTTTTTGAAAAACGTTTTCCAGTCTCTCCTCGCTAGAAGTGCACTTTTTGAATATTGCAGACATGGATAGAGGCCATTTTCGGAGACTCTTGACTGGGTGAGGGTTGTGAAACAAACTCATTCGGATCAATTTGAGTTGACTTAAACCCCGGAAGGGAAGTTGATCTAAATAGCTTTCAATATATTTTCTAATCCTTTTCCTTTTTCTGTTTCCCAGCCACCAATCCCACGATCCGCATGACAATTTATTGACAACCTTTTCGATTGCAAAAAACTTACAGATTTAATAGGATTTTATACGGTACATTATTCAGTACATTTAAGTATTCTTCTTGTTTTCTACCTGTTGAGTGCTTGCTTTGGACATTATGTAAATGGGACCACTCTTATCATTTAATGTGTAATCTCCTGTGCTCTATGTTAGAGTGTATCATCGGCACGTTTCCAGTGCTTTACTGGAGTGGGTGGAAAGGTATCAGAAGTAGGGCATGATGTTGCCAATGCTACAGCTCTGATCTTGAAACTGAACTTGAATAGCGTCATAATCAAAATATCTGTCAAGACTTGACTAAGTGTTTGATATGGCATGTGATGAATTTGTCACGGTCACAATATGATTGTGCCATCTGTCTTTTATGACGAGTGGTTCCAGTTCTAAGGTCACCATTGTTATGGTCCCAGTCAGTATTAAATAGAACATTGTTGCCCTGCCCGCCTGTAGGGAAAATAACCTTGGCTCACAGCAAAAACTTGACCTTTTTTCAAACACAATTTTCTTGTTGTCTGCTTGATTTTGTCAATTACAAAATAACATATGGATGACTTTTCAACATTGCGTTCTCACTACTTAGAAAATCGTAATATTGTAGGGCTTCCCTCATGCCCCTTTTCATGAAGGTGCTAATGTTAGCAACGTGAGTGCTAGCTAGCTACCAACCAGAACATTAAACTAGCCAAGACCAACAACACAAACAAACGGACTATAAAGCTACAAGTAGTGATTGTAGTTACACACGGACTACACTACATTAGTTAAATGTCTTTCTTACCTGTGATGAAATGTTTTCCAAACAAATGGCTATGTGTAGCCTACTTGGACACTGGGTCACCACAATTTCCCATACTCCCACACTGAATAGTCTGAAGCCACGGGGCTCTTCTCGCATGCTCTATTTCCCTACGTGGGAGCATTGCAAACCGTATGTCGGGATTTACCTGGTTACATGTACATAAGCATGTACAGCGGATTCGGAATGTATTCAGACCCCTTTACTTTTTCCACATTTTATGTTACAGCCTTATTATCAAACTGATCCTCAATCTACGTAAGTATTCAGACCCTTTACTCAGTACTTTGTTGAAGCACCTTTGGCAGCGATTTCAGCCTCAAGTCTTCTTGAGTATGACGCTACAAGCTTGGCACACCTGTATTTGGGGAGTTTCTCCCATTGTCCTCTGCAGATCCTCTCAAGCTCTGTCAGGTTGGATGAGGAATGTTTCTGCACAGCTATTTTCAGGTCTCTCCATAAATGTTCAAGTCCGGGCTCTGGCTGGGCCATGCAACGACATTGAGACTGTCCTGAAGCCACTCTTGCATTGTCTTGGCTGTGTGCTGAGGGTGTCCCATTGAAAGGTGAACCTTTATCCTATTCGGAGGTACTGAGTGTTCTGGAGCAGTTTTTCATCAAGTATCTCTCTGTACTTAGCTCCGTTCATCTTTCCCTCGATCCTGACTAGTCTCCCAGTGCCTGCTGCTGAAAAACACGGTGAAACACGGTGAAGCTGCCACCACCATGCTTCACCGTCAGGATGGTGCCAGGTTTCTTCCAGACGTGACTCTTGGCATTCATCCCAAAGAGTTCAATCTTGGTTTCATCAGACCAGACAATCTTGTTTCTCATGGATTGAGTCTTTCGGTGCCTATTAGCCAGCTCCAAGCAGGCTGTTCTGTGCCTTTTACTGAGGAGTGGCTTCAGTCTGGCCATGCTATCATAAAGGCTTGATTGTTGAAGTCTTGCAGAGATGATTGTCCTTCTGGAAGATTGTCCCATGTCTACAGAGACATGTGGAGCTGTGTCAGTGACTATCAGGATCTTGGTAATCTTCCTGTCCAAGGCCCTTCTCCCCCGATTGCTCAGTTTGGCCTGGCGGCCAGCTCTAAGAAGAGTCTTGGTGGTTTCAAACTTCTTCCATTTAAGAATGATGAAGGCCACTGTGTTCTTGGGGACCTTCAATGCTGCAGAAATGTTTTGGTACACTTCCCTAGATCTGTGCCGTGACAAAATACTGCCTCGGAGCTCTACAGACAATTCCTTCGACCTCATGACTTGGTTTTTGCTCTGACATGCACTGTCAACTGTGGGACCTTATATAGACTGATATGTGCATTTCCTAATCATGTCCAATCAGTTGAATTTACCACAGGTGGACTCCAAATTGTAGAAACATCAAGGATGATCAATGGAAATAGGATGCAATTTTGAGTCTCATAGCAAAGAGTCTGAATACTTAAGGTATTTCTGTTTTAATTTTTAAATACCTTTGCAAAAATTTCAAAAAATTGATTATGGGGTATTGTGTAGAGAATAAAAAAGTATTTTAGAATAAGGCTGTAACATAACAAAATGTGGTAAAGTCTAGGGGTCTGAATACTTTCCGACTGCACTCTACGTAAGAATTTCGCTACACCAGTGATTACATCTGCAAATTTGATCGAACAACACAGCAGCTTTTCGGCACGTTTGTTATTTCTTGATAACAAAAAAATCTACGACGAAGTTCTCTTTTACAGTAGGGGTCAATGGGAAAGAATGTTTGTTTTCTCCAATTTGTGGCGTGGTCGAGGGGAATTCCTTCTTATGACATGAATACTGACTCGGAATATGTTCATGCTATTTTGGTGACATCATAGCAGTGTTACCAAGAGTTTCTCTTGAAAAACAGGAAAGTATTGTTTGTTTTATCAGATCAAAATCGTTTTTGTCTTTTGAACACTGTCTGATTTTAATCGAATTGTAGTCATTTTAATTATACAGAGAAGATGGATAGTGCTGAAATCAGGGTGAAATACTATTGTTAGATGTTTTGATTTCTAAACCCAAAGAATGTTGTAGGATACACACTTTTTTTATGGTTTGGCAGAAAGCTCATGGTCAACAACACCAGAATACACGTGTGTATGTTTGTAAATATACTGCCTTGCTTGTTCAATTAAAACAAGATTCCTGAAATGTGATTGGCTTCCTCATCATTTTGTGTCACTCTATCCTGCTGGCTGCTGATCTTGGTGAGTTGATTTACTGTCATAACATAAGATATCATCTGGTTCCACTCTTAATATTTATTGCAGAGAACCAATCATCTATTACAATTCAAGCATGCATGATCAGGCAGTGCATGTTTCTCATAGAATCCTACCCCCTTGATAACTTAAGGAGGCTTAGCTCCAAGTGTTAAAACACATTACACATCTTACGGTGACATTGAGTCTGTCACCTAAAAGGGGATATTATGAATAACTTGTAAATTAGACTATGAATATTAAAGTATATCCCGGGCTCCCGAGGGTCTAAAGCAAGAGGCGTCATTACAGACCCTGATTTGATTCCAGGCTGCATCACAACCGGCTGTGATTGGGAGCCCCATAGGGCAGCGCACAATTGGCCCAGCGTCGTCCAGGTTTGGCCGGAGTAAGATGTCATTGTAAATAAGAATTTGTTCTTAACTGACTTGTCTAGTAAAATAAAAATATTTCTTGGCAATATAGCATTACAAAAACTACTCCAAGTCAGTGTGACTATTGCCGCGTTCATTTGCTAGTCGGAACTAGGCAACTCGGAAATGTCCGACTTGTTACTGGTGGTAGTTATACCAAAGACAGTACGGTAAGAAGATAGGCAGAAACTGCTTCGCCAATAGAAATCCCCGATCAGGAATTGTAGGTGATAACATGGCGACATCGGCTATCTAAGCTAATGCTGTAGACCCGATAACGTCTCGCACAGAACTATGCATGTGCAGGCCATCAAATCAAAGGTTACCCTGGGGCGGCAGGGTAGCCTAGTGGTTAGAGCGTTGGACTAGTAACCAGAAGGTTGCGAGTTCAAACCCCTGAGCTGACAAGGTACAATTCTGTCGTTCTGCCCCTGAACAGGCAGTTAACCCACTGTTCCCAGGCCGTCATTGAAAATAAGAATGTGTTCTTAACTGACTTGCCTGGTTAAATAAAGGTAAAATAAAATGTTGTTTTACAAAGTTGGAGTAATAACATGTTCAACTAGTTAAGACATTGCCTCGAATCTAGGTTTTGCCTTTAGATTTCGAGGAAATGAACAACTAAGGAAGAATTTACATCTCTCATTGATTTCTCAAACCCCGGCCTGGTCTGCTTCGTTAACGTTCCTGGAAGTCTTGCGATATTGATCTTCTGGGTTTAGGAACTCTGTGGTTATACACTTGCCGGGTTCAACCAGTCAGCAAGTCAGAAATGTCAGACTAGCAAGTGAACACGGCATAAGAAGGCCTGCCAGTGCTATTGAGTGCCCGGCTCTGTCCTGATGTTGTTGTGCCCGGCTGTGGCTCTGATGCAATCGGAGAGGAAAGTTTCTCATGGAGGGGAAAAAGGAAAATTGAGCAAACGAGAGGGAGAGAGTTAGCGAGATGGAGAAAGGGAGGGAATGAACAGGTTCTCTCGGGCCACCTGACACATATCCTAGGTAAACAAGGCGGGCAGTCACGCCAGTCCCAGTCTCGTGCTGCAATCAAAACAAACAGTTCCAGGCCTGGCCACGGCCACATGGCCTATATGGCTTAGTCCTCCATTGATACTCCTAATACCCCTCTGTGCCTCATAAAGGGGCTATTGACTGCCCTCCCTGGGGTCAGCTCACATGTCAGCCACCTCCATTGTACCACATGTGTTCCATCGTTTGGGGGGGGACAAAGCCCCCTGGCCTAGTCTATTGCCCTTCCCTCTTTTTAAAATAACAATATGGCTGAAAAGGCAGTTCCCCCCCCCTTGATGCTGTGACTCAGGGGTTTTCAACCCAGGTCACTGCTGGGCCCACCACATTTGTAAACAAGGAAGTGAATGTTGGGAATGGTGGGAACTGAATGGTGGGTGTTGTGTGGCGTGTTGCGGCTGTCAGTGGGAGAGGGACTCCCTGGTTGGCTGTTTGTCTGGTCAGCGGGGAGTGGGGCACTGTATTCAGTCAGTGATGTAAATGTTGTGAATTTTGTATGTTGCAGATAGGAAATTGTGTCAGCTCAATTCATTCTATCTAGCTGACAGACATTTTATTTCACCTTTATTTAACCAGGTAGGCTAGTTGAGAAAAAGTTATCATTTACAACTGCGACCTGGCCAAGATAAAGCAAAGCAGTGTGACACAGACAACCAACACAGAGTTACATATGGAGTAAACAATAAACAAGCCAATAACAAACACAGTAGAAAAAAGAAAGTCTATATACATTGTGTGCAAAAGGCATGAGGAGGTAGGCAATAAATAGGCCATAGGAGCGAATCATTACAATTTAGCAGATTAACACTGGAGTGATAAATGAGCAGATGACGATGTGCAAGTAGAGATACTGGTGTGCAAAAGAGCAGAAAAGTAAATAAAATACAGTATGGGGATGAGGTAGGTAGATTGGGTGGGCTATTTAGAGATACACTTCTATGTAAACGTTCTGTAAATGTACATCCCCCTGAACAGGCCCCAGGCAGCCCTGCAGTTGGACTTGTTTGTGAATCTGATCCTCTGCATGTCTGAGATGATTCTCTCGTCCCACTGGGCGGCGGGTAACCTAAGAGTGTTGGGCCAGTAACTGAAAGTATACTGGTTTGAATGTCCGAGCCGACGAGGTCGAAAATCTGTCAAAGTGTCCTTCAGCTCTGAAACAGTCGCTCTGAATAAGAGGGTCTGCTAAATTACTTTTTTTTTTTACCACTTAGTCTATTTTGGCATCAACTGAGTCCGGCTCTAACAGATAACCAGTGACTCAAAACAACAGGTCATTAAATGCCTCTCTCACCTTACTCATTAATGGACCCTTTAAAGTGATTCAGTCCAATGTCTCAAGTAGAAAATACAGCCAGTGGCCTGAATTTGAACCTCTACGATAGCGTTGGCAGCAAATAATGCAACTCAATGACTTGCTAGGTGTAAGGTGTTGACAAGAAGCACGTGTGCTTTCACGAACCAGCTTTGAGAGATGTGGAGGCGTTTGCAGAATTTGCTTTGGATTCCTGGTAGGCGACTAGCGAGAGACAGCAGGAGCTGATCCTTTGTCTGCTCTTATTATACTCATGTGATGTGTGTTGCTTGAGTAAAGGTTTTGGTAAGCATACAACATGTCATTGTGCCAATAAGATGTCACGGCAAAGCACGTCAAGCAAAGTGACCTCACAGCAGAGAGGAATAATGCACCAGGTCTACAGCTTGTATGGTAACTGTTGCTGGACAGTAAGTCTTCTCCCTCTCTGTGCCAGTAGAACATTTGACATAACTTGCTTTAGTTTAGTGAGCTGCTGCCTTTTCGTCCCACATTTTCTATATTGCCTTTTGGTAACCATTTTGTTCCGTTAAAACAATGGTGCACTAGAGTACCATAGTATGAGTCATCAAACCTAGCAGTCAAAACAGGGAAAGGGTTCCGTTAGTTTTTTTCACCATTCATTTTCGTGTAGGCTTACCTTGGCGTTTTGATAACCGTGTAAATCTGGAGATATTGTCAACAATCGGAATGAATGGGAAATGCTGTACTTGAATGCCCACAGGACACAGCAACCTTGCACCTGAGAGATCGTACAGTATACTGTACGGTTGCTGTTCATAAAACATTACCTTGTTTCACGGCGATATTCACATTCTCAACTTGTAAAGCTCATTGAGGGACTGATGCTGAAAACAAGGAAAAGCATGGTGTAAATGACTTTCAATAATTCAGTGTGTCTCTATTCAAATAAACTCAAATAAAGGATTTAAATATATTAATGCAAAGCCTAATGTCTGGTATGTGATTTGCAACTCAGTTGAAAACCAGCTGAATGAAATATCAGCAATGGCAAATCAGCTGTACATTACAACCATATTATTCATTTAACAGCATTGTCTGCTACAGCGACAGCTGTGTTGTCTGCACTAAGCTGTAGCCGGTCTGGGGTTAAGTACTGGGGCTCAGATGTGCGTGAGCTGGGTCAGGTGCTGGGTCCAGGGAGAGGTGAGCCACACAGGACTTACATAACACAAGAACCTCGATTCTCCTCCTCCCCCGTTCAACTCTCGTGTGTTCCCCTCTCCTCCTCTGTCCTGTTCCCTACACAGCCCAAACCAGGGGGAAATTAATATTTTAATCTCTCTCTGACAGATTCAAAAGAACAGCCCAAACACTGAAAGAGAAAACGGATGAATAAATGATGAAGTGGCATTTTGTGTGACAACAAGGCTGCAAGGCTCGGCCAGAGAGGCGTCAGTCCTTCTCGGTTTGGCAGATGATTTTCTATTAGGATATCATTTTCGATGTGGAAGTGCACGCACTGTGGGTGAAGTTTAGACGTTCATATTGTTACAAATGGTTGGTTTTAAAAAGCACAAAAAAAATATCTGTCAATATTCATGTCTCAACCACAAGGCAGTGAAAACAAAACGTGAGCCTTCAAATTGTCAGTAAATGTAAGGTATCGAAACTAGCAAGTTAGACCACACCCATCTGATGAAGAAATATTGTATAACAGCGACAATAGCCATACAGATTACTGAAAAATAAGTCAACACTAACAGTCAGGAGTAGTTCCATGCAGCATACAACTAGCTCTACTGTGGTATCTGGCGCCACAATGTGGTCTCTTTTTACATAACCCCCTTCAACCATGCGGTTCCTTCTGAACATGTATACTGAATGCAACATGCAACAATTTGAAAGATTTTACTGAGTTACAGTTCATATAACAAAATCAGTAAATTGAAATAAATTAGGCCCTAATCTATGGACTTCAAATGACTGGGAATAGACGGCTTAAAAAAAGAAAAAAAAGTAGGGGCCGTGGGTCAGAAAACCAGTCAGTATCTGATGTGACCACCATTTGCCTCATGCAGCGTTATACACATCTCCTTCTCATAGAGTTGATCAGGCTGTTGATTGTGGCCTGTGGAATGATGAAGCACTCCTTCAATGGCTGTGCGAAGTTCCCGAATATTGTCAGGAACTGGAACATGCAGTCGTACATTCCAAACATGCTCAATGGGTGACATGTCTGGTGAGTAATGCAGACCATGGAAGAACTGGGACATTTGCAGCTTCCAGGAATTGTGTACAGATCCTTGCGACATGGGGCCGTGCTGAAACATGCGGTGATGGTGGCGGATGAATGTCGTGACAATGGGCCTCAGGATCTCGTCACGGTATCGCTGTGCATTCAAATTGCCATCAATAAAATGCAATTGTGTTCTTTGTCCATAGCATATGTCTGCCCAAACCATAACCCCACCATGGGGCATTCTGTTCACATTGTTGACATCAGCAAACCGCTCGCCCACACAACGCCATACACGTGGTCTGCGGTTATGAGACAGGTTGGATATACTGCAAAATTCTCTAAGAAGACATTGGAGGTGGCTTAAGGTAGAGAAAGTAACATAGATATCTGTGGCAACAGCTCTAGTGGACATTCCTGCACTCAGCATGCCAATTGCATGCTCATTCAAAACTTGAGACGTCTGTGTCATTGTGCGACAAAACTTTATATTTTAGAGTGGTCTTTTATTGTCCCCAGCACAAGATGCACCTGTGTAATGATCATGACATTTCATCAGCTTCTTTATGCGCCACACCTGTCAGGTGAATGGATTATTTTGGCAAAGGAGAAATCGTCACGAACAGGGATGTAAACAAATTTGTGCACAGAATTTGAGCAAAATAAGCTTTTTGTGCATATGGCAAATTTCTGGGATATTTTATTTCAGCTCATGAAACATGGGACTAATACAATACATTGTGTTTATATTTTTGATTAGTGCATTTAGGTTACTCAAAATAAGGAACACGTGAGATATTAGTTAGTAATTTATTTTTTATTTTATTTGACCAAATTAAGCAAATCTATAGTGGTGTACCAATATACCAATAAGATTATATTGCAAATCAGATTTAAATCTGTCAATACCGAGCTGCAATACAGTCCACACATTAAAATGTTAAAACATTAAGATTTATTCAAGACATGGTTACCATATTACAACATTGTGCTTCTTTCTATTGCCAATGCGCAGCATTGTCAACAAGCATGTCTGTAACAAACATCTCGAGCCCCTGGCTGCCCCATAATAACAATAATATTATTTAATATCTTTGCTCAACCCTACATTCTGAGGTACTACAGACAACTGGGCACAGCCCTAACTGTAAGCGAAAACATTACTGCAAGATGTGAAGCCAGACCAAGCCTAGTATAATGTACTTACAGACTGAGCTCTTATTTACAGATCTTGGATCAGTTTTGCCTTTTCATTTATCATTATATGGACAAGGTGTCCATGGTCCTAGATCGTCACTGTGAATATTGACCCTTGGCTATACAGGAATACATATTGTCACACAATATTATAATAACGTTAATAAAAGTTGCCTCATATCAAGCTGGTCAAGTTTTTCAGTAACTGTGGAACCATTGAAACAAAATTACAGAATTATAGTAATTATTTTTCTATGTGTGGAACACCTGGAATGTATACCAGGTTAACTGTATCTTTAAACATTATTTGGTTTCATTATTAGTTACATTACAGTATACATAAATGATTCGTCATATCAAACTTTTTTGTCTTCTCAGAGAAGTAATCTTTTGCATATATTATCATTCTCTTTACATATTCTGCTTAGCTAATCCCCCCCAAAAACACTGTCTGGTTAAAGAATAGCTGGTCCTCAAGAGAAAATAAAGAGTAAGGTCATAAGATGTAAACTAGAGGTTTATGGGGGTTTAAGTTTTTCCGATATTCAAACAGTATATCATCCTATTGCTGCTAATGTTACATTAGGGGGCTATTCTAGGTTACTGAAATCAGTGGTGTTCATTAGGCACCAGACAGACAAAGACAGGGAAAGACTACTGGTCGACAAGAAATGCCATTTTTTTCATTTTCCATTGCAAAACATTTTGCCACTGTGTGCCCTAATGAAAACTACCCAGAATTGCCCTTAAGAATTAAATAAAGTGTGAGAGGCCTCAGAGACACCCAACAGTTATTCCTGAGTTGCATCCCTGCATTGTGAGTGCGTGTCAGAAATCATAGAAACTGCTACCTCCGTCACGCTGCGTCACCCCACACAGTCTCTCCCAGACCAGGACAGAAAGGTTAGTTAGTTCAAAATCATCATTGTCCTGCTCTTTGCCCCACAGAGCCTCTAGAAGTTGAGGCGGTGCTCCCTTTCTGTGCCGGCATAGCGCTTGTTGGCTGCAAACACCTTGGCTTTGTTTACCGAAGGACCTGAGGGAAGAGAGACCGACAGATTGTGTAATTTTTCCAATGGTGAAATCGTTTAAAACTTTTGGGAGGCAACCTTATCCTCGTTCCATGCAGTGTAAACATTGACATAAAGACAAACTGGTATTAAGTAAGATGAGACACCACACAGTGAGCTTTAGTGAGCTTACATAGAGGTGCTATAATGTGATGCATATTATATTTGCTGTGAAAGGCAACACATTTACACACACACACACACGCGCATACACACGCACTGGGAGAATCTTAATTGATTTTGCTCGACTCCTCCATCCTGAAAAGGAAACAATTTTACTCTTATGAAATGAGACATATTCTTCACCTGCGCGTCATCATGCAAATTATGTTTCCAGAGGAATCCCCAAATAAGATGTGTAAAGTGGTAAAAGGAAATGTAGCTGGTTGTGCCAGACATGTAGATAAGTATCGTATCGTTTTGAAATGTGTGCACGCTTTTCTTCAAGAAAACAACAGCTGATTCAGAGGGTGTGACGAATTTCAAAACTCTTCCATGATAGGGTGCCGGTACGATAATTATGAGATTCCTCAGGGGGGGGGGGGAGAGGCTATCGAAGGGAGGAGCCTCCATTCACTTATTATCAAAGTGGTACTCTCCTACACATGGTGAGTTTAGAAAATGGACTTTTGCCCAATTGAGAAGTCACCCTATGCATACCTGCATAGCTGAGCAGCACAGGGAGGAAGATGAGTCCGTGGGTGGCCCCCAGCAGCACCATGGCCAGGTACATGCGGAAGTAGAAGATCTGGAAGATCTGGGACTTGGACAGAGCCAGGATCAGGATGCCTCCAAACTTAGTCAGAGTGATCCCACTGAACACCTGGGAGAAGAGGAACCATGGTTTAGTTCCATTCTGGTGCTCAGCATTCCCTGCAGTCAAAAATGAAATCAATAACCAGGTTCAAAAAACGGAGCCAAACAAATCAAGTGATTTCTACTTTCCTAGATATTCCATTCAAGCCAAGAATTCAATTTCACACAGTTTTTCCCCCTCCTTTGCTGCTGCAGAGCCATTTTTTTTTTGGGGGGATCTTTAGTCTTCTGCACTCAAAGATCCTTCCCGAAGCTTCTGCGCACGTGCAGCCTACATTCTCTACTTTACTCGCAGAGAACAGGCTACTCAGAGGAACGGTGCCCGATTAATAAAGTCAGATCAAAACGGAATCCGTGTCTGCAGGACCACACAATGATCACAGTATTCTACATAACAGAACCCAATATAATAGAATAATATAACGTTACTTTAAGACAAAAACACCATCGCATTCAACCGCGCATGATCATTCGTTCAGTTTAACCCGTGAAACGTCCATGCAGCCTCATTCTGCATAGCAAACAATTGATCTCAATCAGTTACATGGTGATATGCATTTTGATCTCCTTGAGTTATACAGTGTAGTTTCAAAGAGGCTTCAAAGTAGCCTACAGTGTCGTTTTGAATGGAGTGAACGAAATGCAGAGCAGATGGTGTTCAACTGTATATAGCCTATTTTGACCTGTAGCGCGCACTTGAGTTTTGGCCACAAGAGAGAAAAACGCAGTGGTGTTTTTCTCTTACAGTAACATTATACAGTACATTATACTATCATATTCAGTTCTGTTATGTAGAACACTATCATTGTGTGATCTTACAGACATCGATTCACCTTTGATCTAACTTTATTAAAGGAGCACCATGACCGGTCGCCTGAGTAGCCTGATCCCCAAAATGTTGGATCTGCAGCCACTCCGTACAATTTTTTACATGTCAGATTACTGATAGAACAGACAATCCTCGGGCAAAGGATGAGCTACATGCTTTTTTGAAACACATATTCAGACAGTGTGCCGTTTCCATGAACACAGCACAAAGTGGGCTAGTGTGGGTTGAACCACAAGAGTAGAGATCTACTTACTGAGCTGCCCATGTGGGCCAGAGCTTCTTCAGCCCTTTCCACCCTGGTACTCTTCACACTGATGGAGAAAGCCCTCACTATGTGACTGCAGAACTCCACAGAGATACCACAGCTCTGCAACACACACACACACACACACACACACACACACACACACAATGAATACACCAGAGATCCTGGGCTGCGTTCACAACAAGGAGTGTTCTTCATCCTCCTTTCTGGTCAAAACATATCATTTAGAAATAACTACCAAAACTACCCAGAAATGTCAAATTATAGGAAGACATAATTTTGGATTTATATATAAAAAATATCAGCATGTTCATTCTCTCACCATGACAAGGTTGACGAGGGACACAGCGTTGAGGCTAATGTCCCAGAGCCACATGACCCCGAACATGTTGACCAGGATCATGGCAATGGTGATGCTGACCAGCACTCCTGACCACAGCTCAAAGCCCAGCAGCACCGTGGTCACCGCAAAGATGGCCGCCAGCGACACGCCCAGCTGGAAGACCGTGTCGTAGACAATGGTCAGATACTGCTCGTAGAACACGTAGAACACGCTGGAGAGGGAAAACGACAGTTACAATTTAAGTACAATTTAAGGGGTGCGTCACCTGAGTGGGTTGATTCACTGATGTGGTCATCCTGTCTGGGTTGGTGCCCCCCCTTGGGTTGTGCCATGGCGGAGATCTTTGCGGGCTATACTCAGCTTTGTCTCAGGATGGTAGGTTGGTGGTTGAAGATATCCCTCTAGTGGTGTGGGGGCTGTGCTTTGGCAAAGTGGGTGGGGTTATATCCTTCCTGTTTGGCCCTGTCCGGGGGTGTCCTCGGATGGGGCCAGAGTGTCTCCTGACCCCTCCTGTCTCAGTCTCCAGTATTTATGCTGCAGTAGTTTATGTGTCGGGGGGCTGGGGTCAGTTTGTTATATCTGGAGTACTTCTCCTGTCCAATTTGGTGTCCTGTGTGAATCTAAGTGTGCGTTCTCTAATTCTCTCCTCCTCTCTCTTTCTCGGAGGACCTGAGCCCTAGGACCATGCCCCAGGACTACCTGACATGAAGACTCCTTGCTGTCCCCAGTCCACCTGGCCGTGCTGCTGCTCCAGTTTCAACTGTTCTGCCTTATTATTATTCGACCATGCTGGTCATTTATGAACATTTGAACATCTTGGCCATATTCTGTTATAATCTCTAACAGGCACAGCCAGAAGAGGACTGGCCACCCCACATAGCCTGGTTCCTCTCTAGGTTTCTTCCTAGGTTTTGGCCTTTCTAGGGAGTTTTTACTAACCACCGTGCTTCTACACCTGCATTGCTTGCTGTTTGGGGTTTTAGGCTGGGTTTCTGTACAGCACTTTGAGATATCAGCTGATGTATGAAGGGCTATATAAATACATTTGATTTGAAGTTTCAACAAATTCAGATTTTGCAACAGAATTCCAGTACAGTATATGTAGACAATGACATGTTGTGAATGATGTACTTAAAAAAAAGGTTCAAACTTAAAAAGGTCCCTAGTGTGGCAACTCAAGGCACTTTGACCCAGAAGCAAAACAAACAAAAAAACAGAAGGGCAGTACTTTGACAGGACAAAATACGTGCATCTTACTTACATGCAGTGTTTACATGTACTATACAACCCCTCTTGAACCCTTAAAACAGGATGTGTAGTAAACAGGGGGGGGCATAAAAGTTGGATGTATAAGAAAAGAAAAAAGATGGAGAACAATCTATGTTATGAGTGTGTGTTTATTTATGACTGACTTACTTCACCTTTTATGGTTATTTTGAGGAACAAAGACCTGGGCCACACAATTTAACAGCTTTTCAGAGCGGTTCTATTTAGCTCGAATATCAGGAACTCAGAATGGGCGAGTTCAGGGCGTATCTATCTCACTAGTGAGTTGTGACTATATTTCTCTTCTTGTGAGGGCAAAAATAACCAGTGACTTATATCACCAGCTAACCCAGTAACACGAACCCTTCGCGGGAAAAGTCTCACGCTTTGTTTCACAACATGTGAGGCAGTGGAGGCTGCTGAGGGGAGGGCGGGGTCATAAAAATGGCTGGAATGGTCAATCGAGTGGTTTCAACCACATGGAAACGGCGTATTTGATGTGTTTGATACCATAGTTTACCTGTAGGGGAAGACTTTGTGGCCCATGGCGCTTGTGATGTTGTCAGCCAGGACGCGGGCCATCTTCATGGCATCTATGAAGTCAGGGGAGTCCTTGAGGATGGTGTGGTAGGTCATGAAGTAGGTGGCCCCCACAGATGTGTCGTTCCCCTTTAGGACCACAGCTGAACTGTAGGCCGCGTGACCACTGCAGGACCACAAAGACCACGTTAGAAGCAAATACAGAGTCAAGTCAGTTCAAACAAATGACAATTCCTTTACGGAATGATTGAATCTCAATGTAAGAGTTCAACGCCATCAGTGAGAAGCAAAAAAAAAAGAAGTGTAAACTACATCAAGGTAAAAGCATGAAATGCAACCAGTCAATAGGTCTCGATACACACTCAACTATGAACTACAATGCCTTCATTGCCATAGAGAAACAACCATTACCCTTTCCCACACTTGACGTTGGGGTTGTCTGACAAAAACATGGGGAGGAACTTCATGAAGTCCTGCTCGATGGGCCTCAGCTTCCCACTGGGGGTCATGGGGCGGCAGTGCACACACAACGTGTCCACCACTGATGAAAGTAGACAAATGTAGGTACTTCAATGCAACATTTCTAACACGCAATTACAAAGAAAAAGCCCTTCAAATATACTGTCTCATTGACTAAAAGCAATACTTCATAATGGCACCGTTTCGCAACAGCTTGATATCGGAATGTAGCCGGTGTCTTCAAAATCAGGATGCGAGTGAGACATTGTTAAGACGTGTTAAGAGTTGTCCTGAACGTGTAGACTTGCTTTGCCCAGAAGCCGTTGGAAGAGACTAAAGAGAGTGTGTGACCTGATCAGAGCAGTGTGTTACTGGCATATTGGATAATGGTTTAACGTTGGTGCCTGAAGCATTGCAGAAGGAGCCAGAGGAGTGGTAATATCTACAGCAGGTGTGTGTGTGTGTGTGTGTGTGTGTGTGTGTGTGTGTGTGTTACCTGAGGCATTGCAGAAGGCCCCAGAAGAGTTGTAATATCTACAGCAGGAGGACTGAGGCTTCACCCAGTCAAAGTAGTCATCCAGCCACGACGACGGGTTGAATCCTATAGTGGTGCTGAGGGGAGAATTACATTGAGATGACTAGATCCTTTTCTATTGGAAGACATTCAAGAAAGTCTTACATACCTCCAAACAAGAAAGGTATTTGTCAGCAGTGTTGGGGTAATGCGTTACAAAAGTAACACGTTATGTAATGATATTACTTTTATGAGTAACGGAGTAATGTAACGCATTACTTTTTAAAATTTGGAGGAATAACAGTTGCTTTTTCAAGTAATGTGCACGTCAATTACCGAAAATATTTCACCTCTGTGTGAAAGCTGTGCCATTGATCGCTTATGTGATAACAAACCCCATAGGGATTCACCATCTAGTGCCAAGGGCGCCCTCTAGTTATCCATCTCTATGCAGAGGTCTAACCAGCACTGGCGGCTGGATTTTGAAGGATGAAATTATCTTATTTAAATACTAGTACAAATGCTCACAGAAAGTGATTTTGTTTAAAAGTCATATTTTTTTCTCTCAAGGAGATAAGGGGTCAAAATTATTGGCACCCCTGTTTTCAATACTCTGGCACCCTCCCCTTGCGAGGATAACAGCACGGAGCCTTTTTCAAAAATGTTTCATGAGATTGTAGAACACATTGGGAGGGATCTTAGACCATTCCTCCATACAGAATCTTTCCAGATACTTGATATCCACCGTCTGTGCTTAAGGACTGCCCTCTTTAATTCAAACCACAGGTTTTCAATGGGGTTCAAGTCCGGAGACTGAGAAGTCCATAGCCTTCTCTTGCTGGAAGATCCCCTTGTGGCCAAGTTTCAGCCTCCTGTCAGAGGCAACCAGGTTTTTTGGCTAAAATATCCTGGTACTAGGTAAAGTTCATCATGCTGTTGACCTTGACAATGGCCCCAGTGGACAAAAAATAACATAACGTCAAAGATCCACCACCATATTTTACAGTAGGCATGAGGTCATTTTCAGCATATTCATCCTTCTTTTGACACCAAACCCACCACTGGTGAGCGTGGCCTAAGAGCTCTATTTTCATGTCATCTGACCAATGCACCGGTTCCTATCCAGGTGCCAATGCAGTTTAGAAAACTTCAGGCATTAACATTTGTTGGACGATATGAAAATAGAGCTCTTTGGCCAAGCACAGCAGTGGTGGGTGGTTTTGTTTCATGTAACAAGTAATATGTAATATGACTTTGTCAAGTAATTAAATCACATTTTATTGGTCGCATACACATATTATTGCGGGTGTCGCGAATCCCAGCATTGTTTGTCAGCGAGTTCAAAACCAGAGTTCTAGTCTCCCTGTTAAATCCCGACTGATTTCACATCATACTAGTGATTTCAACATGCACCCCAAAGGTGAAAGAAGTGGGGAGAGGTTGCTGTTGCTTCACTCACTAGTTGCTGATGAGAGATGCTGCGTAGACCTGTTGGACCAGAGAGTTGTTGCTGCAGCCCACCCCTCCACACACAGAGTTCTGGCCCTCCAGACTCAGGTAGTCATGGCCGTCCTCCACCACGAAGTAGACCGGAGGACCCGTGTGGAGGTACTCACTCAGGTTCTTAAAGTAGTCCAGCACGTACGAGTCCTATTGGATAGGAGATTCAACACGAGACAAAATGTCTGACATTATCCCACGCATCAAAAGAGAAGACCGATTATCAATAGCACATGGAGTGAGGCTGGTGTGGTTGGTTAGACATACTAGACATACTTACATCAGGCATAGAGAGCTTCTGGTCCAGTCCAATCTCTACCTTATTGGTGACAGCGATACTGAAGGACAACATCCCCACAAAAACAGCCACCTGTCCGAGAGAAGTTGTTAAAGATACACTATGGAAGTTTAGTGGCTAACTGTTTACAAAACATGTTGGTTTGAACGCTGACTCTATTGTACATTTAAATCTGAGCATCAGCACTCACCACAATGGGTCTGACCCACTCTTTAAGGATGAAGGGGGCGTAGACCTTCTTGAAGAAGTGGAAGAGGAAGCCATCTGTCCTCTCCTCCTGGCCAACTGGCAGCTTCACACAGCACACAATGTCCAGACGATTCCCCTGGAAAAACAACGTCTAAATTCTTGAAGCGCAAGAGAATGATGTTGACTTAACCCGGAAATCCTGAATAAGGCCCCAAGGACCCAATCAGTATAACATTTTAAAAACAGGTGTTCAGAATGTACTTCCTAATTAGATAACTTGTGTCTCGCTCTGTTAAATGTGACAGCAGTGCACTGCTCACTTGAAGTGGGCTGTAACCGTGACGCTCATGCTTAGCTGGGAATAACATGGTAATGAAACAGGGAGTTAGCAAATAGTGACACAGAATGCTGACAGCTACTGTTTAGCATGCCAAGCCTACCCCTGTGAGTCATCACCAGTCTTCTCACAGGAGAAGCAAATGCAGTGTGGAAACATTTAGTTTATTCCCCAGCCGTCCTCACCTCCTGCCTCTTGGCGTCCAGGCCCAGCAGGCTGACAAAGCAGCTGATCTGTAGCAAGAAGTCATCCCCAACCCTTAACCAAGCCCTACACTACCCCCATACCAGCCCAGCCCTCCTTACCTCCTGTCTCTTGGCATCCAAGCCCAGCAGGCTAATGAAGCAGCTGATCTGTAGCAAGAAGTCAATGAACACAGCCAGCCCAGCAAACAGGGAGAAGGTCCGCACCGCTGGCATAGTGGACAGGGCCCCTGGACAGGAAAAAGGTAGGTAACCCACTGACATCAGAGCTCCAGACTCAAGCTTGTCGTTACACAAATTTGCAGTCAATACGGAAATCCATGGGAATGACCTAGTTGACGTCTTCAAGTATTCACATACTGCCTTATACAATACGTTTGATTGTTCTATAATGTAGCCAAGTAGTGTGTAAACACGAGAGGTGTTAGGTGACTGAAGGTTACAGGTCATTCTCATACCCAGGAAGAAAGCCACCGTCTCAGAAAAGGAGGAGAGGAGCATGCTGGGAGCCACGTCTCCTAGGATACGGCCTATCTGCTGGTGCAGCTCCTCCTGAGGCATCCGCTCATCCCTCTGTACAACAACGCATCACACATGGTGATCAATAAATTCATTCATTACTGCTATTACAGAGTTCGACAGTGACCATATACATGCCGTTACATACACATAATGTACACATACATACACGTACCTGGTAAGTTTGGACAACGATGAAGATGTTGTCGACGCCAACAGCCAGCACCAGGAAGGGGATGACCTCGATGACGATGAGGGTGAGAGGGATGCCAGCATAGCTGAAGATGCCCAGAGAACAGGCCACTGAGCTCAGCACTATCACGATACCTGCTATGCCCAGGGAGATCTTAGAGTCCACCTGGGCAGAAAACAACGACAGAGGGTTAGTCATTCAGAATCAGAACCTTGCAGGAGACAATGTTAGGAACAGGCGCTTGACCTCTCTTTTGAGTGAGACAAAGACCTAAACTATTGAGTCAGGGAGATGTCGGCAAAACACGTTATTAAATAAACTATTACTACTAACCAGCACCCTCCTGAAGCTGTGGATATGTCCTAACGCCAGGGAGATGTAGACGAACATGATAACGTAGCTGACCACGACGGTGCTGAGGTCACTTTCGCTCTCGCGGTTGATCTCGTCCTCGATGCTCCTCTCAGAGTTGAAGGAGATGGTCAGGTTGGGGTTGCTGTAGTTCTTCAGGAAAAGGATGAATCTGGAAATGGAGGGATGTGTTACTCCAAAATGGCAACTCATGGCACAAAACCAAATCTGACTGAAATGTGAAATTGCTTTAGTATATACACTAGCATCTGAAACATTTGTTTTGCTCACTCCTTCTCCCAGGCCAGAGCTTTTCCAAGATTGATGCTGTCGTTATGGTAGTTGTTGACAGGGAACGTGATCACTAGAGCTGTGGCGTTGTTGTAGTTGGTGGCTGGGGTGAGAGAACAAGATGCAAAAAAAGTGCCACGGTCAGGGAATTTGTGTTGACAAAGTTCAATACAAAAAAAAACACAGTAAACAATAGTAAAATCAATATCAAAGAGCCTGAAGGATGTTCCAAGACACAGATTCAAAGTTGCAAACAGTCCGAGTTAGCTCATTAAACCCGACTCTACAAGGTCAGTGACCAAATAACTATCTTTGCATAGCTATCTCTGCATAATAAAACATTTGTGATTATATACAGGAGTTAAGCAATAAGGTTTAGCCTTTTGTAGCAGACACGTTTTCCTAATTTAAAAACATAAAAACACATACAATACACTCACACACACCCATAGGGAAAAAAACCCAGTACAACATTGAAAAAAAAGAAGATATATTTCCCACGGACTAATTCTAGATTCTATTTCTTTGTGTGATGATGTTAACGTATCCCTACTCACCATCATAGCCTCCCAGGACCAGCCAGGGGAAGACAGGGCCTCCGTAGGTGCCCAGGCAGGGATCATGGAGCTTGTTGGTGTCGTTGAGTGATGCTGGGGCACTACACACAGGAGAGACAGACAGAATTATTTAATAACGGAGGTAATATACACAAATCTAAGACTAACTGTTCACCATACACAGCTATGAGTATATACCTGCTGAAGGAAAATGAAGCGCAAGAAAACCATTTTACAATGTGCAATATCAGAACCAATCTTTCAATGTGAATGATTCGAGTTGGAGAGGAACTGGCAACTGGTACAATCTCATGAGTTCTGTAGCATTCCCCAGGTGCAGATGTCACTAGAGAAAGTGTTCTGAGGGCCACTCACCTGACGCAGTAGAGGAAGTGTGTGTGGTAGTCGGCGTAGACATAGAACTCATCGCCTACGCTATGGTCCAGCTGTTCGTGGCTGTTCTGGAAGTAGTTGAGAACACTGAGGATGGTGCAGTTGTCATTGAAGGGGGCCAGCGGGGCCAAGCAGATATCCTTTAAGGTCACTTTCTGGTCCCCGTATAAAGCCACTATGTTTTCTATGTCCGTCTGGAGATCCAATACCTGAGATAAGAGATTGTGTTAAAATTTGTGAAAAACAAAAACTATAAAATGTCACATTAGAACTAAGGCAAAGACCAATTACTGTAGGTCTTCCTGAAGAGACTCCACACTTGATCAACAATACAGCGGATATATTCTTGACACAGCATCGTTTCCCATATACTAATTTAGCAGAGGCGGGAGCCAAAGATTATAACTAAGGTCACTGATCCAGGGTTTCAGCTGCTGAAAGAAATCCTAGAGGTAACCCTACTCAGCTTGAACCAAAATGTCCACAACCCATAATCCGATTCTAAATGCTACAACAATTCCATCTGAACATTTTAATCACACCTCAATCCATCAACCCCCCCCCCCAGCCCAGTTCCTCCAACTAACCCACCTGGTGGAGGACATCCTTGTCCAGGGGGGCTCCGAAGGGCACATCAGCCCCCGCGGGGTTCGGGGAGTAGATGGATTCTGACTGCAGCGTGGTGGTGATGATGAGCTGCTCTGCCCTGAAGAAGGGTCCGAAGTGGCTGTCGAAGTAGTCCTTCTCCTGCCTGGCCTGGCTGCTGGGAGAGGACCATAGCTCCACGGGGTCCGTGGTGATCTTCATGTAGACCAGGCCCCCTGAGCAGGCGGCCACTACGGCCAGGCTGCCTAGGATGACCACGAGGGGCTGCTGTACGCAGAACGAGCCCCAGCGGGCGAAGAGGGAACGCAGGGAGCTCTCGAAGCGCTCGCCCAGCATCTCACCACACGACGCGTCCACTGTGACACAGAGCGAGAGATGAGGGAAGGAGTTAACGGTCAGGTAGAAAATGGGAGTTTTTTGTTGTTGAGAATTTTACTGCATTTTGGGATGATTTGGCACCGTTGTATGTAGATACTTTAATAGCTTGGAGTCCAGAAAGTTAAGTAAAACAGGGTAAGTGCTGCACAAAGACTTGATTGATATGCAGCACCGAACCTTGGTCAATGTTGTCATTGTTCAGACAGGGAGGGTTATTGCTGTCCAAAATGGGACCATACTCCGACTCAATTGTCCTTTTTCTGTAAGAGAAAAGAAGAAAAAACAGCACGATTAGATACATCTTAGGAAAACACTGCTTCAGACTTGTGCCAGTCAGGTCATAATATGTGTCGGTCCTTGCCTGTAGCACCAGGCTCCGATCACGGCTCCAATGAAGATGAGGAGGAAGGCCACATAAGAGATCCACATGATGACCACCATGGCGTCAATGCCCAGAATGGTCCATGGCGGAAGCAGGGGCGGAGGGACAGGCTGGGGGCCACAGGCCTGGCTACAGTCCTGGCAGGAGCATGGCCCAGAGCCATCCTCCAGACCCTCCGTACAGCCGTATGTCTTGTTGTTCATGGGGATCATACCGGACACTGGCACGTCTGGAGAGGTGGGGATAGTCAGAGGATGTGGAGTTATTGAAAAATAAAATGTGAGCTGTACCAATTTGACTCCAGGTGAATGTTCTTGTGCTGTTTTAAACAGAGACTAATGTCATCCTTAACTGAAATAAGTATGAATACTTGTGGAGACAGATGCCCTTTCGTTGTAAATGGCACATATTCTGTATTGTGCATCTTACCGGAGAATATAGGGATGATGGGGAAGGGACTCTGTCCATTGTTGATGTCGAACATGTACTCGATCCAGTTGGTGGCGTTGCAGTCACTGGCGCCCTTACCACAGAGCAGTGACAAGGCCTTCACGTTAATGGAGGGGGCCTGGACATCCTGACAAGCATTATACATGGCTGCCAAGAGAGAGGACCAAAATTACATTATACACCTTGGGACTGACTGATATCTGTAGCATTATGTCAACAACAGTGCTAGCCAATGGAAGTGACTATATATTTCCACTCTTCCACTCTCAAACTCTCAAACTGTGACCTGATCTGCCAACTAATCTGTTTGCAGTCTTGCCAACTCCTATGGACAATTTTACATTTACATTTAAGTCATTTAGCAGACGCTCTTATCCAGAGCGACTTACAAATTGGTGAATTCACCTTCTGACATCCAGTGGAACAGCCACTTTACAATAGTGCATCTAAGTCATTAAGGGGGGGGTGGTGAGAAGGATTACTCCTATCCTAGGTATTCCTTGAAGAGGTGGGGTTTCACTCCGGAAGGTGGTGATTGACTCCGAGGGAGTTTGTTCCACCATTGGGGGGCCAGAGCAGCGAACAGTTTTGACTGGGCTGAGCGGGAACTGTACTTCCTCAATGGTAGGGAGGCGAGCAGGCCAGAAGTGGATGAACGCAGTGCCCTTGCTTGGGTGTAGGGCCTGATCAGAGCCTGGAGGTACTGCGGTGCCGTTCCCCTCACAGCTCCGTAGGCAAGCACCATGGTCTTGTAGCGGATGCGATTCAACTGGAAGCCAGTGGAGAGAGCGGAGGAGTGGGGTGACGTGAGAGAACTTGGGAAGGTTGAACAGACGGGCTGCGGCGTTCTGGATGAGTTGTAGGGGTTTAATGGCACAGGCAGGGAGCCCAGCCAACAGCGAGTTGCAGTAATCCAGGAGTGCCTGGATTAGGACCTGCGCCGCTTCCTGTGTGAGGCAGGGTCGTACTCTGCGGATGTTGTAGAGCATGAACCTACAGGAACGGGCCACCGCCATGATGTTGGTTGAGAACGACAGGGTGTTGTCCAGGATCACGCCAAGGTTCTTAGCGCTCTGGGAGGAGGACACAATGGAGTTGTCAACCGTGATGGCGAGATCATGGAACGGGCAGTCCTTCCCCGGGAGGAAGAGCAGCTCCGTCTTGCCGAGGTTCAGCTTGAGGTGGTGATCCGTCATCCACACTGATATGTCTGCCAGACATGCAGAGATGCGATTCGCCACCTGGTCACCTGGACAATGACCATAGGAGTTGGCAAGAAAGCATTAACAGATTTGTATTTTTAAAATGTTTATTTAACTAGGCAAGTCAGTTAAGAACAAATTCATATTTACAATGACAGCCTAGGAACGGTGGATTCAGAGGACAGAACGACAGATTCTTACCATGTCAGCTAGGGGATTCGATCTAGCAACCTTTTGGTTACTGGTGCAAAGCTCTAACCATTAGGCTACCTGCCGCCCCAGTCTAAAGGACCAGGCAATGTGCCCCCTTACCATTGGCAAATGTCTGTCCAATGTAGTACTGGACTTCCACCACATTGGTCTTGTTGGCAGCTGTGTCATTAGTGAACTGGGTGCCGTTCACGAACAGACTCTGGCGGGGGCTGCAGGTTAGCTCACAGAACAGGTTCATCAGGTTGAAGAAACAGGCTGGGCATCTGGAGACGGAGAACCCAGAGAGAGTCAGGGAACTTTAGATTGACAGAGTTGACAACATATCAACAAAGCTACCTTACTGCAAAGGCATCTCGCTAGACCAAATCATAGCCATTACGGGAGTATGTCCAAGTATGGCACATGGAATGACAAAGTTATTTTTGCAAAGACTATGGTGCGTACCGAGAGAGGAACTGTAGGGGAAGTTGAAGGCTCCCTTGAAGAGTCAGGAGCTGCTGGACATCACAGCACAGACTCTGGTTCCCATAGTCATAGCCTGGACACAGCTCCTACACACACACAAAACAAGAACAGGGATCATTCAGATGACCTAACCTGGTTTTGTTCCAAGTAAAACATGTGAGAACATTAAAATTGGAGTCAAGTGTAATTTCAGAAGTTTAATGAAAACATAAGAGAACCAGTTTAAAAAAAACCTTACTGTGAGCAGCTCATGGCCCTCTGCTGGGAGTGGGATAGGTGGTCCTGTATAGTTGCAGTTGTACTTCTTCCCCGGGACCTTGTCGGACTCCCCACACTCACCGTACCACACACAGTGCTGGGCTTGAACCTGAGAGGAGATATGGGGACCAAAACAAACAATCTTAACATTTGTCTTGTGAGAGGTGTACAAAGAGGACTTGATTCATGAGACGTTAGTTCTAAAGTGATGGAAATTCTCGTTGGCTTATCAGAACTTTAAATGTGCTGTTCTGTAGGCTACATACACTCCCCTTCGTATTTGGACAGTGAAGCAAAAAACGTTCATATGATTCTATACTCCATCCAGCATTTTAGATAGGTCTCATAAACTCAGCAAAAAAGAAACGTCCTCACTGTCAACTGCGTTTATTTTCAGCAAACTTAACATGTGTAAATATTTGTATGAACATAACAAGATTCAACAACTGAGACATAAACTGAACAAGTTCCACAGGCATGTGACAAACATAATTTGGATAATGTGTCCCTGAAAAAAAGGGGGGGTTGTCAAACTAAAAAATAACAGTCAGTATCTGGTGTGGCCACCAGCTGCATTAAGTACTGCAGTGCATCTCCCCCTCATGGACTGCACCAGATATGCCAGTTCTTGCTGTGAGATGTTACTCCACTCTTCCACCAAGGCACCTGCAAGTTCACAGACATTTCTGGGGGGATTGGCCCTAGCCCTCACCCTCCAATCCAACAGGTCCCAGACATGCTCAATGGGATTGAGATCCGGGCTCTTCGCTGGTATTGGCAGAACACTGACATTCCTGTCTTGCAGGAAATCATGCACAGAATGAGCAGTATGGCTGGTGGCATTGTCATGCTGGAGGATCATGTCAGGATGAGCCTGCAGGAAGGGTACCACATGAGGGAGGAGGATGTCTTCCCTGTAACGCACAGCGTTGAGATTACCTGCAATGACAACAAGCTCAGTCCGATGATGCTGTGACACACCGCCCCAGACCAGACCTTCCACCTCCAAATCAATCCCGCTCAAGAGTACAGGCCTCGGTGTAACGCTCATTCTTTCGACGATAAACGCGAAACTGACCATCACCCCTGGTGAGACAAAACCACGACTTGCCAGTGAAGACCACTTTTTGCCAGTCCTGTCTGGTCCAGCGATGGTGGGTTTTTGTGCCCATAGGCAATGGTGATGTCTGGTGAGGATCTGCCTTACAACAGGCCTACAAGCCCTCAGTCCAGCCTCTCAGCCTATCGCGGACAGTCTGAGCACTGATGGAGGGATTGTGCATTCCTGGTGTAACTCGGGCAGTTGTTGTTGCCATCCTGTACCTGTGCTGCAGGTGTGATGGTCGGATGTATCGATCCTGTGTAGGTGTTGTTACATGTGGTCTGCCACTGCGAGGACAATCAGCTATCCGTCCTGTCTCCCTGTAGCACTGTCACAGTACTGACGTTGCAATTTATTGCCCTGGCCACATCTGCAGTCCTCATGCCTCCTTGCAGCATGCCTAAGGCACGTTCACGCAGATGAGCAGGGATCCTGGGTATCTTTCTTTTGGTGTTTTTCAGAGTATAGAATAGCCTCTTTAGTTTTCTAAGTCTTCATAACTGTGACCTTAATTGCCTACCGTCTGTAAGCTGTTAGTGTCTTAACAACCGTTCCACAGGTGCATGTTCATTAATTGTTTATGGTTCATTGAACAAGCATGGGAAACCGTGTTCAAACCCTTTACACTGAAGATCTGTGACGTTATTTGGATTTTTACAAATTATCTTTGAAAGACAGGGTCTTGAAAAAGGGACGTTTCTGTTTTTTGCTGAGTTTATTAGGTGACAGTACAGAATGTCAACTTTTATTTGAGGGTATTTTCATACAAATCCATTTTAACATTTAGTAATAAAAGCACTTCATGTAGGCAATTCCCCATTTGAAGAAGCATTTTGACAAATTCACTTCGGCCAAATAGTGTATTAAAGTAGTCAAAAGATTAGTATTTGAGTATTAATATTTGAGCTCATATTCCTTGCATGACTACATCAAGCTGCAGACTTACAAACTTGTTGGATGCACTTGCGGTTTGTTTTGGTTGTGATTTGTCCAATAGGAACTGAATGGTGAATGTCGTTTGTCATTTTGGAGTCCCTTTTTTGTAAGTAAGAATAGAAGACATTGCTGAACACTTCTGCATTCATGTGGATGCTATCCTACCATGATAAAACATTATGCCCAAGTAGGCGTGGCCACCGGCTACAGTCATCATTTACCATTCAGTTCCTAATGGGCACAACATAACTAAAGCAAACTGCAATGGCCTATCAAATCATATCAAATTGTATTTGTCACATACACATGGTTAGCAGACATGCTTGTGCTTCTAGTTCCGACAACGCAGTAATAACCAACGAGTAATCTAACCTAACAATTTCACAACAACTACCTTATACACACACAAGTGTAAAGGGATGAAGAATATGTACATAAAGATATATGAATGAGTGATGGTACAGAACGGCATAGGCAAGATGCAGTAGATGGTATAGTACAGTATATACATATGTGATGAGTAATGTAGGGTATGTAAACATTATATTAAGGGGCATTGTTTAAAGTGGCTAGTGATACCTTTTTTAGATACATTTTTCCATTATTAAAGTGGATGGAGTTGAGTCAGTATGTTGGCAGCAGCCACTCAATGTTAGTGAGGCTGTTTTAACAGTCTGATGGCCTTGAGATAGAAGCTGTTTTTCAGTCTCTCGGCCCCTGCTTTGATGCACCTGTACTGACCTCACCTTCTGGATAATAGTGGACGTTAACAGGCAGTGGCTCGGGGTGTTGTTGTCCTTGATGATCTTTATGGCCTTCCTGTGACATCGGGTGGTGTAGGTGTCCTGGAAGGCAGTTAGTTTGCCCCCGGTGATGCGTTGTGCAGACCTCACTACCCTCTGGAGAGCCTTACGGTTCTGGGCAGAGCAGTTGCCGTACCAGGCGGTGATACAGCCCAACAGGATGCTCTCGATTGTGCATCTGTAAAAGTTTTAGAGTGCTTTTGGTGACAAGCCAAATATTCTTCAGCCTCCTGAGGTTGAAGAGGCGATGCTGAGCCTTCTTCACCATGCTGTCTGTGTGGGTGGACCAATTCAGTTTGTCCGTGATGTGTACGCCGAGGAACTTAAAAACTTATTACCCTCTCCACTATGTGGATAGGGGGGTGCTCCCTCTGCTAATTCCGGAAGTCCGCGATTATCCCCTCTGCTGTTTCCGGAAATCCACAATTATCTCCTATGTTTTGTTGACGTTGAGTGTGAGGTTACTTTCCTGACACCACACTCCGAGGGCCCTCACCTCCTCCCTGTAGGCCGTCTCGTCGTTATTGGTAATCAAGCCTACCACTGTAGTGTCGTCTGCACACGTGATGATTGAGTTGGAGGCGTGCATGGCCACGCAGTCGTGGGTGAACAGGGAGTACAGGAGAGGGCTCAGAACGCACCCTTGTGGGGCCCCAGTGTTGAGGATCAGCGGGGTGGAGATGTTCTTACCTACGCTCACCACCTGGGGGCGGGCCCGTCAGGAAGTCCAGTACCCAGTTGCACAGGGTGGGGTCGAGACCCAGGGTCTCGAACTTGATGACGAGTTTGGAGGGTACTATGGTGTTAAATGCTGAGCTGTAGTCGATGAACAGCATTCTCACATAGGTATTCCTCTTGTCCAGATGGGTTAGGGCAGTGTGCAGTGTGGTTGCGTTGTCTGTGGACCTATTGGGACAGTAAGCGAATTGGAGTGGGTCTAGGGTGTCAGGTAGGGTGGAGGTGATATGGTCCTTGACTAGTTTCTCAAAGCACTTCATGATGACGGAAGTGAGTGCCACGGGGCGGTAGTCGTTTAGCTCAGTTACCTTAGCTTTCTTGGGAACAGGAACAATGGTGGCCCTCTTGAAGCATGTGGGAACAGCAGACTGGGATAAGGATTGATTGAATATGTCCGTAAACACACCAGCCAGCTGGTCTGCGCATGCTCTGAGGACGCGGCTGGGGATGCCGTCTGGGCCTGCAGCCTTAACACGTTTAAATGTTTTACTCACGTCGGCTGCAGTGAAGGAGAGTCCGCAGGTTTTGGTAGCGGGCCGTGTCAGTGGCACTGTATTGTCCTCAAAGCGAGCAAAGAAGTTGTTTAATCTGTCTGGGAGCAAGACATCCTGGTCCGCGACGGGGCTGGTTCTCTTTTTGTTATCTGTGATTGACTGTAGAACCTTCCACATACCTCGTGTCTGAGCCGTTGAATTGCGACTCTACTTTGTCTCTATACTGACGCTTAGCTTGTTTGATTGCCTTGCGGAGGGAATAGCTACACTGTTTGTATTCGGTCATGTTTCCGGTCACCTTGCCCTGATTAAAAGCAGTGGTTCGCGCTTTCAGTTTCGCGGCAAATGCTGCCATCAATCCACGGTTTGGGAATGTTTTATTAGTTGCTGTGGGTACAACATCACCGATGCACTTGCTAATAAACTCGCTCACCGAATCAGCGTATTCGTCAATGTTGTTGTTAGACACAATGCGGAACATATCCCAATCCATGAGATCGAAGCAATCTTGAAGCGTGGAATCAGATTAGTCGGACCAGCGTTGAACAGACCTGAGCGCGGGAGTTCCTGTTTTAGTCTCTGTCTATAGGCAGGGAGGAACAAAATGGAGTCGTGGTCAGCTTTTCCGAAAGGAGGGGGGGGGGCCTTATATGCGTCGTGGAAGTTAGAATAACAATGATCTAGGGTTTTACCAGCCCTGGTAGCACAAACGATATGCTGATAGAATTTAGAGAGTCTTGTTTTCAGATTAGCCTTGTTAAAATCCCCAGCTACAATGAATGCAGCCTCAGGATATGTGGTTTCCAGTTTACATAGAGTCAAATGAAGTTTGTTTAGGGCCATCAATGTGTCTGCTTGGAGGGGAATATATGCGGCAGTGATTATAATCGAAGAGAATTCACTTGGTAGATAATGCGGTCGACATTTGATTGTAAGGAATTCTAAGTCAGGTGAACAGAAGGACTTGAGTTCCTGTATGTTGTTATGATCACACCATGTCTCATTAATCTTAAGGCATACCCCCCCCGCCCCTCTTCTTACCAGAAAGATGCTTGTTTCTGTCAGCGCGATGCGTGAAGAAACCAGGTGGCTGTACTGGCTCCGATAGAGTGTCTCGAGTGAGCCATGTTTCCGTGAAGCAAAGAATGTTACAGTCTCTTATGTCTCTCTGGAATGCTACCCTTGTTCGGATTTCATCAACCTTGTTGTCAAGAGACTGGACATTGGCGAGTAGTATGCTTGGGAGCGGTGCACCATGTGCCCGTCTCCAGAGGCTGACCAGAAGACGGCTTCGTCTGCCCCTTTCACGGCGTCGTTGTTTTGGTTCGCCGGCTGGGATCCGATCCATTGTACTGAGTGGTGGGCAAAACAGAGGATCCGCTTCGGGAAAGTCGTATTCCTGGTCGTAATGATGGTGAGTTGACGCTGCTCTTATATATCCAGTAGTTCCTCCCAACTGTATGTAATAAAACCTAAGATTACCTCGGGTATCAATGTAAGAAATAACACGAACAAAATACTGCATAGTTTCCTAGGAACGCAAAGCGAGGCGGCCATCTCTGTCGGCGCCCGAAGTGCACAATACTCTATTGTGTTAACAATAGAGTATTGGCTGATTTCCAGTTTAAGTTTAAAAATAATTTAAGATGAGTGATGAGAAATGCTTCATCCAACAAGTGTGGTATCTAACTGCACCCTCATATGTCATGTCTTGAAATATGCAGACAAGCGGAAAAAGTCAAATGTACATTGTAATACTTCTGACAGCCAACTTTCTAACTCCGCCAACAGATCCCAAGACTTTACCATAATCCCATAAGGCATGGATTGAGTCATTGTTAGTTTTACACTTAAGACATGACTCTGCCGTTGTGCTGTAGAATTAGTGAATTTCGCTGTGTAATAAATTCTATACTTTAGTTTATACTGGATTAGCTATGTTCCAACACGACCTCCATCTTGTGCCAACATCAGTTCCTTTTAAAATCTTGGTTCCAATAGTTAATTTTTTTCTGATTGTCAGTTGGGTAGGCTCTCTGCAAGGTTTTATATAGCTTACCTATCATATGAACATGCTTTTCTGACTCAAATAGGATTCCCTCAAGATTAGTCTGATGTCCAAAAGATTTCAAACCGAAGTTTCTTATCAAGAAATGATCTCCATTGGTCAGTCCAAAAAGTATTTTTAATTATTTCATGGAAATAAATGCATTGTACTAAGACATTTACAGTTTCTATTCATTTAGTTTTCCATGTGGACCAATCTATCAGTGAATTCTGAAAAGCTATCCAAGGATTGTTCCATAGGGGTGTGTTTTTAGGGAGTGATATTGGTTTTTGTATTTTCTTCCATATTGTTACAGTGTTCTGAACTATAAATTTGTTCATGTTCTTAGTAGTGTTCAACGGTATACCGATACCACAGTAATATCACTGTACCAAAATGTCATGACACCAACATTTTATACAGAACAAAAATATAAAAAAACGCAACATCTTAAGTGTTGAGCTGAAACAAAAGATCACAGAAATTTTCCGGACGCACAAAAAGCTTATTTCTCAAAAATGTGGTGCACAAATTTGTTTACATCCCTGTTAGTGAGCATTTCTCCTTTGTCCAGATAATCCATCCACCTGACAGGTGTGGCATATTAAGAAGCTGATTAAACAGCATGATCATTATAAAGGCGTACCTGGTGCTGGGGACAATCTAAAAGGCCACTCTAAAATGTGCAGTTTTGTCACAACACAAATGCCACAGATGTCTCAAGTTTTGAAGGAGCGTGCAATGGGTATGCTGAATGCAGGAATGTCTACCAGAGCTGTTGTCATATAATTTTATGTTAATTGCTCTACAATAACATTGTTTTTGAGAATTTGGCAGTACGTCCAACTGGCCTCACAACCCCAGACCACGTTTAACCACGCCAGCCCAGGACCTCCCATATCTGGCTTCCTCACCTGTGGGATTGTCTGAGACCAGCCACCTGGACAGCTGATGAAACTGTGGGTTTGTAGAACCAAAGAATTTCTGTACAAACTGTCAGAAACATTCCTGGGGAAAGCCATCTGCGTGCTCGTCATCCTCACCAGGGTTTTGACCTGAATACAGTTCGGCGTCATTACCAACTTCAGCGGGCAAATGTTCACCTTCGATGGCTACTGGCACGCTGGAGAAGTATGCTCTTCACAGATGAATCTCGCTTTCAACTGTACCGGGTAGATGGCAGACGACGTGTATGGCGTCGTGTGGGCAAGCGGTACGTTGATGTCAATGTTGTGAACAGAGTGCCTGTTGTGAAAAGAGTTGTGGTATGGGCAGGCATAAGCTACGGACAACGAACACAACTGCATTTTATTGACGGCAATTTAAATGCACAGATACCGTGACAAGATCCTGAGGCCCATTGTCGTGCCATTTATCCGCCTCCATCTCCTCATGTTTCAGCATGATAATGCCGAGCCCCATGTCACAAGAATCTGTACACAATTGCAGTTCTTCCATGGCCTGCAAACTCACCAGACATGTCACCCATTGAGCGTGTTTGGGTTGCTCTGGATTGACAAGTACGACAGCGTGTTCAAGTTCTTGCCAATATCCAGCAACTTCCCACAGTCTTTGAAAAGGAGTGGGACAACATTCCACAGACAACTATCAATTCTATGCGAAGGAGAGTTTCGCACTGCATGAGGCAAATGGTGGTCAAACCCAGATACTGACTGGTTTTCTGATCCACGCCCCTACCTTTCTTTTTCACGATATCTGTGACCAACAGATGCATATCTGTATTCCCAGTCATGTGAAATCCATAGATGTCGAAATAAGTAATAGATTTCAAATGACTCATTTCATTATATGAACTGTAACTTAGTCAAATCTTTGAAAATTTTTCATGTTGCTTTTATATTTTTGTTCAGAGTCTAAAAATTTCACAAACCATGTCGCGGGCCGTTTTAAATTAATCCCGGGTCGCTAATTATTGGTTTGATAACAAACAACGTTGTTCAGTCATGTTACCTAGCTAGCTAACAACCTGGTAACTTGACAGTAGGTCCAGGCAAATTTGATTGACACAGGAAAAAAAGGAAACGGGTCTGCTACTCATGAGGTGTGCTTCAAAAGGTAGGATTCATATAGGCCTAATGTAATGTAACTATAAAAGTTGTGAGAGAGGTGTGTGTGTTTGAGGGAGAAAGCGGGATTGTGTGAATGTCTGTTAACTGAAGAGTAAAGAAGGTGTCATGCAGTGTTTTCCCCTTACTACCACAATGACATGTAGATTCTCTCTCACACACACACACACACACACAGACAGAACAGTGTGAAGCTAAATTCAATGTGTTGTATTGAATAGAATTGTGAATTTCAGTGACCAGTTTGAGTAGCACATGTTCCCGTTTTAAGTATTTTTACTTAAGTACTTCACAACTACCACCTAGTACTTTGCCTACCTGGTTAAATAAATGTGAAATAAATAAATAAAACACCACTGCGCATTTCACCCAACCCCTCTAAATCAAAGAGGAGCGGAGGGCTGCCGTAAAAAAAAAGTTTAAATCGACGTCTTAGGCGGCTGGGGAACAGAGGGTTAACTGCCGTGCTCAGGGGCAGAACGACAGGTTTTTACCTTGTCAGCTCGGGGATTCGATCCAGCAACCTTCCAGGTTACTGGCCCAACGCTCCTACCGGCCGCTGGGAAAAGGGTGTATTCTTATTCATCAGGATGCCTACACCTCTGCTGTTACTACAGTACGTGGCAGCATAGTCCTCTCCACCCCAGCTCCTATTCGCTCCTACTCTCCTTTTTTTGAAAGGTAACTCTTGCAGGAAAGCCAGATCTGCTGACAATCCCTTTAGGTGTTCAAGAACCATGTAATACGTTGGATTTTGTTGGTCTTTACTTGTATAGAATCTAAGTGAACCTTGTCTGTTCCGTCTATCATTGAAGAACCAGAGAAAACATTCAGCAAACATGCTGTATGAGGAAGGTGGGCATTCCATGAAATGGGAGAGTCATAATATGAATACATAGTTAATGCATACATGACATATATAAAGCATGTGGGCTGAGAAGACATTTACCAAAAAATAACAAAAAAAAATCATTAAAAAGTGCTTTGTACTTTTGAGATGCTTTTAAGGGCCAACTCCTCTCCTAATGTACCAAAAGTCTGGAATATGTCATTGAATATACATTGGCGAAAGACTACCACTTAAGTATTGTGGCCAGTTTCTATTACCTTGTAAATTAAAAAATATATATATATAGTGGTCAGTGAGTGTCTACTTGGGGACAGTGGGATTCAGAGAGACTGAAGAGAGGTGAGTAGAGGCCTCACACACACCTAAGAGAAGCGTATGAATTGCTCTGTTGAATTGGCGCCTTTTCGTAGCCCATGTTGCTATAGTATGCTGCCCTACCAAGCAAAAAGGCAGTAACTGCTAAATTGGTCCAAAATTAGTTAGTCATTTTTGCTACATTAAATACATGCTTAAATCATGGCAAATAAAGTAACAGGGTTGACAATTGTCTTAAAATCAGACAAATTCCCTTGTGACAGAGAGAACGGAAGCTTGTTGTGTGCAACAGGTAGTGGCAATTGAATACAAAATTCATTGTTAAAACATTTCTCGCCTGTCTATCTAGTATCCATGGCTAACAGGGTTGAGGTGATATGCTCGAACCTGGTGAGTTTTCCACCACAAAACACCAGAAAATTGCCAAAAATAGTACAAACAACAAACCAGTTGGACCACCTGCTACTGTCCTCTCTTCCACTGACACACTGTTATGTTCAACTGTTTTCTTTCTCTTTCTGTTGTCTGATGCTCAAAGCGAGAGTGTGAAAACATTCTGGACAACCCCCTCCCTCTCCCACTGAGTATCGCCTGACACCAGACATCCATGGACGTTGAAAAATAGTTTCAATTTGGTCAGTCCGCCCTGGCCTTGATTTCAACGTCCACGGACGTTAGCCCAAACATAGATGTCCATGATTGGTGAGTGGTTCTGATTTGCTCCTATCATAGACGTCGATATTTCACAAGTGTGGACAGTAAAGTACCATACAGTAAAAAGTAGAGTATAGTTTAGTGCAGTACAGCACACTAGAGGAGAGTACAGTATAATGTACTGTAGTTCAATAACCAAAAGAGATGTCCAAAAGGCTCCTTAACAGCTTCTACCCCTAAGCCATAAGACCACCCGGACTATTTATGGCCACCCGGACTATTTGCATTAACCTCCCCTTGTTTTTAAACTGATACTACTCGCTGTTTGTCTATGCATAGTCACTTCAACCCTGCCTACATGTTACAAATTACCTCGACTAATCTGTACCCCCTGTATATAGCGTCATTGTTGTTTTATTTTTTTAAATTAAATACTTCGGTTTATTTAATAAACATTTTCTTACAAGTGCTTGTAAGTAAGCATTTCACGGGAAATGTCTACTACACCTATTGTATTCGGCGCATGTGACAAATAAAATTTGATTAGAATTCTGTCACCAAACTGCACTGTTCCAGTAAATGTGTTTTTGTGAAATGTTCTGTGTCAATTGTTCAAAGTAGTCATTGTGCATAGTTGTAAACTTTGAAATCAATGGTTTTTGTTTGGCATACATTTTGGGCAGTGGAGGCTGGTGGGAGGAGCTATAGGAGGATGGGTTTACTGTAATGGCTGGAATGGAATAAATGGAACGGTATCAAACCTATGGAAACCATGTTTCTCTGCATTCCATTTATTCCATTCCAGCCATTACAATGATCCTATACCTCCCAAACTCATCTGATTTTAAGGTGAAACTCTGAGACTCAGCAGAATTATGTTTCTGTGGAATTGCTCTACTGTGTAAAAGTCAAGGAATTTCACAGAGGCACTCTATGCTTTTGTTCAATGCTAAAGACAGCTGAAACCCAAATGATATTCTTGCTAAATTAAAGCAGAAGTGAGCCGACATATTCTGCACCTTTGGGTTAATTTGACTTTTTTCTCTATACCAGATCTGAATGTAATATGAGTCTACTATGCACCTCGAGAGAACCCCTGTGTTTCAGGTCCCAAAATACAACCTTAACTTCTGGCAATCACGTGCTGTTGGTCTCTCTTGCTAATTTGATTGACTATTTTTATGGTTGACTTCTGAGCACACGTTTCTCTCTTTGTTGTACTGACTGATAATGCACAGTACACTGTGTTCCCTTTGGTGCCCTGTTCTTTTGAATGTGGTTGTCTCACCTGAATGAGACTCAGTTGGCTCCTTAAATTGTCACTGTCAAGGGTTTCAAGTAAGTGGAACTCTAAGACAAACCAGACTGAACTTACTACGGCTAAACTACTGTCAAATGACTTCCAACATGTATCATCACTTATTGCACATGCTTTTGAAGTGGGGTGTGTTTGAGGCCTTTAATCCACTTATTTTCTTATTTATCTGTGACCAGACCTTAGCCGTCCTCCTTCTATCCTGTCTGTTCTGACACACAGGCCTTGTTTTTCAATGTGGGATGAAGTTGAAGGCCCCCGCCATCCGCCACAAATCAGTTGCCTCTGAGGAGGATGGCCAGACACTTAACAGGCTGAGTAATGTCATTAAAATATCTGATTGAAGGGGGAAATTCAGAAGAGAAACTCTAGTTCTTTTCTTGAGGATACAGGTCTCCAATTACAATACTTCTCACCTTCAGCATCCAAAAATGTTTCTATTGCTACCTCATAAAACACTGTTTCCACATCTTGAAATGAATTGCCCTTTTGCTGCATGAGTTGTGTATGGGAATTTATTTGACTGTAGGAATGAGGAGTCCTGTGGTGTATTCATTAAGCCGATTCTGTAGTAAAACGTTTTGCAACAGACATTGTTTATTCCAAATGGAAAACGTCTTGCAACGAAAACAAGAGTTTATTTTGGACAAATGTAGGTAGGTTCCTCCCGTTTATTTTCATGTGGTTCTTCCTAGAGTAAACCGTAAAAGGTTTCCATAGAAAAACCATTTAACAGACCAAACATTTTGCAACGAAATCCGACTAATGAATACACCCCTAGTTTATCTTGGGGATGCAAATTAATCCGCGAGTACAATGACAGCAATTGTCCATTTTGACAATGGCCTATTGAATTCCATTCCACGAGACACAATTGCTTTGGGTTGGGTTTATTTTGGTGTGGATTGTCTTACATTTTCTTTCGCAATAAAAGTTGTTTATTTGAGCAGGCGATAGAGGATGCATATCAGTGGCTTTAAAGATCTTGTCTCACTTCTCGAGACCGAATATATTACATGTAAACCCAGATCACGCAAATATTAGATTTGTGAAAAACAAGTGGTCATTTCCTATATCTTGTTGCATTTGATGAATGAGTTTCGTCTAGCTACATGATAATCGCGTGACAGTGACGCAAAAATATTTCGCAATGTATGGATTAGGTTAGCTAGCTAGAACTAGCTGTTTGCGTCCTAGCTAGTTAGTTAAACGAATTATCACTAGCTCACATTGGCTGAACTAGCTGCTTGTACAATTTGTAACCATAGTACTTTAGCTGGCCAAATGATGCTGGTTGATAGATGCTAGCTAACACTACATACCAAGCCAACTTTACGCTGAACAAACACTAACAGCACCGGCTAAAAGTGAACAGGCCTTGCTTTACTTTTTGACAATGATTTAGCTCGCTTGACACACTTTAGTTAGCTAACGTTACCTACCGGTGATTGACAGCAAGCTAAATATAGATACGCAATAAGAAGAGATTAGCTACTTAGCTAAAAGTCTCCCGTCCAGAAAGCTATTTAACATGTAGGTTGACTTACCCATTTATAATGTCCCTCTGTCAAAATTATGAAGATGAAAAACAAAAATAAATAGCTTCTTTCTGATAAGAGCCCCATCCCTCTACTCAAAGACTTCGGAGTGTTGCTTTTACTCCTCTACGGCATTGATGACTGGAGAACAACCCTTTGGCACATTGCTGCCACCACCAGGATTGGATAGCAACCTTCCGGTTATTAGTCCAACGCTCTAACCACTAGGCTACGCTGCCGCCCTCTTGACTTTGACCTCAGCCTGCAACTGCATCCCGCAATTCAGGGCGTCCCACTCGAGCATCCATTGGTTCCTTCATGAACCCCCCCAAGCGCAACATCTTCATGATTGTGTGACAATTTTGAATACCAGTCAAAAAAGGGAAATAAGTATTTGATTTTTTTCGCCCTGCCTACTGGAGTCGTCCTTGCTAGCTAGGATACCGGTAGACGGTGTCCTTCGCTCCTGCCTGCCCTCACAGTCATTACTAAAATTGCGGTAAAACAGTCCCCTACAGGCGGAGGCGACGGTCTTTCGGTAACCCCCGCCTTGCGAGTGCTAGTTAATTAGCTGGCTAGTTTGTTAGTGGCACTTTGTGCTAGATTACTAGTTAGTTAGCGAGCACAGTGTCACCCTCGCCTCCCGCCTGCTGTGTACCGGAGAAAACTGCGGGAAAACAGTGCCCAACAGGCGGAGCGACGGAGACTGTCTAGTACCGGTCGCCCCCGCCTCCTGATAGCTCAGCGGGACGCTGCGGCGACACTGTGTGCTAGCAAATGGTTTTGCGCCTGCTGTGTACCTTAATCCTCTTTAGGACTAGCATACTTCACTCCCACCCACTGAACACCTGCCGTCGTTAACAAAACACAATAACCGACAGCCGGGGGCTAAGGACACTGTCTAACCGTGTCGCCCCTTCTTCTGTGCGGTTTATAGCGGCTGGCATCCAACGTTATTGTGCATTAACGCCACCTACTGCACTGGAGCGCCTCTGCCTCCCATATGTCCTAACTTTAAAATAAATACAGTACCAGTCAAAAGTTTGGACAAACCTACTCATTCAAGGGTTTTTCTTTATTTTTACTATTTTCTACATGGTAGAATAATAGTGAAGACATCACAACTGTGAAATAACACATATGGTATCAAAAATGGTTGAACAAATCAAAATATATTTTATATTCTTCAAAGTAATAGTGCCCTGATGACAGCTTTGCACACTTTTGGCATTCTCTCAACCAGCTTAATGAGGAATGCTTTTCCAACAGTCTTGAAGTAGTTCCTACATATGCTGAGCATTTGTTGGCTGCTTTTCCTTCACTCTGTGGTGCAACTCATCCCAAACCCTCTTAAATGGGTTGAGGTCAGGTGATTGTGGAGGCCAGGTCATCTGATGCAGCACTCCATCACTCTCCTTCTTGGTCAAATAGCCGTTACACAGCCTGGAGAGTGTTTTGGGTCATTGTGCTGTTGAAAAACAAATTGCTAGTCCCACTTAGTGCAAACCAGATGGGATGGCATATCGCTGCAGAATGCTACGGTAACCATGCTGGTTAAGTGTGCCTTGAATTCCATATAAATCATAGACAGTGTCACCAGCAAGGCACCTCCACACCATCACACCTCCTCCTCCATTCTTCACGGTGGGAACCACATATGCTTCTCACAAAGACCTGGCGGTTGGAATCAAAAATCTCAAATTTGAACTCATCAGACAGATTTCCACCAGTCTAATGTCCATTGCTCGTGTTCCTTGGCCCAAGCAAGTTTCTTCTTCTTATTGGTGTCCTTTAGTAGTGGTTACTTTGCAGCAATTCGACCATAAAGGCCTGATTTACTCAGTCTCCTCTGAACAGTTGATGTTAAGATGTGTCTGTTTTTTGAACTCTGTAAAGCATTTATTTGGGCGACAATCTGAGGTGCAGTTAACTCGAATGAACTTATCCTCTGCAGCAGAGGTAACTCTGGGTCTTCCTTCTTCCTTTCCTGTGGCGGTCCTAATGAGAGCCAGTTTCATCATAGTGCTTGATGGTTTTTGAGACTGCACTTGAAGAAACTTTGAAAGTTCTTGACATTTTCCAGACTGACTGACCTTCATGCCTTAAAGTAATGATGGACTGTAATTTTTCTTTGCTTATTTGAGCTGTTCTTGCCATAATATGGACTTGGTCTTTTACCAAATAGGGCTATCTTTTGTATACCAACCCCAAGGCACGTCTGTTAATTGAAATGCATTCCAGGGACTACCTCATGAAGCTATCTGGTTGATAGAATGCCAAGAGTGTGCAAAGCTGTCGTCAAAGGGGGGCTACTTTGAAGAATCTCAAATATAAAATATACTGTATTTAGATTTGTTTAACACTTTTTTAGTAACTACATGATTCCATGTGTTATTTTATGGTTTTGATGTCTTCACTATTATTCTACAATGTAGAAAATAGTAAAAATAAAGTAAAACATTTACATAAGTATTCAGACCCGTTAACTCAATACTTTTTGAAGCACCTTTTGCAGCAATTACAGCCTCAAGTATTCTTGGGTATGACACTACAAGCTTAGTACACCTGGATTTGGGATAGTTTCTCCCATTATTCTCAGCAGATCCTCTCAAGCTCTGTCAGGTTAGATGGGGAGCGTTGCTACACAGCTATTTTCAGGTATCACCAGAGATGTTCGATCGGGTTCAAGTCCGTACTCTGGTTGGGTCACTCAAGGACATTCAGAGCCTTGTCCAGAAGGACTCCTGTGTTGTCTTGGCTGTGTGCTTAGGGTTGTTGTCCTGTTGGAAAGGGAACTTTCATCCCAGTCTGAGGAACTGAGTGCTACGGAGCAGGTTTTCATCAAGGATGTCTCTGTACTTCGCTCTGTTCATCTTTGCCTCTATCCTGACGAGTCTCCCAGTCCCTGCAGCTGAAAAACATCCCCACATCATGATACTGCCACCACCGTGCTTCACGTATTGATGGTGCATTCAGGCCAAAGAGTTTAATCTTGGTTTCATCAGACCAGAGAATCTTGTTTCTCATTGTTTGAGAGACGTTGGGTGCCTTTTGGCAAACTCCAAGCGTGCTGTAATGTGCCTTTTACTGAGGAGTGGCTTCCGTCTGGCCACTCTACCATAAAGGCTTCTAAAATCTTTTGATTTAGAAGACATTCTAAGGTTTGCGTAATTCACAGCTAAAGTTGCCAAATCACTCTGAATCTAGCATATAGGACCTGTTTCTAATTAGATCTTTAATGCGCACTTGGTCTGGAATGGGAAAAATATCCTTTCTATTTTATTCAGCTAAGTTCAACTATATTCTTCTTAGTATAAAATCATATAATATAAAATAATGGTAGGCATTATAAGCACATCTTGTCTGACAAATGAACAAGCCTAAAGCCTCTGGCATGGCGCATACAGTAGGCCAACTCATATTCTGTTCTTCTGAAAATCCATTTTCTTCATATCATAATGTTTATTTAGACCTGCCTATTTAGTGACCTGCCTACCTGCCTATTTAGACCTGCCTAAAATAAATAATACATTTATTGTGATGGTGTAGGCAAGTGGTCACCAACTGGTTGATCCCGATAGACTGATCGATCTTCAAGGCATTCCTAGTCAATCACCAAACATTTCTACAGAAAAGCCTTAATAAATATATTTTTATGTTGTGCTTTTGGCAGTACTTAAATCAGAAGCCCTGCGCACCGGGTAGGCAAGTGTTCCCATTTTGAACCATTTCATTTGTCTGAAAAGACAAACCTTGCCTACCAGGTGGACCTGGTAGATCTGTAACTAAATCGAGACTGTCAGAAAATCCAGCAAAGAGCTGGTGTTTTTATCAGTGAGTTCATGTTTAAGTTTTTAATTCAGCACTGTCAATGTTTTTATTCAATACCATTACAAAACATGAAACGTGCTCCCCCCCTCTGGTCAGCCTCACCAGAGGAAGGGAAGGAAAGAGCAGGGACCGTGAGAAGCGGACTCTCTGTTGCTCTCGCCCTCCCGCTGCTGAGATTAATGCAGGGTTCAATACAACTGGGTACTTGTAAATCTTTGACTTCCGACTTCAGTGTGTTCAAGACAACTGGGAATGAGTGGAGGCCTGGAGATGCTAAATGTGTTTATGTTAATTAACAGTCAATTACCGTGAGACCGGCAGTCTTTTACATGACAATAACCAGCTGACAAAATGGCATGACTGCCACAGCCCTAGGTGCAACTCGTTATTAGGAAGGTGTCTTAATGTTTTGTACGTCCCGAATTGCAGGCTGCAATTGCACCTTTCTCACGTTGACACACAAAACATTCAACCCTGGACTCTTCAGGTCTTCATTACAGTAACGTTAATTGTATTTTTTGTTTTGTTTTGTTACATGAGATCCTTAATAATCGTGTTTGTTTTTCATTCTGTTTTATTTAGCTGAACAATCAGATTGTCAGTTGAACAGTTCAAATATGTAAATAGGTCTTTAAAAAACACGCCAAATAGTTAAATATAAATACGTTTAATTCATTTTCACTTTGAAAGGAAATAATTACAGTTCATCAATAACTGCATATTTATATATAAAGTGGCAAGACCATCTAGATGAGGAATGTTGATAGGATTATTTATAGGTGGCCAAATTGAATATATTGTACACAACATCATTTCATACTTATCTATACATGTACCTCTGTCAAACACCAGGCTCTCAAATGACAAGTAGCTATTTAATATGTTCATTTAAAACTAAGAAAGAGATTCATTTTGAAAGTTTGAGCACCTGCAAGAGTGCAAGACTTTAAAGCTGTGAGAAAATTTAAAGTTGTAGTGTTAGAACGAAAGGCCTTACTGTACAAAACAATAATAAGCAACACAGATGTCCTAATGTTGATGCAGTTACAATGGGTCACCAACAGGGGCCAGTGTCTCTCCCATCTGGCCATATGATGAAAGTTATAAAGCCTTCAGCAAAGTCATCAATAGCAATATTTGCCACAGAGGTGTACTCAACAACCGCTTCTTTAGGAAGAGTCCTGTAAGGTTTCAGAAGTTCCTCCATCAACACCCTCCATGGACCAGCCACCATTAGACTCCGATGAGGGCCTCCTCCTTCCCACTTCCGACACTTAACGTTCAGCAACATTTGACTCTACAGGTCTCAAACTGTAGGTTCCACACAGAAGAGCTCAGACGTCCAACTATTGTTCTAACAGTTCCATCCCTTTAGATGTGGGAGCGAAATAACCAATACTATATACTCAATACACCAATACTGTATCAGTGCCATCTTCTAGTACATGTACCGTTTATATGTTGGCAAGTAAAGGGTGCGCCGGCATATAAGTGTTTTTACATTTCTTTCACAAGGAGCATCTGATCTCAAGGATTGAAGGATACGCTATTTTGTCTAGTAATATTGTTTCTCCACTTTCGCATCACAACATTGCTTTGTGCAACATGACACCTATGGGTTTCTGATATGGGCTACAGCATCTGAAAGTATAGGCCTAAGGTATTCTCTTGCTCTTTTTCACCCAATGGAGTTAAACACCAAGAGCCTCGTTTCTGTCTCATCTCATCAAACTATCAGCTCAGACTCCATTTGAAATGGACAATTTTTTGGAATGAGGAGACTTTCGCAGCACTGTACCATACTACAAGTGGCGAACAATAGAAAGCACACACACTTGGCTCATTTAAGGCAGGGATAAATACATTGCAAAGCAGTCCATGATACCGCTACCCTTGCTAAACAAAGACATTATGTCTTCTCTCAGTGGGATAGAGAGCCTTATTACCCGGTGTCTCTTTTCATCCACAGTGGGAGGTAGGGGATAACAGGCCTCAGTTTGGGCCTAGGTATTCTGTGTTCTCTGCGGCCGGGATGTGTCCGTTGGCATGGGTCTTGACGGAAGGGGTGAAGTCCTGCTGGTAGTCTGGGTTATCTATACTGTTCGGGGGTTGGTATTTCTGGACGCAGTGGAGACCGCCATTGGAAGTGGGGGAGAGGCCATTGGAGCTCGGGGAGGAGAGCCCATTGAACATGGAGAAAAGGCTGTTGGCGGTGGTGGTGAGGCCACTAGAGGTGATGGGGGAGATGCCATTGGAGGTGGTGGGGGAGAGGAGAGAGGGCTGGAGAGTGTTGAGGTACTCAGGCCCCACTGCCTCGTTCTTATAGCAGTTCAGGTACTCTGTCTCTGTGTCGTCTGAGGAGATGGTGGGGAGGAGTGTGCGAGGGGGACCGGGGTGCTGGTATACAGGGTTCATCATGTCCGACACACCATTCTGGTTCATGTAGTCTGTTGAAGCGAAATAACAGAAATTAGTTATGACAGCAGGTAAACAACCACTCTAGGTACTAAGTGAAGACATTTTATTAAACTGTTCGATTTTAGTTTTCTAAACAATGACTGAGACGCTAGCAGAGGTCCTTCTTCTTTTCAAAATAAAACCATTTCTGGTAGGAAAACTTCACAATGTATCACTATTTCTTGGGAAGTGAGCCATGTTCTCGTGTTAAGACCCTTTGGGAGGTCAAGGGGCACACTCGCCTGGAGCTGGCTGGAAGGCGTTGTCCAAGAACCTGTCTGTGGGGTCAGCAATGTACCGAAGAACCATGCTTCCTTCTCTGACAGGGAACCCATTCTAGGGAGAATAAAATCGTTGTTAGCCCAAAACCACACCTTAACTGCAAAGTATCATATGAGTTAGAGATGAGAGCTGTTGTTCCATACTGTGAAAGACTCTGTGTCAATGCTACAAAGTTTGCTTTTCAATTAACCTCAATGTTACATTTGTGATGTGTGTCTCTCTTACCTCATTTCTGCTGTGGCACAATCCAATGCTGCTGTTCAATGTGCTGTTTTGGCTCTGAAACACAGATTTACACCCGAGTCAAAAATTACATTCCAACACATATGATAAAACACCACAAAAACACAAATAAATATCCACATTTCTGTAGACCTACTTCTACTAAGTTCTTGTTGGTTGAATTCTTTACAGTAATGTTTCAAAAGGTCAAAACCTTTTAATTTCATTACTGTGTATGAAGAAGAAGGTGAAATAAAAGCGACCACAATGAATAAAAAGAGTGACAAAACAGCTCATCGAAATGTAATTGTTTTCGAGAGGCTGAATAAGAGGAAATTAAAACAAGTTAAGCAGGGAACCATCTGCCAAAGACTACGGTCCAAGTCCATAAAAGGCTGTATAGTGTACCAAACGCTTCTATTATATAAGCAGGTTCCTCCACTTGTATTCTGGCAGAAAAATATTTAACAAGTAGTGCTGCCTGCCTGCGAAGGTAATCAAAATTGAAAGCTTATGGAGTAACCAGCCGGCTTTCTGTGGCAGGCATACAGCCCGGGTAGCCAACACTGGACCTCTTGGAGTTGAGTCTGAAGAGAACAGAGGAGGAGAGAGAGAGAGTAAGAAAGAGTTATAGAGAGAGAGAGAGAGGATTTCTCCTAATCCCAATGCAATCAATCAAGGGGCACATGGGAGGAAGCGGGGGTGAGGGAGTAGTGGGGGAGTAGGGGGTCAGAACAAGGACAGGGGAAGAAGAAGAGTCCCCCTGATGACATTTTAACGGGAACAGGAAGTGGGCGATTGAGGCCTGTCTTGTTCAAGCCAGGTATGACACGGTATAAACGCCCACGTAAATTCAATTTACTCTTTCCTCCTCGGCCGACATAAACCAAGATTCAATTTCACTACGATTGCAAAAGGGGCTAACTAAGAACTTGAACTGGGATACGTACTATCACCATGACCTGACCTAATTTAATCTTGTTAAGTACAGGATCAATAAATAAATAAGAGATTGTTCTAGCATTTGAGTAAAACAATTGGCCACAAGGATTGTTGGTTCTAATACAAGGTGTAGTAGGGAAACCTAAATTGCCTCCAGTAGTCTAAATTGCCCAATAAATGTAAATTTCACCTTGTCAAACTGTGAACTCAGTGGAGGTGGATACCAAAATTCTGCAGACCCCTTCTTTGTAAAACAACAGAAAAGAGCTGTGAGCATAAAAAGTTAGATGGAATTCCTTTTCTTTGATTCACTGCAATGATGCATTTAATCCAGTTTCTTCCAAACTCTTCTCTGTGTTAGAAATAAGTGTAGAGGAATAGAGCCAGTGGCTGTTGGATGGTGGAAACCTTTTCTTTGGGCTGGTTTTCTGGATACAGATTCAGCCTTCTCCTGGACTAATCCCCATTGAACATGCTTTTTAGTCTAGGAGTAGACTATTCCTGAGAAATAGTATCCCTCTGTCAATTTGAGCCTCGTCTCCAGGCTCAAATTGCTGGTGCATAGAGCCTGGTAACAACTTGAAAGGGGTGTGGTGAATTAGCTGTATTAGATGGGACTTTGAAAAATGGTGAAAATCGTCAATCAAAATAAATGTTAAATCCCATTGACCATATTATTTTTGGGAAGCCCAACTGATTCTGGGTTCGGGCATATACAGTTTGTATTTGAAAACGATTTATTGAAGATGTTTACTTTCAGATTTTCCAAACTCACATAAACCTTGTTTAAATCACTTGTGCTGCTCACACCTTGAAGTCCACAATGTAGTGGGGAGGTTTCTGAGGGTTATGCTAGATGGTGATTGAATGAGAGATCAGCCAATTAAAACGGGCAGTTGCTTTGTCCGCTCCTTCCATAGACTTCCAGTCAAGTACCGTTCTGAGGCACTGGGAAACCAGACGGTTCGACAGACAGAGCCGGCTAGTGGACGAGATTACAAAGCGGTACATTATGGCTAGCCTAGTGGATGTGTTATTTTACCATAGAGTGTAGGAGCTGGGTACGGGAGGTACTGGGGCTGGAGAAGAAGCTGTGTTGAGGTACCAAGTACTCATCTGCGTCCACAGCTTCCTCCATGTCCTCTCCACTGATTAGGCTCTGGTAGAACTTGGTGTCTGTGGGACTTGGGAGGTGCATTCGGTCGTCACCCTGGAAGAGACACACGCATCAGCACCCAAAGACCAGTCCGAAAGAATTATAGAGTAGGTACGTGTTTTGTTCACTAAACTTACAGTGGCTGAGTGAGTTTAATCGGTTTGTGTGGTCTGTGACTCCACAGTAATTCATGACAATGAGTTACACCGCTCACCTGGATGACAAGGTAACGTGGGGGATCCCGCGCCATCTTGGAAAACTCAGCTATCAGCTCCCGGAAACGAGGCCTGCTGTCTGCGTCGATCATCCAGCATTTGACCATGATCATGTAAACGTCTATGGTACAGATGGGGGGCTGGGGCAGCCGCTCCCCTTTCTCCAGCACCCCTGCTATCTCATTGGCTGGGATGCCGTCATAGGGCTTGGTCCCAAACGTCATCAGCTCCCACGCGGTCACACCTAAACAGAGGTACAGTGAAATAGATCAGAGGCACAGTCAATTACCTAATCTCAGTTAAAAGCGTTCATTACTGTCACAATGAACCGTTTTAACATGTGGGAATTGGCCTGTTTGGGTAGGGCTAAATTGAAATGTTTCTTACAGAAGAAATATGAAAAGCATATGCATAACCGTGGTAGCAAATGAAAGGGAACAGTTTGGAGATGATGGGACAATTACTACACCAAAGGTGAGGACACAACAGGTTCACCTGACACAAGACTGAATCCAAACATTTCACTGTTGATTTTATGTGCATTCTACATTTACTGTACTTTTCGCCGCATTTGTTGATATCAAAATCAGAAAATACTCTGGATACATTCAGTACCATGATAAGAATATTCCTGTAAATGTGAGGTAGGTGCAACATAAGACAGAAACATGACGAGGGTTTGACTGAGAGGAATTAACTGGTGTCTCCAAGTGGCCACACACTTCTCTAAAGTGCACATTGTTCCTAAGTCATTTCAACCCACTTTTATGACTCAAAGAAGAGTCTTCAACTATAAAGTGCTTTTTTGAGCTCTCTCAGCTGTGCCGTTGAGGAACTAGAGCAAGCACACTTGTAGATGTTTTGTTTGGAACGCAACCCTGCATCCCCGCCTTCACACAATTACTGTTGTTGTTTACGCAATCCAAAAATGGCGTCATTCATAGCATGTTACTGTACACCCACTGCATTCCAATTTATGCGTTTGTCAGTGCACAAACCTGACATTTTCAACCCGTATAGAGGTACGAGTGTAAAGGGCTACTTATAGTGGCATAGAAACAATCCCAGTTAAAGTTAAATAACTAGGGAACATTACTTTGTTTTTAGTCCAGAAAAGCTGTTAGGCAGAAACCAACAATGTCAAGTTACTTTCTAAAAAAAAACACAGTCAACATCAGTGAGTTGGATGTGTCCTTAAGAGTGGGAGTTGCCAGGTTCCGTTGGTGTTGGATCAGTTTGAAAGAGAAGAGGAGGACCAGGAAAAGGAAAAGAGGAGAGGAGGATAGAAAGAGGGGCTTAGGAGGGCTGGTGGGTGGTGCTGCCAGGGTCTGCTGATGTCTTTGCCTTGTAGAGTAGAAGACACAACTTCAGAGAACCGGATCTGGAGACCGGCCCACAGAGCAGAGTGTGTGTGTGCGTGCATGCATCCAAACTGTGTGTCCAAACCAGCGGTGGTGTGTGTTAGGGACATTGGTTTGAGGTGGAGGATTCAACACTGTAAGATATCGGACCTCCCGGACCTGCCGGTGTAAAGTTAGATCAGCGATACCAGATACCCGTTTCTCTAATCTCCCAGATACTCAAAAACCCAATACTCCTATCTGGACCTGATTTGAACAGTTCTGATTAAGTACATGATCCAGAAATAATATTTATGCATCTGGATTTACACAAGCACTGTGGTTAATTCCAGCATTGACATGCATTGCTGTACATCCAGTTTTGATATATGTATGTTAAATGGATTTGTGCATTAATCCTATTAAATCGTGTGGTTATGTGGGTTCCTGACCATAGCTCCAAACATCACTCTGATGTGTGTATTTCCTGTGGAGGATGGACTCCAGTGCCATCCATTTGATTGGTACCTGCAGAGAGAGGGCTCTTATGAGTTAGGGTTCACAAACTGAGGTAGTTCTTCCAGATGACCAAGACAACATTAGGTATGTAAGTAAAGTATAGCAACTGTGTTATCGATAGACTATATTAGGTCGGAATGGAAATAGTAAAATAAATCACCATCGTACAGAAAATAAATAAAAAAACGGGACCATAATATTATATTTACTTGGCAAAAAAAAACGTGTTCCTTGCGTTACATTTCTTCACAGTAATTCAATTCAATCAGTAATGAGGGGAATGAGGAGCAGACCTTTCCTCCGTCTGCGTGGTACTCCTTCTCGTCAGCGTTGAGGAGTTTGGCCAGGCCAAAGTCCGTGATCTTGACATGCTGAGGGGTCTTCACCAGGACGTTCCTCGCTGCCAGGTCACGGTGCACCAGGTGACGCTCCTCCAGGTAGCTCATCCCCTGAGGCCAACCACAGGTCAAAAGATCAAATGAGGAGGTAAAAGCGAATGAGTGAGTCTATGATGGCCATACATGGGCCCTGTTTTAGAGCATTCTAACTGTATTCAAACAGAGCGATAGGGCTACAGCACTTTATAGTGACTCATTGTATTATTGTTTTAAAAAGGTCAACAAGATGTCAAGTGAACGTTGAACTGTAGGTGTCTATAGGAGTGTATGGACATACACTCCTGACAAGGTACAAATCTGTCGTTCTGCCCCTGAACAGGCAGTTAACCCACTGTTCCTAGGCCGTCATTGAAAATAAGAATTTGTTCTTAACTGACTTGCCTAGTTAAATAAAGGTAAAATAAAAAATACACGGCCTTTCCGGACTTTCCACTGACTCACTGTTTGATTAAGTTTTAATCCACTACACAGTGACTCATGGGTAGTCTTAAAGGGCCAGAGTTTTGGTCAAGTCACATGGTTAGGAAAGAGGTCCGTGCCTTATCATAGTCTGGGTGCCACGTTCCAGTTTCGCCATTTATGCCTAACCCCGTCATGATCGTTGTGTGACAAGACAGCAACAAGTTTTCTAAATCAAACACAGACTGACACCAGATCTGTATAATTATGCTGCAGAGCATGACAGACGACTTCAGGACAGGAAGTGCACCCAGCATTTTGTGGTTTGAAATTCCAAATGTAGCCGTAACAAGAGTAAAAAAAAGAATATGAATTTTCACAAACAGACTTTTCTTTTGGTTAGTTGGAAAAACAACAGCGTCTTGGAAATTCACTACATTGAATGAACTGCCCGGTCGCTTAAATGCACCCGTCTTACCTTGGCGATCTGCACACACCAGTTGAGGAGGTACTGGGATCCGATGTTGTCCTTGTTCTCCTTGACGTAGTCCAGCAGACAGCCGTAGGGCATGAGCTGGGTGACCAGCTGCACTGTGGAGGTCAGGCAGATGCCCAGCAGACGACACACATGGGGGTTGTCCACGCTGGCCATCACATAGGCCTCCTATAGTCGGTTAGATATAGTACCAACATTTATTCCAGGGCAGTATAGTACAGTATACCGCCTTTAGGGCTAGTGATGCTGGCATCATTCTAGTGTGCGCTCATAAAACTCAATAATGATATCTAAACATGAACCATTTCAACAACTGACAGCTTGAAAACAATGTACGCTTATGAGCCAGATACGTAAACGTGCAAGACCTTTTCTTTAAGAAAGCTCTTGACCTTCGTGGTAAGAGGTCAAGAGAAACATCACTGCAAAAACCTCAGCTGTCCATGCACTCTAAATCCTGAAACGGAATATTCACAGGACCGTGCCAGACCTGGGCTCAAATCACAATTGATATCTTTCAAATACTTAGGGTGTTTGATTGAGCCTGTCTGGAGTGCTAGATCGGTGGGGCATGAAGTTGGACTATTCTATTGGTTCCACTGCGCCAGGAAAGCTCAATCAAGTGCAGCCAGCCAGCCAAAGTATTTCCGAATACTTTATGAACCCAGGTCTGGACTGTGTTTTTTTTTTAACTGCGGTTACTGGAAAAGATTTTAGATTTCATTCCAGAAAACCTTAACCTTGAATTAGTATCCTCCTCCCACTCCCCAACCCTAGTCCAAACCTTCTCAATGAGTTAATCTCATTTCCGACGCTCCCACTGAGAAAATGACTTCTAGAAACCTGACACCATTTCCCATTTTCTAACTAAATGGTGTCATTATTTCAGCTTCTTCCTGAATTGATGAGCATGTGCTTGGAATTAGTGTCCAGTGACATGCAATAGTGGCTGTATAGGCTTCTCAATAACATATTATGCTGCTAAATTAGGTCAAAAAAACAAATTTGCCAACGAATGTTTCGTTTGAAAGTGCTTGTACAGTGTGGTATGTATGGGTAACCATCAATGAATGTATGATACCATACTGTGCTTAATAGAATGCCTTTATATTCGGAAGATACCAGTTCTAACTCCCATGAACAAACATCTTTAAGCAAGGATGCCAACCCTGGGCCTTGAGGGCCGAAACATTTCTGGATTGTGTTTCTACCAGCCTTGTCTAAGAGTGAAGTGACATAGAGTGATATAACTCACGTCCAAGATCTCCCTGTTGGCTTTAGGTGATGTGGCCTCTCTTAAAACCTTAATGGCCACAGGAATCTTCACGTCCTCTCCTTCAGGGACCCACAGACCCTGCACGACACAGACACACACACACACACACACACACACACACAAAGTACAGATGTGTTCATGTCATGTCAAGAGGCCAGGAAAAATTCCAGGCACTAAATAATCATAAGAAAAATGAGTGTACATTAATAATTTCTTAAAGGTTTTGGTTCGTTAAAATGGAAAGTGGGAACGGCAAACTAACTGGTAGTTACTGTGGACTGGAATATGACGCAGGATGTGGTACGTTAAATATGTGGCTGTTAATTGCAAAATTGACAACAGACGTAGATGTGGTTAAAGGGTGTTGGTTTATACGTAGTCGTAACACACATTCCCATAAGCTACTTCACTACAGTACAATCCAAGACACTGGAGTTCTCTGAACGAAATCTAGAAGAAGTTAGCGCTTGTATTTACCTTGTAGACAGTGCCGAAGGCCCCTGATCCCAACACTTTGATCTTCTTAAACTCGGTCTCTTTGAGAATGCGGAGCAGAGCCTGGTTGGGGGCCTCACCACTGGGGGTCAACGGTTCAACTAACTGTAGAATAGCAATAGATGCAGATAAAGACGTTTTACTTTCTGTTCACTTTGATGCACTATCAACGATGACTACATTCCCTCTGTAGAAAGCCCTCAGTGTCTGCCTCTCACCTCTCTCTCCTGGAGTAGTCTTCGCAGGGTTCTCTTCCTCTTGATGTGGCGTCGCCTCAGTAACACGAAGACAGACAGGCCCATGATGAGGAATGCAAGCAGCCCACCCACCACACCAGCCGCGATCACCGATAGGCCAGAGTTACTGCATGGGAGATGGGTGGTAACCAAACAACACAGAGAAAAAAAACGACACACAAATGATAACTGTTCATTAGCTTAGTAAACTGAGTGTTCCTAAGTTTGAATACAATTGGAACAGTACCATTGTAAGTTACTGTTCACGATAAGAGTCAATTGCTTACCCTATAGACTGACAGCCTCTCAGACCAGGACCGGTGCATCTGTAAACACATAACACACGCATGAACACGTGTCCGTTCCAACACCTTTACATCATTTTTTTACTGAGACATTTCATTTTTAATATTCAAATGGGATGCATGTGTCTGTATTTGTGTATTGCAGTATTTATGCGGTTGTGACAGATTCCTTCACTTACCCCTGGGTACAGTTCTGGTGGCACAGCTGGCACACCTTCATCTTATCTGAATACTTCCAAATGAAGGTGTTCTTGCCCCCTGCCACCCCTGGCACCCCTCTAGGGCACCCCAGGACACAGTTGTTGCCGTCTTTGAAGTTAGCGCACTGGGTACACTGCTCTTGGCCCTGAAAGGGAGAGAAGAGGATAGCAAGACCTTGTATTACATACACATCTCAAAGAAACAACTGTGTGGAGACATACTTTATTTAACAGACACAACTATTGTATAATAATAGCATGCTAGAGAAATACCTTGTGCCTACTGTGCTGGGACATGGCATGGAGACGGACACATAGTATATTAAGCAATAAGGCACGGGGGTGGTAGGGAAAGGGGGATACCTCGTCAGTTGTGCAGTTGAATGCATTCAACTGAAATGTGTCTTCCGCATTTAACCCAACCCCTCTGAATCAGAGAGGTCCGGAGGGCTGCCTTAATCGACATCACCGTCATCAGTGCCCGGGGAACAGTGGGTTAACTACCTTGTTCAGGAGCAGAACCTTGTCAGCTCTGGGATTCGATCCAACAACTTTTCGGTTACTGGCCCAACGCTCCTCCCCGCAAGGCTATCTGCCGCCCCTATATGGTCAATATAACACGGCTAAGGGCTGTTCTTAAGCACGACGCAATGCGGAGTGCCTGGATACAGCCATTAGTCGTGGTACACTATACATACAAAAGTATGTGGACAACCCTTCAAATTTGAGGATTAGGCTGTTTCAGCCACACACAAGGTGTATAAAATCGAACAAACAGTCATGCAATCTCCATAAATTACTTACAGAAGAGCTCAGCGACTTTCAAAGTGGCACCATCATAGGATGCCACCTTTCCTACAAGTCAGTTTGTAAAATTTCTGTCTTGCTAGAGCTTCCCCAGTCAACTGTAAGTGATGTTATTTTGAAGTGGAAATATCTAGGAGCAACAACAGCTCAGCCACGAAGTGGTAGGCCACACAAGCTCACAGAACGGGACCACTGAGTGCATAGGCGTAGCACCAAAAATTGTCTGTCCTCAGTTGCAACACTGTGGTCTCGTTCTGTGAGTTTGTGTGGCCTACCACTTTGCAGCTGAGCCGTTGTTGCTCCTAGACATTTCCACTTCAAAATAACAGCACCTACAGTTTACTTTTCCTCTTCAAAATAACAGCACTTACAGTTGCCCTTTCCTCTTCAAAATTTCAGCACTTACAGTTGACCATGGTCTGGGGCTGTTTCTCATGGTTTGGACTAGGCCCCGTAGTTCCAGTGAAAGGAAATCTTAACGCTACAACATACAATGACATTCTAAATGATTCTGTGCAACAGTTTGGGGAAGGCCCTTTCCTGTTTCAGTATGACAATGCCCCCTGGCACAAAGCGAGGTCCATACAGAAATGGTTTGTTGAGATTGGTGTGGAAGAACTTGACTGGCCTGCACAGAGCCCTGACCTCAATCCCATCAAACATCTTTGGGATTAATTGGAACGCCGACTGCGAGCCAGGCCTAATCGCCAAACATCAGTGCTCGACCTCACAAATGCTCTTGTGGCTGAATGGAAGCAAGTCCATGCAGCAGTGTTCCAACATCCAGTGGAAAGCATTCCCAGAAGAGTGGATGGAGGCTGTTATAGCAGCAAAAGGGGGGACCAACTCCATATTGATGCCCATTATTTTGGCCATATCATGTATATTGGCCATATACCACAAACCCGAGGTGCCTTATTGCTATTACAAACTGGTTACCAATGTAATTAGAGCAGCATACCTGATTTACCGCGGCTCTCAGCCAATCAGCATTCACGGCTCGAACCACCCAGTTTATAATATAGAGACAAATACTTAGACATAGAATAAATATAAGAGACACACATACTGGTCCAGTGCAGGTCTGGGTTCCATTGAGGAGCTGACACTCAGAATGACATTCCATACACGTCTTATTCACTTCAGTCTCACGTGGCTCCCTGCAGAATGAGGACAAAACGTCAGCATGTAGCATATTTCCACTACCCTAGTCCCAGATCTGTTTGCGCTCTCTTGCCAACCTTTATTCTCATTGTCCCATAGGAGTTGCTAAGACAGCACAAACAGATCTGGGAGCAGGCCATACTTCCTACTTGTTCAACATTTGATTTTAGGTGGTTCCATTTGCAGATGGTTGCATTGATCCCTTTCCTCATAGCAAGAGTTCCATTGTAAGCAAGGTGACGCTCAAAGTTTGACAGAGGAGACTCCCGAAGTGAAATATCTATGAGTTAAGTGCTGCCATTCCAGCTGAGAGGACTGTCTTCTCATGAATTGGGTTAATTGCCGCCTTACTGCCTTAAGAACTTCTTACATGTACTCCTGATGGCAAGTCTTCTGTCTGGTTTTACTATTTCATTCCATGCAAAACTGCATCTTGCAAAATACCCATGTTCAATTGATAGCTTGAGTTGCCAATAGTTTTCTTTGCCAAGTGTACAAAAAGTTCATTTCACGCTTCTTCGCTGCTTCAGCTTTGCAGAATCAGGTCCCTTTAATTGTATAAATGGGGAACAGACAAGGGATCCTCCCTCACCCCTCTAGCAGGTTACAGGAGTCTACACAGCTTCCTGTTCGGCTGTAGTCCTGACAGGCGAAACACATGGTGGGTCCAGGTCCCCAGCAGCCATATCTGGTACACATTGTGTCACATGTGTTGTTCTGCAGCCCTGCAAACACACATGCACAAACACATACATATCGACACAAAATCATTGTTTTAACCAAGACATAAAGTATATATAGTATTCAAAATATCCTTTTCACTTTTCACACAAGCCTGTACAAGCAACAAGCTAGCGTCCATTTCCTAGTTCTCCCACACTTTCACAGTTTTATGGCCACAACAATAGAAATTGGCCAATATTAATCTCAGAGCCACATACCCCGATGTGACCTTTGTTTTAGTAAACACAGAGCGTCGTGTTATCACCCTTTTATTACGGGTTCAAGTTGTTTATGTGACATTATGGTGTTGACTGTTGGTGTTTGTTGCGACTGCTCTTGTATGCTGCTGATCCTTTTTTTGGGGGGTGTTATGTGACCACACACGTCAATATAATGACTTTATGATTTACCGCATGCGGCTGCGTGGGCATTGCTCTCCAGCTGTATGGTCTGCCTTTCGGATTTGAACAGCTGCTTCCAGTGGCGCTTCTTGGTGTAGCAGAGGTTGGAGTTCCTGGTGATGACCACGTCTCCATCGCTGATCTCCTTCAGCGAGCGAAGGCCCAGGTGGGTGATGGTTAGCTGGGTTATGGCCAAGCTCACCGTACCACTTGAGGTGGGAGAGAGAGGAGAGGGGAGTGAGAGGGAGACACTTCATTTTTTTAGAAGATCCAGGTGGCTATTAAGGGCTTGACCAGCTCACTACTGCCACTCTATAATATAATAGATGCGGAGACTGAACTGTTACTGTTACTTACTGTTTGGTCCGTCCTCTAATAATCTCCAGGTTTTCAAAGGGACTGAGGGATGTCATGTTCTCGGGCCAGTTCTGAATCAGCAGATAGCCTGGATGTTTGTTTTTATAGAACGGGAAGGAAAAAAAGACAATTCAAATACATATGAATGTAAAATAATCAACAACATGGCTCTTTTGGTAACCTTTTAGTATAGTTAATAGACTAGTCTGCACTGCCTCTTACCAGTGATTTCTCTGACTGTCTTGAAAACGTCTAGCTTGGCAGGATCCATCTTTGGTGCTTTGGTAAATGGGTCCCTGTGAATAGCAAGAACTGTGAAATGTATCTGCCATATTCACAAATACAAATACAACACATTAAGTGTGATGTAAAAAAACGAGTCAGGTCTTACTCAACAGGCTCTTAGGTCTTTTCTATATGTTCTTAACACTTACCCATGGATAGATGTGTAGATAATAGCAATGTTCCCATTGATTTTGGTGCAGTTTTTGAACGTGTCGATGTTGGTGGCGTTGATTGACAGAATTTTGTCAAGTTTCCCCATTCCAAGTCCATTGCAAACTGTGAAAATATGTTAATAAAAACAAACATGGCATCTAATTTCTTTTTTAAAATTTTACCCCTTTTTCTCCCCAATTTCATGGTATCAAATTGTTTTAGTAGCTACTATCTTGTCTCATCGCTACAACTCCCGTACAGGCTTGGGAGAGACGAAGGTTGAAAGTCATGCGTCCTCCAATACACAACCCAACCAAGCCGCACTGCTTCTTAACACAGCACGCATCCAACCCGGAAGCCAATGTGTCGGAGGAAACACCGTGCACCTGGCAACCTTGGTTAGCACGGACTGCACCCGGCCCGCCACAGGAATCGCTGGTGCGCGATGAGACAAGGACATCCCTACCGCCCAAGCCCTCCCTAACCCAGACGATGCTAGGCCAATTGTGTGTCGCCCCACAGACCTCCCGGTCACGGCCGGTTACGACAGAGCCTGGGCGCGAACCCAGCGTCTCTGATGGCACAGCTGGCGCTGCAGTACAGCACCCTTAACCACTGCGCCACCCGGTAGGCCCGGCATCTAATTTCTTTGCCACACTAAAATGTAAAAGCCAGAAAACGAATGCAGTGCAGTTTTGTTGTGGTGGTATCAACTGTACCTTTGGGGCACAGTCCATCACACTTCTTGCACTTTCTGACTCCTCCCTCGTCCACTTCGTACGTGTCACCACTGCATGTCCGAACGCACGCTCCATGGTCTGTCACCACATAGTTATCTGAGGGGGAAAAAACAGAATATATAACAAATCTATGTAATGCATTGTGTACTGTGTATCGGACAGTATGACAGTATTGTATGTATGGCAGTGTCTGAGAGCTGATTCTAACAGCCTGCATAAAGTAGATGCATCTATAGTATTAGCTCTCCCTGAACCTAAATCCTTTTTTCCCCTTGTTTATGCAGTTTCTGATTCAACTCAGAGAGACTGGCACAGACTGACTGACTTAGAGTAATACACTAGCCTATAGGCCAGCGTTTTCCACCCCCCCCCCCCCTAATGAATCCTTATATCCTTTATCATATACAGTAGCCTCATAGAAGAGGTCATAAGGGGACATGGATGGAACATGTGGGTTTTCTTACGAGGGCAGGTCTTGACGCAGGTGGCCCCGAAGTTGTACTTCCCGTCTGGGTTGTTGACTAGTTGGTGAAGGTTGCGGTCGTAGAGCAGGAGGCGCGGACACGAGTCTTTACACGTCCCGTCATCCTGAAAGTCCCGGCAGGCCTACGGCACCAAACAGAGCTATGTTCATTAAGCAGCAAACCAAAGACAACAGACAAAATGGAAATGGACTACCTGAACGTGTCCAATAAGAAACGCTTGTTTTCACTTTCCGCTGCAAAATGTTTTAAAATGTTACATGTCCTAATAAATACGGCCCAGCCATCATAGACTGAGCAATAGGACCATAACAGACCCGTATGCACAGATTATAACATTGCATTGCTATTTCACGGCTCAGCTTAGCCAGAGAGGAATAGGTGACGCTGGCTTAGCTTCCCAGCTGGGGACTAAGCCTGATTCTCAAGGCACTGTCAAAAAGCAGGGTTTAATCAGCGATAGAAAGGGTCACCGGATACAAAAGCAATACAATGTGGTTTTAATCATAAAGTGGATAGAAAACAGTGGTACTGGTGTAAAGTATGTTGGTCACCAGCCAATAAGACAAAAGGGAGCATCATAAGACAGAAATAATGATGTGTGAAATGTGAAATGCAATGTGTCTGTTTCCTAACACATTTATTGGGTGAAGAAATAACTACAAAAAATGTTTTTATTTATTTATTTCATTTAACCTTTATTTAACTAGGCAAGTCAGTTAAGAACAAATTCTTATTTACAAAGACGGCCTAGTATATATGTGAGAGATGCCATTCTTGACCTATGACTAGCCAGGGTTTTGTCAGACCACGTGACCTGACCAGGGGAAACTCTGGACCCTACTTAAAGCCTAACTGAAGCCCAGAATTGTTCATGGTCACTCCTGTCCCACCCTATGACACCAGTACAATATGAAGGTGGAATCTGTCTCTGCCACTTGTGAAAGTGGTGTGTCTGTCTGTCGGTCTGTCTCTCACCAGCCGCTCTAGGTCTGGGTCAGATACAGTGTGAAGATGGGTTAGGGTTATGGTTAGGGTCTCTCACCAGACAGTCTGTAGGTCTGGGTCAGATACAGTGTGAAGATGGGTTAGGGTTATGGTTAGAGTCTCTCACCAGACAGTCTGTAGGTCTGGGTCAGATACAGTGTGAAGATGGGTTAGGATTATGGTTAGGATCTCTCACCAGCCGCTCTAGGTCTGGGTCAGATACAGTGTGAAGATGGGTTAGGGTTATGGTTAGAGTCTCTCACCAGACAGTCTGTAGGTCTGGGTCAGATACAGTGTGAAGATGGGTTAGGATTATGGTTAGGATCTCTCACCAGCCGCTCTAGGTCTGGGTCAGATACAGTGTGAAGATGGGTTAGGGTTATGGTTAGAGTCTCTCACCAGACAGTCTGTAGGTCTGGGTCAAATACAGTGTGAAGATGGGTTAGGGTTATGGTTAGGGTCTCTCACCAGACAGTCTGTAGGTCTGGGTCAGATACAGTGTGAATATGGGTTAGGGTTAAAGTTAGGGTCTCTCACCAGACAGTCTGTAGGTCTGGGTCAGATACAGTGTGAAGATGGGTTAGGGTTATGGTTAGGGTCTCTCACCAGACAGTCTGTAGGTCTGGGTCAGATACAGTGTGAATATGGGTTAGGGTTAAAGTTAGGGTCTCTCACCAGACAGTCTCTAGGTCTGGGTCAGATACAGTGTGAAGATGGGTTAGGATTATGGTTAGGATCTCTCACCAGATAGTCTCTAGGTCTGGGTCAGATACAGTGTGAAGATGGGTTAGGGTTATGGTTCGGGTCTCTCACCAGATAGTCTCTAGGTCTGGGTCAGATACAGCGTGGAGATGGGTTAGGGTTATGGTTAGGGTCTCTCACCAGACAGTCTGTAGGTCTGGGTCCAGTGCAGCCTGCAGCACAGTGTTCGTTGCAGCAGTCGATGGGAGACGGACCCTTACACCTCTTAGAGCACTGCTGGGCACAGTTCAGCTTCGTCACTAGGCGGAAGGAAAACAGCATCAGTAATGTGCAAGTGCCAGTTATGATATCATACAACTAAGCCCTTGTTTTTGTCTTACGGTATACCTTTCAACAATATTAGAGTCTGGTTTACAGACTTACATGTCTGGCAGTGTTCTGGGCCGGGCGCCCAACATGAACCATTGAAGCATCCAGGATCACAATTTTTACCTACAGAAAATATATCAAAATAATTGTTCAAGAACTCTGCAACTTCAGTGTACTTTAATACTTTATAGTGTACTTCAGTATTTTAATGTTCAATAAAGCAAAGTTGGAGTTTTTGATTAGTTGAAAGTTAAACATGACTAAACTGTTGGCTGCGCTGGGTGAAGCAGCTTCCTGTTAATATCTAACAACATGAACAAATCTAGCCTCAAGCGTGTATGAAAACACAAAACATTGAATGGGATCATGGTAGTTGCATTTATGTGACGCATTGTTACATGTGCTGTAACAGGAGCTCCTTACAGAGACGATTTCTGTTGGGTTCAGGTAACTGCATGTTGGGTTTGCTGTCAATGTCCACGATGTCCAACCACTGGATGGTCTCCACGTTACACAGCTGGTTGCCTGAGAACTTCACTCCTCCTTTCAGGATCTCTGGAAAATGGAGAGATGCATTTATTTTCAGATGGATGTTGAATGTTGATGTGAATTAATCAATGTAATAAAACAGTGTTCTCAGGGCTGCCACCCGACCCTAGCTTATAACAAGGGCTCAGACTTTTCCTGGTTTGGTTCTAGCACGCGAGAAGGCACACAGTGACCAGTCATTATGCGGCTGGGTACAGCGACTGCCTGGGCAGAGCAGGGACAGGCCTAGAGACTGACCTGTGAGGCTGGTCAGAGGCAGCTCGGTGGTGCCTGCTCCCATTGACTTATTATGGTTCATCAACACAGCCAGGGCAAAGCCATCGTTGTAGAGAGTGTGGCCTCGGATGATGCGCAGGTTGTCCAGGGGAATCCTGTTGGCTGTGTTGAGGGCGATCAGAACATAGCCACCCACCTCCTGAATGGACTGTGGACAAACAAGGAAACATTTGGGTTAGGCCTTGTCTTCACACACTATGCCAGGGTTGAACAACTTCAGACCTAGAGGCTCCAGCTCAGGTCCTACTGGTTTTCACCTGTCTATAACTTCATAGCTAGACAAGGTTCACAGAAGGTTACCACCGGTAACCCACTGAACCTAGTCACAAGTATGAGCGCAACCTAAGAGACTATCTCAACTGAAGCTATAAGGCTCTATTGAGGTGTTTTGGACAGCTTACCCGTTGAAATAGCTTTGGACCATGCCCGGAGGTTAAAACAAGCTTGTGAGACATTTTTTTTTGCGGCTGTGATGTTTTCATCCAGTAATGCTTTCTCCAAACAAAGGGGTTCCTTACCTGTAGCCTGGTCCCAGAACTGTTTGTGCCATCTTGACATCTCCTATGGTCATTGTTCATGGGAGCTGACAAGACAGCGCAAACAAATCTGGGACCAGGCTAACGTTCCTTTTATCTTACCCTGAGGAAAGACAGATCATGGTGGTCTTCCATGTGTGTGACCTCCAGGTTCTCCAGGACAATGGTACAATTGCTGTAGGTCTTGACCATGTTCAAGTAGTGGCCCTCTTTTGACCCCAGAAGGCTGAACCGGTTAGTGATGCCCTGGCATACTGGGGGGGAGAGAAGATGATTAGAAATCATCCAGGAAAGAGAAGACAGATCTGAGTGAAAAGTGACCATACTTGAATTTCACAATGAACATGGAAAAACTGCTGCCTTGATCCAGACAGACAGGAATATCTTAGCTACCAAGCACCCTTACATGGATAGTGATATTCATCATGCATAGTCACTGTTAAAATGTACACTGGCATACCCAAGACAACAAAGTACACCGACTCTCTGATTCACTTCTGCCTCTCTTTACACACGTGTGTCAGAGGAGCTTAAGTTGTCTTGTTTCTTTGTTTGTAGGTGTGAACTGTGCTGTGCACAGTCATACTTTGGTTCATTCAATAGCATTAAATAGCTGAGCTGGATTGAATCTAGAATGGGAAATTGATCCCTACGATGCTGCCGCTTACTCATGAGTCGCTGTGTGCTCTGAGCTGGCCGACCATATTTATCTTGGCCCAGACTCTTTCCACTGCTATTCTGGCTAGTTAAAACAAATGCCTTGAGTTGATGCACCGTGTCAACTCTGTGCAGAAATATTTTGAGTTACTCTTCACAAACAGGCGTTTCATGGGGATTATTATCTATTCCACTCATCTCCCTGTCACAACTAAGAATATTGGCAACATTAAAGGGACGTTATCGGTCCATGAATGTGGCATCTTCTGGAGTTTATGAAGCGACGGGTTTTGGAGTTAGATAACAATGATTATTTAAAGCTCTTGAACAGTCAAAATCATGTTTTTCATGAAATTGGTTGGTATTTAGATGAAACCAGATCAAAGTATGATGACCAAAGTATGTAAAATTACTGTTGCTTCTACATTGATGAAGTTTGATCATAAAGTTACTGGTCCCCCTCTCAATTAACTTCAGGGGTCAGGGATCTGGAGGGAGATACACCGTCCTCCATGTCAAACACTTGGATTCGGGAGGCGGGATTACTAAAGGAATAGGGTGACATCACCCTAACGCTAATTTTATTAAACCAATGGCAACATGATATTCTCTTACCTAATTTAAATAAGTACTGCCTTGTAAACAACATCTGAGAAGGTGTGTTTGTGGAGGGGCGTGGTTTAAAGAGCTATGTAGCTATTTTACTGGTGCCAAAATTTGACTGTAAGGTGTCTGTCAGCAAATATAATTAAAAGTTTACAATATTCATCTATGGCAAAGATATTTACATGTTTCCCCTTTCATCTGTGTCTGGTTTTAGCTAGTTACTGGCTAGCTAGGTCTTCAGCCATCATGGAACAAAAGGGGGGGAAAGGTCATTCAAAACGCCGACAAGAAATTTGTGTTGAAAAACAAGTTGTAATGACTCCAACCTAAGTGCATGTAAACTCCCGACTTCAACTGTATATAAAGTTAACACATCTGTCAGTGCAGCTGTGAACCATATCACAAGAGATATGACAAACGGGAGATGTATACATACAGTTGAAGTCGGATGTTTACATGCACTTAGGTTGGAGTCATTAAGACTTGTTTTTCAACCACTCCACAAATTTCTTGTTAACAAACTATAGTTTTGGCATGTCGGTTAGAACATTTACTTTGTGCACGACAATACATTTTTCCAACGATTGTTAACAGACAGATTATTTAACTTATAATTCACTGTATCACAATTCCAGTGGGTCAGAAGTTTGCATAAACTATGTTGACTGTGCCTTTAAACAGCTTGGAAAATTCCAGGAAATGATGTCATGGCTTTAGAAGCTTCTGATAGGCTAATTAAAATAATTTGAGTCAGTTGGAGGTGTACCTGTGGATGTATTTCAAGGCCTACCTTCAAACTTGCTTGACATCATGGGAAAATCAAAAGAAATCAGCCAAGACCTTAGAAAAAAAATGTAGAACTCCACAAGTCTGGTTTATCCTTGGGAGCAATTTCCAAACGCCTGAAGGTACCACGTTCATCTATACAAACAATAGTACGCAAGAATAAACACCATGGACCCACGCAGCCATCATACCACTCAGGAAGGAGACGCGTTCTGTCTCCTAGAGATTAACATACTTTGGTGCGAAAAGTGCTAATCAATCCCAGAACAACAGCAAAGGACCTTGTGAAGATGCTGGAGGAAACAGGTACAACAGTATCTATATACACAGAGTCCTATGTCAACATAACCTGAAAAGACGCTCAGCAAAGAAGAAGCCACTGCTCCAAAATCGCCATAAAAAAGCCAGACTACGGTTTGCAACTGCACACGGGGACAAAGATCGTACTTTTTGGAGAAATGTCCTCTGGTATGATGAAACAAAAATAGAAATGTTTGGCCATAATGACCATCATTATGTTTGGAGGTAAAAGGGGGATGCTCGTAAGCTGAAGAACACCATCCCAACCGTGAAGCACGGGGTGGCAGCATGATGTTGTGGGGGTGCTTTGCTGCAGGAGGGACTGGTGCACTTCACAAAATAGATGGCGTCATGAGGCAGGAAAATTGTGGATATATTGAAGCAACATCTCAAGACATCAGTCAGAAAGTTAAAGCTTGGTCGCAAATGGGTCTTCCAAATGGACAATGACCCCAAGCATACTTCCAAAGTTGTGGCAAAATGACTTAAAGACAACATCCAGGAAAGACCTAAGACAGTGATTTTTTACTAGGATTAAATGTCAGGAATTGTGAAAAACTGAGTTTAAATGTATTTGGCTAAGGTGTATGTAAACTTCCGACTTCAACTGTATATAAAAAAATACATAATTGATGCAATTTCAATGTTGTTTGAGTTGCTTTGTGTGTCACCAAATTTAATTGAGATGATTTTACTCGAATTCTGCATCCAAGTTTCTTGACATAGGTGTTTTAAAGAGCTCCCAGTCAAGGCCAGCTCATGAATATAAACTTTTCGTCCACTCAAGCTTGTCTTTTCAAAAGGCTATTTTCAGGACCTTTAAGACTTTTGTGGAAATTAAAGCTGGAGCCATATTGGAATACAATTCCCATTCTTGGCACAATTAAAAAAATGTATCAGGCTCTTCCAAGTGCTGATAATGTGTATGTACACACAGGCTCTAGCACCAACAATAGAGCCATTGAGCGAGCCAGGACAACAAACGCCTAAGATAAAAGGCTGATAATGCTGTAATCTACTCTTACATAACCCGTGTTCGGATAAGCCAAGGCAAGGAGGCAGTACTAGAGATAAGTATGCAGAGGAAGACAAGAGGATCCTTTACATAGTAGAAGAGACTGACTGAGGAGAATGTGGGTCTGGAGGAAACAGGTCACCTTACTGACTTCCTGTTCATTCTGTCTGTCTGTCTGTCCCTTGAGCTGGTCTGACAGGCTGTTGAGACTGACACTGTGACACTGTGAATCAGGGGCACATTTTATTTGATTTAACCTTTATTTAACTAGGCAAGTCGGTTAAGAACAAATTCTATTTACAATGACGGCCTTCCCGGGGAACAGTGGGTTAACTGCCTTGTTCAGGGGCAGAACGACAGAGTTTTACCTTGTCAGCTTGGGGATTTGATCCAGATGAGGAAAGATGTGTGGTTCCCCAAGCACCATCACACACTAAAGACCACAAGTGATCAACTATAGACGACTGTACAGTACAGAGTTAAATGTGGAATAAAATAAAATTTGAACAAACAGAGTAGCCTTGGCTAGAACCAGGGAACATCCGCACCACAACACTTCACACTCAATAAGCAGCATTCTAACCAATCGCTCGAACAAAAATAGCGTCGTGGTTGAGCAAGAGCGACACTACTTTACATTCTGGTAAATGTGTCCCTGGAGTCAGAGTAAGAGTTTTGGGACAAACAGAGAATTTACCTTCCTCAAATTCAAGTCAGTAGCTAGGTTTCCATCCAATTGGCGACAGATTGTCCTGCCAAGATTCTAAAATCCGCAAAAAGATCCCACCCTGTCTAGCGTATTTTGTTTTGTTGACATTTGGAAAGTTTACATCAGGCCTGTCATGACATTTTCTTATCAGACATGTTCTTTACTCGCATTAAATGGTTGGATGGGAACCTTCTGTAGTTGTAGTGATCCTAGGAATACATTCCTAAACATGCCTGGTCCTGACAGCAAAGTCAGAACACGCGCCAGAACTCAAGCGACAGCCTCAGCATAAGACACACCTTAATAACACAACACAATGCTCTCGTACACTGGCCTTTTCAATTCCAAGAATGGAGGAAATAAACATATCATTACTAAGGAGTATTATTCTAACAAAGCCTGTCCTCTTGAAATGATACAATATGGAACTTCATAAATGAACTGGCAACACAAATGTCAAAGCAATATCTTACTCTATTTATTTACTACTTCCATGGTACACTTCACTTGTTTGTTATTACTAGCTCTTGTGATCAGTTGATCTGTTTGTGCTGTCTTGCCAATTTATCTGGTCATTGTCTCGCAGAAAATGAAGGAGCTGACAATATAGCACAAACAGATCTGGGACCAGGCTAGCGATGGGGCCAATCAGAGAGAGAGTATAGGACCTTGAACAGCTGTGTTCCTCGGTGAAGTCCTTTCGTTCTAGTCCTCATTAACAAGTCCCCGAGGGGACACCCTGACATGAACCCTTATCATCCACTGCACTGGCCTAAGTGTGCGTCCCAAATGGCACCCTATTCCATTTACATTGCACTGCACGGGTCCAAAGTGGTGCACCACATAGGGAACAGGGTGCTATTTGGGACGCAACCTGACAACCTAACTCTGTGGCAACAGAGGCAGGCCCAAACCCCCTAACGCCTAGCAACAAAGCCAGACTTAGGATGCTACTGTAGAAAGCAGCCTCTTTTGTTTTAATTAGGAGAGGCATGACGTGAGATTTAATAAACGTAATTAACTCAATTATGACTGACGGAAAGGCCGAAGAGGAATAAACCAAAAACATCACAACCGGTCTACGTACAGTATACAGTAGTAAGAGGCAATGCATTAAAGTATTAGCCATCATTTAACATCACAGATAGGTCATCATAGGGAGTGATATCATACTTATACGACCTGACATTACACCACCATAAAACGACTTACTGTGTACGCCATGACAAGAAGAAACCAAAAATAAAGTGCACCATTTCAGATGCAGCCTCTAGCGGTTAGAATAACACTACGCTCGTGATTAAGAGAGAATCATAGATTTATAACGAATACCAGATGAATAGTTCAAATTGAAAACAAACTTAGGTGCAAATGATGCAATCATCTGCCTCTACATGGATCTGAGAACTATTAAAATACTTTGGCCCTAGTTAGATATCATTCCATTACAATCCTTCATGAGACCTGAATGTGGAAATACTACATCAAAAACCCAGAAGTAGCTAAACCGTACCGGATGCGCCATTTATTCCGTCACACCTGATGCACGTTTGACTCATCGAGAATGACAGTACCATCAATGTACATAAGATTCAGAGGGAGTGGTTTCTGATGAAGTTAATGGGATGAGTGAGGAGGTAGTTTGTGAAATTGTTAAAATGCTTCGCTGATTGCTTCACTTCCTTTCCGCCCAGCTGCGGTGACGTCACTTACTATGCCAGGAGTCGAGGAGGAGCAGGCAGGGAGTGGCAGATCTGGCAAGTCTCCAGAACCTCTACCTCTTTGTGTGTGTTATGTAATCAGGTAAACGACTTCCTGTTTGAGAGGCTCAGTTGTACAGAACATTCCCTGGATCGCCTTGTGCTGCATCCCTAACAACGCTGCGCACACACACACACGCACGCACGCACACACGCACACACACACACACACACACACACACACACACACACACACACACACACACACACACACATGTTCACACTCGTGCGCACACACACACACACACACACACACACACGCACACACACACACACACACACACACACGCGCACACACACACGCGCACACACACACACACACACACACACACACACACACACACACACACACACACACACACACACACACACACACACACACACACACACACACACACACACACACACACACACACACACACACACACACACACACATCCTAGACTAACCTGATCATTAGTCATCTGAGCTTGCTTCAATGTGCAGTCACACATCTGCCTTTTGATGTCTTCTTGCTGGACTAGTGTTAGAACTCAAGGTTGTGAAAGCAGATTTCTGTTTCTGGCGGCTAGCAGATCTTTAAACTGCGGGACGTGTAATGAGGCAACTACTTCATCTCAACAAGTTAAGTTTATTACAGCATTAACATTGTGTTGTTCTAAAAAGTTGTTTCTAAAAGAGTGTTTGCAAGGAACCTCTGTAGGTCTATTACCCTGTGAGGAATCTGGACAAGTTGAATTCTGAATCAACAATTGTCTCTAATTTCACAAAAGCAAAACGGTAAACAATATTCATATGCCAACTGGGTTGTACTAATGTGTCTATAGCCTATCTTCAGTAAAGGGAATGATGATTGACAGCCCGTTCTACTGGGAGAAACAGAAATGATCCAACAACCTTGTTTCCTTCCCCTCATTCCCTACCTGCAATTCAATTACACTGCCACCAGAGTCTGAGAATTCCATTAGTGAAATTTGACTCATAATTAATGGGGAAGTGGCTATGTTCATTGATATTCTTGTTTATTCCTCCCCCCGAAGAAAGAATCACAGCAGAGTAACCCAACCGCCAGTGTTATCCTCTCTTTAATACAAATCAATACAAACATTAATTTCCTTAGTAAGACTTAAGCTACATTTCTATTCATGCAGAATGATATAGTATCATCAATTTAACATTAAATACATGCAATCAATTGTACGAGTCAGAACAGTTTAATAAGAAGAATCATCGATCTCCTAAAAGCGACGACACCACGCTTCTGAATAGAAAAACAGATGCATCGTGTAGCAGTTTCTTCTGCTTTCCTTGGATGCAGTACAAAGTACAGGCTCCTCGGGGGTGCAGTGCACTGCCTCAAGTTTCCATCCACACCCCCAGATTCGACGGGAGCATAATCTCAAAGGCCCACTATCTGAGGGAGGAAAATAAAGCACTTCCCCCATACTTCCTGTGCATTGAGCACAAACTTCCTCCTCCCTCCTCCTTTCCGATTGGCTGATGTTGACGAGGGGGTGAGGGATCAAGTCCCGATTTCGCAATATGATTCAAAATGAATACTAATGCAGTTAACATACACAAGGTACGTATCCCAATAGAAAACCTTTGTTCTGAGAAGTACCCTGTTTAGGGCTACTGTGCAAGAATAGGCCTACGGACCTGCAGTTAAAGAAAACCGTTCTAATATCCTGTCCTTTGTACTGCGAGGCCAGGGGACGACTTCATCTTCCTCTGCGTGGGAGATGCATGTAGCATCAATCCCTTTGAGAAAACAACTTGGGGCGTCTCAGAAGAAAAGTGGTCCACAATGGGAGTGGAGGGTGGCGGATACCCCCCCCTCCGTACCCCTCAGGGTTGCAGAGAGGACAAAACACCAGCCCAGCTGTGGAGCACAAGGAGCACAGTGCAAGCAAACACCAGTGAATGCTGTGAATGACCGATGATCCCTTCTAACTGTGTTCACTTTCATTTACGTGAATCTATCTGGAGAGCAGATTGAGCCCTCTGTAAGCACAACACAACTCCATGACTTCTCACTGGAAGAGCTCTTACAGTTTGAGCTGAAAGTAAACGGCTTTGAAAGTGTCGTCTTTCGGGGCGGTTTGGTCCTTTAGAACTCTGAGGGAAAAGAGACCAAATAAAGGCCAAAAGGCTAATATTTACCCCAGTGAGAGAGTGTTCCTGTACAAACACATAGTGTTCTCTAGCAGTCACTGAGACACTCCAGATATCTGCAGCAGAAGGGTCAGTCGTATGTTTACTCTGTGACCCTGTGGTGGAATGCTGGAATATACCCAGTCACTCTGCACTGTTGCACAGCACACACACCGTTTTGTGTAAATCGCAACAATAACCGATAAGGATGGAGAGATTCATAGGAGCACTTCAAATTTGGTTTGAGAAACGAAGGCATTTATAAAATAAAAAAAGACAAAATGACATCCCAAATATTTGGAATAAGCAAAGGCTTTGACTTCTGGTTAAACAGACGGAAAAGGGATCTAGCGAATACATCTAGCAGAAAAAGTCATAAGGTATTGGAAATACATGACACATATACACAGTCATGTTGAAGTAATGACTAATATCAACGATTAGATTTAGTTTTGCAGAAATTGTGCCTTCTGTACATTTAAGAAACATTTCCTAGTCTTGATACTTTCAATAGTGAAAGTTCACAGAAGTAACACGTAAATATGAGCACCTGTGTCCTCATTTGTAGCTATGACCCTGTAGAGCACACTAGCGTAGAGTACAGTATAATTTACTGTACTGTACTCTACTCTGCTGTACTGCATAGGAGTGTGAATGTTTAAACATTAAAACCTTTGAATTAAGTTAACCTAGGACAAACCGGGAGTTAGACAAAACCTCCAGGGGGATATGACACAACGTCCAAAGAACGTCCTAAAAATGTGCTCAGGGACGTCCCCGGGATAAACCTGGAACTAGACAAAACCTCCAGGGGACCATGACATAACGTCCCAAGAACGTCCTAAAATGTCTTTGGGGACGTCCCTGAGACAAACTAGAAAAAGGTTCCCCAGAGAACGGTCCCTTGGGACATCACACGACGTCCTAAGAACTAGTAAAAAGACATTCCTGAACACATCCTAAAAAGGCTCTGACATGGTCCTCAGTGACGTCCTGGGAACTTACAGGGAACTAGACAAAGGTCCCCCAGAGAACGTTCCCTTGGGACCGTCACGCAAACGTTCTCAGAACGTCAAAGGGATAACGTCCTGCCGAAACTCTTAAGGGGGCTAATGGGAACGTCGCCGAATCTCCTCAGGACATCCCTATTTGCTGGGATGGAGGCTTGACATACACAGAGCTGCTGTTCGATACTGATATTGATACAAGAAGCTCTTTTCATGACATTCAAGTCAGTGATCCCTTGAATTGACACAGTGATCCCTGGTCACACAACAGACTCTTCATTCATTTACTTGAACTATCAATGGCGCATTCACTGCTCCTAATGATGCCCCTTTGTGGCCACAGAAAGAGATATTATAGATGTGCAAATAACTATTATTTTAGCTTGCCAGTGACCATAGATATCTACACCAGTATCACTTCCCGCACCTGTCCCATATAGAAGACCATAATTCAATCTGGGCTTTTATAATCACTAGACACCCAGGTCATAAACATACATGGCACCATTTGTATGTGCTATCCACTGCTCTGTTTTTAAATCACACTACATCCCACCAGTCACCCAACACTCAAAACTCTATCCCTTTTAAAATCCAAGAATCTACCCACCAGCCTCCTTAAACGTTCAACAGTCTGCCCACTTCCTCCTTTCCTTCTTTCACTCCAGACATTCTCCCCATTGTCCCCTTTTAGGCTCAAGACATTCTACCCCGTCTCCCCCTCCTCTCCCAGTGTATCCCCCCTTCCACTGCAAACACTATCCTCCTCTTTAACAATCCCACAGGAAGTCAGAGAGAGGTAGACTGGAGAGAGAGAGAGAGAGAGAGAGAGAGAGAGAGAGAGAGAGAGAGAGAGAGAGAGAGTGGGCGGTAGAGAGGCCGGCAAGACAAACTCACTGCTGCCTGCTAACTCACTGACGCACGCACACACACACACACACACACACACACACACACACACACACACACACACACACACACACACACACACACACACACACACACACACACACACACACACACACACACACACACACACACACACACACACACACACAAACACACACACTTTTGTATTGCTATACTTGTTGGGACCAAATAATTGTTTGGACCAAAATCCTATTTTCCCTAACCCCTAACCCTAAATCTAACTCTAACCTTAACCCCAAATTCCTAACCCTAAACCGAACCCCTAAGCCTAAATAAAAAATGTAAAAAAAAAACATTTGTGGGGACAAGCAAAATGTCCCCACTTGTCCAAATGTTCCTTGTTTAACTATCCTGTGAGGGCTATCCACAAGTACTAGAAGGTTGTGGAGGCATTTCCCATTTCCTTTACCAATGGAGGGGAGGGGCAAAAACCACAGGCAGAAAAACCCACACATTTCACACATCATTCCAGCAAGAAAAAGCAGCTGTAATTCGCGAATGCCCTATTGGTTTGGTTTCAGCAGAATTCCCAAAGCCATCCCGGGTCCGAGCGGAGCCAAGCAGAGCAGCACGCAGCACAGATAAGGAAGGCTGAGCTCTCTGTCCTTAATGTCATCTAAGGGCACAGGAGATAAAGACACTGGTTGCCTCTTATCAACCCTACACTGAAAGCTACAGTTAAGTCATGGTAGTCAGGGGTAGTGAGTTGAACCTGATCTTTCTAAACTTTTAAATGGGACAGATTGAAAACAGTTTATACTAGGGAAGCGTGAAGGGGATATCAGGGATCAAACTGAATTTCTCCTAGTACTGTTCCTGTGTGATTCCAACCACTTGTGCCAACTCAGCTACTGCCTTAGTCACATCCCTATTAACTAACTCCATAGCCTCTTCCTCTCTGGACCCATAAAAAGGCATACATACTTTAAAAGAGACTGAGGTTTTAGTCCGTAAGCGGCATTGTGTTGCTCAGCTCTTACTCACCGTCACTTTCATCCCCTGGTCTACGCATTAAGCAGACTGAGACTGGAGGCCTTTACTATAGCTTCCTAGTGATGAATAGTTTCCTCCTCATTCAGTCACACACACACACACACAGTCTTGTACAGCTAACCTTGTGGGGACACACAATTCAGTCCCATTCAAATTCCTATTTTCCCTAACCCTAATCATTAACCTAACCCTAACCCATTTCCCTAACCTTAACCCTAACCCCAAAACCTAACCTTAACCCTAACCTTAGCTCCTAACCTTAACCCTAGCTCCTAACCCTGAAACTTAACGTAATTCTAACCCCAACACTAATTATAACCTTAACCTTAAACCCACTAGAGATAGTGTTTGACCTCGCGGGGACTAACAAAATGTCCCCAGTTGTGGACGCACACACACACACACACACACGCACACGCATACACAAACGCACACACACTGAGGGTAGCTAGCTACTAGCTAAGTGAATCAACAGAGGCCCAACTTTGCGACACTTCCGGGAAAGCAGAGCAGACTCGACTTCTATAATTATTCTCAATCTATAAAGGCAAAACCTAGATTCGAGTCAATGTCTTAAGCAGCTGAACATGTCGTTACTTCAACCTTGTGAGTGACAAACTGACACATTTTCATTTTCGTTCAAATTAACTTCATATCGAAGGAGTGCCTTTGATTTGACGGCATGCATATGCACAGTTCGGCGCGACTTGACCATTAGACCCAACGAGGTGTTTCGTCGCACGAGTTTAGCTAACGTTGTCATGACATTGCATACAAGTGTGATCGGGAATTTCCTTTGGATAAGCAGTTTCTTGGCTTCTTCACACTAAACCGTCTTAGCTTGCATAGTTGTCTAAGGAGCCCTCAGAATTATTGACAGTACGAAAGGAGGATTTGGTTACAGTGTGTCTTATATTGGCCCAAAGTGTGACCAATTCCATTTTCACCGTGAACTCAACAGAATTTAGTTATGACTTGGAGATGACACATCAAACTGCAATGCATAAAATGTGAAAGACGTGCCAAGAGCTGGAGCTTGGGGTACAACGACAAGTATTCAGCTCGGTAATAATCTTCAGAGTATTGAGAAAACAATCCCCTTCTCTGGAAATTGTGCAAACAATATGATATGAAACTTGACATTAAAACACTGTAACACTTCCCTTGTCTGAAAAATCTCACACAGAAACAGAGGCTCATACGGCATCTAATGTTAGATTGAGGGTGTGTGATTGGCATCACCCTTGTTCTGTGTGACAAAAAGACATATCACACATGGTTGGTAACGGAAGCCAAAACAATGACTTGTTTTTGTAAGCTAGTTGTTTGAAGTGATCATGGTTGCAGTGCGGAGCGGGGGACAGTTGTTTTAAAGCCGCCCCCTCATCTCACCGGATACAAAGCAGTGCTGTTGGCAGGGACCACAGGACCTCGGTGCTGAGCGCTGGCTGTTTTGCGTCACTCATCAATGGGTCTGCGTCTTGGCGGACAGCGAATCGTTCCCCTATCAGGGTGCAATGCACTCACTTCTGAGCCCTAGGGCCCTTGCTCAGAGTCAGTATGTGTGAGACACACTGTATACTACATACACACAGACCAGGAGTGGGTAGCTAGGGAGAAGATACACTGCATGACCAAAAGTATGCGGACACCTGCTCGTCGAACATCTCATTCCAAAATCATGGACATTAATATGGAGTTGGTCCCCCCTTTTGCTGCTATAACAGCCTCCACTCTTCTGGGAAGGCTTTCCACTAGATGTTGGAACATTGCGGCTGGGACTTCCATTCAGCCACAAGAGCATTAGTGAGGTTGGGCACTGATGTTGGTTGATTAGGCCTGGCTCGAAGTTGGCGTTCCAATTAATCTCAAAGGTTTTCGATGGGGTTGAGGTCAGGGCTCTGTGCAGGCCAGTCAAGTTCTTCCACACCGATCCCAACAAACCATTTCTGTATGGACCTCACTTCGTGCATGGGGCATTGCCATGCTGAAACAGGAAAGGGCCTTTTCCAAAAGTTGGAAGCACAGAATCATTTAGAATGTCATTGTATGCTGTAGTGTTAAGATTTCCCTTCCCTGGAACTAAGGGGCCTAGCCCAAACCATGAAAAACAGCCTCAGACCATTATTCCTCCTCCACCAAACTTTACAGTTGGCACTATGCATTCGGGCAGGTAGCGTTCTCCTGACGTCTGCCAAACCCAGATTAGTCTGTTGGACTGCCAGATGGTGAAGCTTTACACCACTCCAGCTGACGCTTGGAATTGCACATGATGATATTAGGCTGGTGTGAGGCTGCTCGGTCATGTAAACCCATTTCATTAAGCTACCGACGAACAGTTATTTTGCTGACGTTGCTTCCAGAGGCAGTTTGAAATTTGGTAGTGAGTGTTGCAACTGAGGACAGACAATTTTTACACGCTAAGCACTCGTGTTCTGTGAGCTTGTGTGGCCTACCACTTCATGGCTGAGTCATTGTTGCTCCTAGACCTTTCCATTTCTCTAGCTGGGCAGACATTTTAAGAACTGACTTGTTGGAAAGGTGGCATCCTATGACGGTGCCGCGTTGAAAGTCACTGAGCTCTTCAATAAGGCCATTCTACTGCCAATGTTTGTCTATGGAGATTGCATGGCTGTGTGCTCAATTTTATATACCTGTCAGCAACGGGTGTGGCTGAAATAGCCGAGTCCACTATTTTGAAGTGGTGTCCACATACTTTTGTATATACAGTGTATGAGGAACATGGACGGTCCTACAATTGTTTGGCTAAAACAGCTATCGCACAGTCCAACCAATGGCATCACAGCATTCTTATTGAGAGACGTGAGCTTTGGATCAAACTCCTCTCAGCAGATGCAATGACGTTTCCTGTAAAAAATGTCGTATGTCTAACTTTCCATTGCCTTTTCAGTTGTAGGTACTGTTGGTGCCAAAAAAACAGAACTTTGGGTAATTTGTCCTGGGAAAACTTCACATCCTTTAGATAAACACCTGAGATCTAAAGACGACACCCAAAACTTAGTGTCTGCCTCAGACAGACAAGACAGTTGAAAACGAAACGGGGGGAAAATGACCCATATACAATGACCCAACGGAGTGTTCCCCGTTCGCTGCCAATGGCGATAGCTGCTTGGCATTCTTTGCATACCTCATGCTTGACTATTTGCTTGTGTTGCACTTAAACGTATTCTGATGTTTGGGGCAATATTCTGCACGGGCGATTATTACTGTGTATGCCATGCCCACGGTGGATTATGCTTTGATAATACCCAGACAAGTGAATCCATTTGAACAATTCTGACTCTCTCGCTCTACCATAATCAGCTCAGAAGGGGAGTTGATAATATAGTGAATACAGGTCTACTGGGCTAATCCTATTGGAACCAGTCCAACTTTGCACTCTTAGGTATTTATATCATGGAAACCCCCATAAACCTCCATTTGTTCCCGAGAACAAATCATTTATTCCCAATAATATTTCAGCCGTCTGCTCTAGGTTAGGCAACTCATTATGCTATAATGTCATGCAATGTATGGGAATATTATAAAATACCGGCCCTAATATGGTAATGTCAACCAGGTCTCTTTTGACAGATATTTTATCTCAACAAGACTAACCTCTATAAATAAAAAGGTTGAATGTAAGGTAACATAGTACAGTCTCTGTGGACAAGGAATGAGAACATCAATCATTCCCTGTTCTCCAGATGGGAAACTTTTTTGCAGCCTTCTGGCTCCTATTATGACAACATGTGGCCATTAAGTTGTCCGGCCTTTTAAAAAACTGTCTCCCACCAGGAAATACATTTTAAGTGCAATGAGTCATCAGCTGGTTGAACCTACAAGCCCAGGCAGTTACAAAGGTGAGAGATGGGCCATCACGCTCACACAGACCAGTAATCAATATCTTAAACATCAAGTTGAATAAACAAATAACTTATTGATAGGATATGTGATGCCAACTCGATATTGACACACAATGTCAAGAAGAGTCACAGCCCTGCTGACCAGTATCTCAAGTTAATCCAACGACATACAAAATCACAGATAATCTCTATACTATTGATAGTGAGTGATGATACCCACTAGATATCAACATGCAGCTCCTCCCTGCAGTAAAGAACTGTAGATGATAGAACATTGTTTCAGAGCTGAGATTTGTCTGAGCTTGTAAAGGCTGTACTAGAGGGTGAGACACTCTGCCCGGCCTGGCTATGAAATGCTGCCTGCTGCCCTATCATCATGTCTATACCTCATACAGGGATAAGCCTATGTCATCATTTCCTCCATCATTCCCAGTAACATACAGTAGGTACTAATATAGACATTTGTGAATTGAGGGTTTACCAATTCCCTCCAACTTATTCAGTACTCGTATTGTAGTTTTATCACGTACCTGCACAGTAGTTAGCTTACACTAACTGCCTACATAAATAATACGTTAACACAAATCTTTAATGACACAATGTGACATTGGACCAGTTGCTTTATGCCTACAGTTTTTTAACAGAAAGGTACATCAGTTAAATTCAGGATATTCCAGCCTTATTATCTGAAACAATTGACCCATCTAAGAGCATTCTCTCGTGCCAATAAATATCAGCCAATGAACTGGCCTTTCTCCCAGTGTTGACAAAGGGTTAAATAACAATGTGTCTAAAAGTCATGTCTGCACAGCCCATTAACACCCCAGAAAACAGATAAGCCAGTGTCACAGCAGACGCCAAAGCCCTGGAGAAAGAACCTTTTGTCCAACCGGGTTGGGGTTTCCACGGAGATGGGGCAATACATTCAGGTTTGGTCTGTTTGGATCAGTGGCTGAATGCACGTGCATTTAGCTTTCTCTTTCCTCCCCCTTCTTCTCTCTCTCCCTCGGTTTCTGTCTCTCTGAGTCGGCGCTCGCTCGCTCACACTATTTCCCTATTCTTCTCTCTCTCCCCTTTTCTCCCTTTTCTGTTTTCTCTTCTTTCTCAAATTCAAATTCAGATTCAGATTGATTTCTTGGCATGAAGTACAATTTGTAGACATTGCCAAAGCAGTATACTGGCACAGCATTTCAGGAAATACAGTACAATGCAATGACGATAACAAAATACAGTTAATTTCAGTAGTAATAATAATAGTACATACTGTATAATCATGCATACAGGTACAACAGTACTGCTGTTGTATTGTGTAATCGTCAGTCAATACATTTCATTAAATAAAAATAAGATTATAAAAAATAAAAAGAATGGCTAATAAATAAACAACCCCCCCCCCTCTCCCACTAGCATATATAACAAGTGCATCGGGAAAATGTAACAACCTAACAGGACAGCACTCGGTCTGTTGATGTTACAGGCAGCTCAGCTGGCCCGTTGGGTAAAGCTTGGGACCTTGTGTGTGTTTAGTTAATCCAGCCTTCAGAACGAGTGGTGTCAACGAGGCTGTTGATCAGGAGCCAGCGGGATAACACACACGCACACACATCGCCAGTGCTCTGCCTGTAGGACTAAAGCATGCCTGACTTCAGAATGTAGCTCCATGCTTTTTTTCTCTCTCGATTTTAGCTCCCTTGTCAACATTATTCAGACATGTTGAACTTATTTACAGAAGGGTTTTGAAGAATGAAGCTGGGTGGGAGGCGTTAATGTATCACTTGACGGTTGTTCTGTCTAGCACGTCTTTTCTTCTTATCACAGGAACAATCACAGGAACTTTTAGAGGAACACTGACTGTGTTTTATTTATTCATTGTGTCACCATTATATTGTTGTTATTTATATTTTTTCTTTAGCTCTGCGTTGTTAGGAAAGGATCCGTAAGTAAGCATTTTACTGTTAGTCTACACCTGTTGTTAACGAAGCAAGTGACAATTAACATTTTGTTTTATATGGATTTGACTGTGATAGTACTGTACGTGACGGTGGTTTTCTGACAGTTTACAGGCAGATAGATAGGGTTACAAAATGCAACGTTATCCGGGCTGAAAGGCTGTCAGTGTTGGTATCCTGGGAAGACAAATGTATTTGCAGTAGAAACAGTGGAATTCTTAAGGGCAATAATATCACGTTATTGGCTCAGGTTTTTATCTTCAGCCATGGCCTTGCGGGAAGCACAATAAGTTGTGTTTAAAATTCTGTCACGTTTAGACCAAACAATGGCTATTCGTCTGCAAAAATGTTCAGGCTCTATGCACTGAAAGCAGCATTAGTAGAACATTTAAAGTTATATAGGCCTTGACCAACTATTTTACCACACCCATTGAAATAAAGCATGCACTGCCATCATGGGGAAAGAAAACAGGCCATTCTGTAGTTACATATAGTCAAACGATGAAAACTCACTGACAAGACATGACAGGATTTCCACCTGAATCAACTGTTTGTACACTTGGTTTTGTAAGACATTTGAGTTGTCTCTACCGGGATGAGGCAAGACAATTTTACATTTAGCAGGCAAGTTGTACATGTTTTGTTTGATCACACCATTCTCAGGAAACCCTAGACCACATATGTCAGAGTCAGGCAAGTTCCGTACATGAAGGTTTTTTACGGCCCCTTCTTGATTTATTATTAGAACACACAAGCAGCCCGCAGATCTTTTACACGCACCAATACTACATTTCCCACAATGCAACGGTGACGCACCGAGTAGGCTGCTTCATTTCAATATTTATTGGCACAGCAGTCGTCAGCATCACAGTAAAATTAACTTTCAGATACCCATCAAAAATGGCAAAACGGAAGGTGGACACTGAGAACCGGGGTTTCAAACAAGGTGGGAGTCGGAGTATATGTTCACGGAGGTAGCTGGAAAACCTGTGTGTCTTCTGTGTGGAGAAAGTGTGGCGGTACTGAAAGAGTATAATCTGAGACGACATTATGAAACGCACGCGGACAAAAACAAGAATATGGACATGGAACAAAGGCTACAAAAGGCAGAGGAATTAAAACGAGGCCTCAAATCTCGACAGGCTCTGTTCAAAAAAGCCAAATCACAAGGCCAGGCTGCTGTCAAGGCCAGTTTTATTTTGGCAGAAGAGATCGCTTTTTACGGAGGGGGATTTCATCAAAAACTGCATGATTAAAGTTTGTGACAGAAAAAAGGCAACTCTTTTTAAATGTGAGTCTGAGCAGAAACACCATTGCCGAGAGAGTAGACCAGTTGTCCATCAATCTAAAAGAGCAGCTTGTGAAAAAGGGAAAAGATTTCATTGCATATTCCTTGGCTGTGGATGAGAGCACCGACATTTCTGACATTGCCCAGTTGTCAATTTTCATCCGCGTGGACTCCAGCCTAAGCGTGACAGAGGAGTTTTTGGCTTTACGTCCTATGCATGGCACAACTCCATGATTTGTATGAAGAGGTGTCAAGATGTGTAAATGAGATGGAGCTGCCTTGGGAAAAACTCGTGGGTTTGACAACCTACGGAGCACCTGCGATGTGTGGACACAGGAGCGGACTGGTGGCGAAGATACGGGAAAGATGCAAGAGGAAAACGCGACAGGTGAGCTGACAGCTTATCATTGTATCATACACCAGGAAGCGTTGTGCGGTAAAGCCTTGAAAATGGAGCATGTAATGAGCATCATCACGCGCACAGTTAACTTTATCAGAGCCAAAGGTTTGAATCACCGCCAGTTCAAGGCATTTCTGACGGAGTTAGAAACGGAGCATGGTGATTTGCCTTATCACACAGAGGTGCGATGGCTAAGCCAGGGAAAGGTGCTTCAAAGATGTTTCGAGCTGTGAGGAGATTTGTCTGTTCTTGGACAGCAAAGGGAAAGACACAACACAACTCCGAGACGAAATGTTTCTGTGTGAAATGGCTTTTCTGTGTGACATTACGAGTCATCTGAATGCAATGAACTTGCAGCTGCAAAATGTCATCTCTGATATGTACAGTACAGTGAAGGCATTTAAAACCAAACTGACTCTGTGGGAAGATGCGGAAAGAAAATTTGAAGCTGCCAGACCATGAAAGAGAAGCTCTCTACCAGTGCGTTCCCCAGCGCACAGTTGGCTGATAAAATAGGTATGCTTGCCGCTGACTTTTAACATAGATTTGCTGACTTTGAAGCACAAAAAGCAGGTTGGAACTGCTTACGGTAACCCATTTGCTGTTGACGTGGAAAGCTCACCACCAAACCTCCAAATGGAGTTGATTGACCTCCAATGCAATGATGCACTGAGGGCAAAATATGCGGCAGTGGGTGCTGCGGAGTTCGCCCGTTTCCTCCCCGACACAATGCCCCAGCTGCGCATCCAGGCTGCTCAAACGTTGTCTATGTTTGGCAGCACATACCTGTGTGAACAACTTTTTCTTTGATGAACCTGAACAAAACATCACACAGAAGTCGACTTACTGCTGAACACCTCCACTCAATTCTGAGGATTTCCTCAGCTCAGAGCCTTACCCCGAACATTGATGAACTTGTGGAAAAGATGGGACACCACCAAGTATCACCCTCAACCTCAAACAAGTGAACATTACTGTGCAATCACATATTTAGAGTTTTTACTCAGTTCAAGTTTAAAAGTTAAAGTTTAATATTTGTTTTCACTGCATGTTACTTCTCCTTAAACAAAGTGTTGTTTTTGATTAATAGATTTTTGCACTTTATTTTATTGTATTTCAATCCAATTATATTTTAAAAATATTTCAGTTGAGTGGATGATAGAAAATTGCTATTATTGTTTTTTTCTTTGAAGTAAATTTAGCCCACTTTTGCTAAAATAGAAAATATAGGCTACTGATGGTGCCTTGAATACTGGTTTCTTTCATTTAATGTTCATGTTATGGGGATTTTTATATAAAGAAATTTGTCTTTTGTGTCTGTTGAAAATTAAAGATTACTGACAGAGCCATAAGAAAATATTGCTTTATTTATCTGATCATATTGGAATATATTTGTTAGGTTTTCAGTAGGTTCAATTAGGTTCACTAGACTATATGCGTCATTTAAAAATTTTTCAATGAACATTCGAACAGTCCGGCCCTCGGCTTGTAGCTAAATTTTTTATTTGGCCCTCCGTCCATTTGACTTTGACACCCCTGCTCTAGACAATGAGCTGTGCGTGAAAAGCCCAGGAGGGCGGTTGTTTCTGAGACACTGGATCAGGTGTGCCTAGGACCGATGATGATACCACGCTCAAAGTTGCTTAGGTCACTCGTTTTGACCATTCTAACTTTCAATCGAACAGTAACTGAATGCCTCGGTGCCAGTCTGCCTGCTTTATATAGCAAGCCACAGCCACGTGACTCACTGTCTGTAGGGACAATCCATTTTCGTGAACGTGGCCGTGTACCTAATAAATTGGCCGGTGAGTGTATGTACTGTACATTTGTATATACTTTTAAATTATGTACGGCAATTCCACAGTAACAGAATGATGCTGAGACTCAAAATGTATGCCAAACAAAAAACAATAAAATACTGAAGTTAAACAAACCATACAACTCTATGCACCAGGACGACTTCTAAAAACCTTTTAACATAGATTTGTGTTTGATATATACTTTACAGTAAAAACACCTACGTCTCAGCATCATTCAGCATCATGTTACCGTGGAATTGCCCTGTACTTCTATCTAAAATACAAACACAGGCGCCTTCACATAAATCATCTACGATGTGTTTTATGTCTAGCCTGACATGAGGTTTAGAGTCTAGTCTTACATGTGGTTTAGAGTCTAGACTTACATGAGGTTTAGAGTCTAGCCTTACATGAGGTTTAGAGTCTAGCCTTACATGAGGTTTAGAGTCTAGCCTTACATGAGGTTTAGAGTCTTACATGAAGTTTAGAGTCTAGACTTACATGAGGTTGAGTCTAGCCTTATATGAGATTTAGAGTCTAGCCTTACATGCGGTTTAGAGTCTAGCCTTACATGAGGTTTAGAGTCTAGCCTTACATGAGGTTTAGAGTCTAGCCTTACATGAGGTTTAGAGTCTAGCCTTACATGAGGTTTAGAGTCTAGCCTTTACATGAGGTTTAGAGTCTAGCCTTACATGAGGTTTAGAGTCTAGCCTTACATGAGGTTTAGAGTCAAGCCTTACATGAGGTTTAGAGTCTAGCCTTACATGAGGTTTAGAGTCTAGCCTTACATGAGGTTTAGAGTCAAGCCTTACATGAGGTTTAGAGTCTAGTCTTACATGAGGTTTAGAGTCTAGCCTTACATGAGGTTTAGAGTCTAGCCTTACATGAGTTTTTGAGGAAATGTTTTCTCTCCGAGAGACAGTGTAAGCGTGAAAGTGCCTCAGGTGTGGAAAATCACATCTGCTTTATAGCAGTCAGACTGGCTTGTCAGGCTGACAAATCAGAGATCACACGTCAGATATTCACATTACAACAGAGACCAACAGGTCTGACACCAGGGGAAAATCTCGAATTACTACATAAAATATTTCCAGGAGGGCATTTTTGGGGGGCAGAAATTGAACCACACAGACAGACAGACGGACAGACAGACGGGGTTCTACACAAAAGTAGTGCATTATACAGTGAATAGGAATTACTCAAAATCAGGATATCATAAAACAAGCCTTGATCTACAACTCAGAGGGAAATTAGAAGGCAAACATGCCGAACCTCAACAATTATAGATTCAGAACATATGGAGAATAAGAATGTGCATGTACAAATGGACAAATTAACTATATACAGTGCTTTCGGAAAGTATTACGACACCTAGACTGAATTTTGATACATTAAAGCCTTATTCTATAATGGATTAAATAATTTGTTTCCCTCATCAATCTACAGATAATACCCCATAATGAAAAAGTTAAAACATTTTTTTTAAATATATTAGCAAAAATATATATATTTTTACCATTATTTAACTAGGCAAGTCAGTTAAGAACAAATTCTTATTTTCAATGTCGGCCTTGTTCAGGGGCAGAATGACAAGATTTTTACCTTGTCAGCTCAGGGATTTGATCTTGCAACCTTTCGGTTACGAGTCCAATGCTCTAACCACTAGGCTCCCTGGCACCCCATTAATATATATTAATTAAATATTACATTTACATAAGTATTCAGACCCTTTACTCAGTACTTTGTTGAAGCACATTTGGCAGCGATTACAGCCTCAAGTTACAGCCTTAGGTATGACGCTACAAGCATGCCACACCTATATTTGGGGAGTTTCTCCCATTCTTCTCTGCAGATTCTTTCAAGCTCTATCAGGTTGGATGGAGAGCGTCGCTGCACAGCTATTTTCAGATCTCGCCAGAGATGTTCGATCGGGTTCAAGTCTGGGCTCTGGTTGGGCGATTCCAGGACATTCAGCAACTTGTTCCGAAGCCACTCCTGCGTTATCTTGGCTGTGTGCTTAGGGTCGTTGTCCTGTTGGAAGGTGAACCTTCGTCCCAGTCTGAGGTCCTGAGCGCTCTGGAGCAGTTTTCATCAAGGATCTCTCTGTACTTTTCTCAGTTCATCTTTCCCTCGATTCTGACTAGTCTCCCAGTCCCTGAAGCTGAAGAACATCCCCACAGCATGATGCTGCCAGCACCATGCTTCACTGTAGGGATGGTGGCTGGTTTCCTCCAGACATGATGCTTGCCATTCACGCAAAATAGTTCAATCTTGGTTTCATCAGACCAGAGAATCTTCTTTCTCATGGTCTGGGTCCTTTAGGTGCTTTTTGGCAAACTCCAAGCTCCCGTCTGGCCACTCTACCATAAAAGCCTGATTGGTGAATTGCTGCCGAGATGTTTGTCCTTCTGGAAGGATATCCCATCTTCACAGAGGAACTCTGGAGCTCTGTCAGAGTGACCATCGGGTTCTTACCTCCCTGACCAAGGCCCTTCTCCCCCTATAGCTCAGTTTGGCCAGGAAGCAAGCTCTAGGAAGAGTATTGGTGGCTCCAAATGTCTTCCGTTTAAGAATGAGGGAGGCCATTGTGTTCTTTGGGACCTTGGTACCCTTCCCCAGATCTGTGCCTTGACACAATCCTGTTTCAGAGCTCTACTGACAATTTCTTCAACCTCATGGCTTGGTTTTTGCTCTGACATGCACTGTCAACTGTGGGATCTTATATAGACAGGTGTATGCCTCCCCAAATCACGCCCAATCAATTGAATTTAAAACAGATGGACTCCAATCAAGTTGTAGAAACATCTCAAGGATGATCAGTGGAAACAGGATGCACCTGAGCTCAATTTCCAGTCACATAGCAAAGGGTCTGAATACTTATGTAAAAATTATTTCTGTATGTTATTTCTAATACATTTGCAAAAATGTTTGAAAAACTGTTTTAGCTTTGTAATTATGGTGTATTGTGTGTAGATTGATGAGGACCATTTTTTATTGAATCAATTTTAAAATAAGGCGTAATGTAACAAAATGTGGAAAAAGTCAAGGGGTCTGAAACAAACACATGACTCATATAGAGCTTGAATATAACCATGTTGTTTATTAGACCGATGGGAGGACCACACAGGAAGAGGCTAAAATGTAGGTATTGGTATTAGGAAAGCGCACCCATTATTGAAATCAGACAGCCACCTCCCTTGATCCAGCCCCAAGGACGGTTTGGGGAAGCAAAGGCAACTTATTTTGTTTGTGGAGCAATTGTTCTCTTCCTAATGGGGGAATCCTTTTTGTGCAAGCCATATTTCACAGAAATGTTCTGCTTAAAGACCCAAGGGTAGGCTTGTTACTGAAGTTACCACACCTTGAATGATGAGAAAATGAGAAATTCCAGGCTCTGGTATCTAAATATGATGCAATGTGTTAGGGAGTGTATGAAGATTAAAGAAAAGACTATGATAGGCAACTGAGGGATAGCACGGAAATGTGGCAATATTCCAAACCAAATGTCAAGAATCTGACCCTGTTTTTCTGAAGGTTGTTTGTATATCTTTGATTTTCAGGTGTTAAAATCATCCTTTTTTGGGTGTGAAAGAGTGAAAGTGTGTGTGAGAGAGAGAGAGAGAGAGAGAGAGAGAGAGAGAGAGAGAAGGACCCACAGGATAGACCTAGGCCACAGTGGATAACACATTCATTTGTCTACTAGCCAACCAAACAGCCAAATAACAGGCAAGGAACTGGAAGTGAGTTCTTTAAGTTTTCGATTAGCTGACATCTATATGGTATTACATAAAACCCCTTTTGTACTTAGGCCTTTTTTATCTTTTACAACATAGAAGAACAACTGCCAATGTTTGTTCCATTATTGCAGTTCAATATTTGAAAAGCTGTGTGCTGCTATATACTTAAACAGGCCTACTGTTACAGCATATGCAGAGTTTATAGATTATGCAAAAACATACAAAATATTTAGGTTATCTGTGCGCTTTAACCTTACTAATCAAAATATTTGGAGAGAAAAAACATAATTGCACGCAATCATACTGTGATAACATGCCTCAATAAAATAAAGGATATTGACAGTGATTTTGCTTATGGGGAAGCAAAATACTCAGTCAAAGCATTTAATTCACAGTCTGTGTTATCTGATCAACTTTTTTTTATTAGTAAAATATGACTTCATCGCAATCAGTATAAGGGGTCGCAGAACTCAAGTGAGCAATGGGCTGTTTTCCTGGTACACGATACTGCCTGCACCTGTTGAGATGGTAAGATAGCAGCAGGGCCTTTAGCTCGTTTTTCCAGCCTAAATTCCTGCGTCTCTTTCCACTGGAGCCTCTCACACAGCCACAGATGACCCACTGGATCATGGAAAGGCTATAAAAGCACTCCATTACTCTGTTACCATGTACATTCAAAGGACTGAAATCACCTCAATTAATAACTACTCGTGCTGGGACAATAAACCAAAAATGATCGACACCGACCATACTGATCACTTATCCCAGGCATTTTGCTGATATTCTTCAATGCGATAAGTAGCCTATACTGTATCGGCGTTCTTCGTTTGTCGCAAGAAAGTCGGACCGAAATGCAGCGTGTTGATTACTCATGTTTTTAATTAAACAAATGACGATACATGAAATAACTTATAAATACAAAAACAACAAACGGAACGTGAAAAAACCTATACAGCCTGTTTTTTTTTTATTTGTTTTTTTTATAAAAAATAATTTATTATCATCAATACCATTCATTCTTTACAACACATAATTTACATACATACTCAAATAATGGTATTTTTAATTAAACTAATTAAATTAAACTAAACATAAACCCCAAACAAAACCTCAGGGGAGCATCTTCCCTCCCCGTCACCCTACAAAATACCTTTCCCTATCTCCCCGTCCCTAATCTATCCTCTTACAAATCTAAATGACACCCAGCCCTAAACCCCCCTTCCACCTCTCCCGAGCAGCATGCTGCCCCCACTTCCTCTCCTCCCTCTTCATCCTCCCCCTCAAATCTCCTTCCACTCTCCTCACCATCCCTTCCACCCCCCAATCTCTCCCTGTCTTCCTCATGTTCTGCCTTGCTTCCCACAGCCCCCGTTTAAAGAGAATCATGAGAAGCCAGAGCAGAAACCTGTCCCTATCCGTCCCTCTCGCTCTCCCTACACCCCTCTCTAACCTGGCCCACGTCAATACAAAATCCCCCTTTACCAAACCTAACAACACCCGTGCCGTAGCCCATACTGCTCCAGCAAAGGCACAGTCCCAAAAGACATGGCGCACAGTCTCCTCCCTGCCACAAGAGGATCTTGGACAGGTGGGGGATTGCACTAAACTATACCGGTACAAGATGGAACGTACCGGCAAACACTTATGAAGGCTCAACCAATTCAGGTCCTTGAGCCTGTTGTCCAGATCCCTCCCAGACCACTTCCGAGATGCCTACTACAGGCGCCGGACTCTCTGCCTTTCTGACCTCCTCGTACAGGTGCCTATGATCTAAACCTACTCGGGCAACTTCAACCTCTGGGTGCGCACGCAGCCACTTGGCCGCATGACCAAAGTGCCACGGCAGCTGTTCCGCCCGAGGACCCGTGTTAGACCACACCATTATGCTTCTCGCCTGATACGAGAAAAATACCCGCAGGAGGTAACCGGACGGGTGTATCACTGGCTGAGCAAGCTCCGTTAACAAGAAAGAAACAAAAATTGTGTCCAGCTTGAGGGGGAAATGTGGTACCCCCCTACCTCCCTCCCCGATGGGACAGATCATGCGTGCCCTGGCGACCCACTCATACCTGCCACTCCACATAAACTGAAACACAAGCTTCACTAGAGGCCTTCTCAGACAAGCCGGCAATGGGTAGATGTATGCCAAATACAAAAGCGACGGCAACACATCCACCTTTAGGACCAGGACTTTGCCCATAAAAGACAAATACCTAGCTTTCCACATTGCTAGCTTCCTCTGTACCACTGCGATACGCATGTTCCAGTTTAGCGTCGCTGAGCCGGAGGTCTCAAAATGGACCCCGAGAATCCTCAGGGCCCCCTCACAGAGAGATAACCCCCCAGGCACATCCGTTCTACCGCGCCATCTTCCGAAAAACTTGACGGAAGACTTTGCATGGTTCAGAACTGCTCCCGACGCTCGAGTGAAATCCCCAAAGATGGCAAGGGACCTTGTCAGGCACGAGTCCTTGCACAACAACAAGGAAGTGTCGTCGGCGTACTGCGTCATCTTAACACGCAGTCCACCACTTCCAGGGATCAGCAGACCTTCCACCCCTGTGTCTGCCCTAATGGCAGCCCCCAGAGGCTCCATGTACAGAACGAAGAGGAGAGCCGAGAGTGGGCACCCCTGCCTGACCCCAGACGAGAGGTCAAAAACGTCACCCAAGTGACTATTTACACTAACTCGGCACCCCGCTCCGACATATAATGTACGAATCCATCCTATAAACTTCTCCCCAAATCCTAATCGACCTAACACTCTGAATAAAAAGGATCTATTCACGCGATCAAAGGCTTTCGCCTGATCTAGCGCTGCTACCATAAAAGGCAGTCCTCTATCTTCAACCCAAGCGATGGAGTCCCTGATTAACTGTAGGTTCCATCTAATAGAGCGGCCCTCTACCCCGCACGTCTGATCCTCATGAACGACGTAGGGAAGGGCTGTGCGCAACCGGTCTGCTAAAACCTTTGCAAGTAGCTTGTAATCTACACACAGCATGGTCAACGGCCGCCAGTTGCCAAGGTCTGTTACTTCCAGCCTTCTTATATAAAAGTGACAGCACACCAACAGCCATTGATCCCCCCGGGAACCCCGTCTCAAGGATGGCCTTCAAGATTTTGAGGACCACTGGTCCAAGTATACCCCAAAACTTGAGATAAAACTCAGCCGGCAGCCCATCCATCCCAGGCACCTTCCCTTTTCCCATCCTCCTAAGAGCGCTCTCAACCTCTTCTAGTGAAATCTGGGCCTCCATCACTTCTCTAATGTCCTCCGGCAACCGCCTGGACAAGTGTTCTAAAAACACATTTCCCTGCTCTACATCTATTTCCCTTTCCTTAAATAAACCTTGGAAATGATCAGTTGTCACCCTGACCATATCCTCTGGTTCTCTAACTATACTACCATTTTCTTCCCTAACACCATGCATTACCTTCCTACTCTGTCTTGCCCTAACCAACTTAAAGAACATAGCAGAACAAGTCTCATTATGTTCTAGAAAGCCGCTATGCGCACGCTCCAGGAAAGCTCGAGCCTTCCGCTCCTGCAACTCCCTGAGCTGCGCCTTTAGGGTTGAGGATCTCTCCCAGTCAAACGACCCGCCGAGGTTGCCTGCCTCGTATTCGAGTTCAATTAACCTTTGGATACGATCCACCTCCCTCCTCTCCTCCCTTTTTTTCCTCTTGCAATACCCTATTATAAAAGCCCTAATCCTCACCTTAACTAATTCCCACCACTCTAACACCCCCTCGCACATGGACCGGAGACCCTCAAGCCTTCCTAAAGAAAACATAAAACCCGTCAACAAAATCCTGCTCCTCCAGCACATCCCGATCTAGCTTCCAGTACCCTTACCAAAGAGGCAGACTGGTGACCCCACCTGCAGGAGCACCCCGTCGTGATCCGAAAAGAAAACAGGCAACAGCCGCCCAGACAACTTTCCCAAAGACCTGGGTACAAAAATATAATCGAGCCTCAACCCCCCTGGAGTTACGCCATGTAGGACCGTCCATTTTTGGAGTAGTGTGCATACCACCATCTACCAGACCATGGCAAGCCATTAGCCTAGCAATGGCGCCTGCACTGTTATCCCCAACCTCTTCCTAAAATCTGTATTAAAATCCCCCCCCTATCACTAATTTCCTATTTGTGACACACAGGGGCGTCAGACAGTCCACCATCTCCTTCCTGTCTGCCACCACCTGTGGCCCATACACCACCACTAATCTAAATTTACAATCCCTTATCGTGACATCCACCCCTATAACCCTCCCCTGCATTACCACAAAAGAATCCTCCACTTTTACCTCCCTGTGCCCACACAAAATCCCTACCCCCGATGAGTGCACCCCCCCTACACCCCAAACCGACTCCCCCTTGTCCCACTCCCTCTTAAATCTACTAACATCCCCTCCATCCCTCAGGTGAACCTCCTGTAAAAAAACAAAAATCAAAACCCACACCCTCCAAATAACTAAAAACCACCCTCCTCTTAACAATATCTCTTAAACCCCTTACATTTAAACTAACAAAAATAAAATTAGACTCCATGAAAAAAATAAAACATGTAATACACTCAAATTCTAAACTCAGACAGAAAAAAAACAAAAACAGGAGACTCACCCGATGCTCCCCTGCTCCATATCTACCGGTGAGAACACCATCCGTAATCCCGACATCCCCCCCTCTTCCTCCATCACACCATCCCAGGATGCAGGAATAGTGTTTGGCTTCGGGGTGCCCTGCACCCTGGGTCTACCCCCACAATCCTCCCCCTCCTCAGTGTTGCAGCTGGTTTGGAAAAAAATTGGGGAGGCTGAGTCCCCAAACAAAAAACTCCCCACCTCCTCCTGTACCCAGTCCTGAGTCTTGTTAGGTGTGCCCCCACCCAAATGAAGTTGAGAGTCTTGGGAAACCAGCAGCAACCCAGAGGTTTCTCCCAACCCCATCACTCTCTTGGCCATCCCCTCCCCCTCACTGTCAGCCAATCGCACCCTCCTCTTCATTCTCTTCTTTGGTGATGGCGGCAGTGGAGAGATACCACCCCCCCCCGCCAGCTCCTCCACCATACCCCTCATCTCTTCCACCATGTCACTTTCCCCCAGTCCACTTGCTCTTCCACCGTCTTCTTCTCCACCACTCCTCCCTCGCTTTTTTCTCTCTCATGCTCCTCCACTCGGTTGCCTTCTTCCACTACTTTTACTGGTTCTCCTACTCCCATGCCTTCCGTTTCCTTCTCTCTTCCATCCACTGCTTCTTGCTCCTCTTTCTTCCTTGTGGCCTTCCCCTCTAGACTTGTATTCTTGTCATGAGGCGTGTTTCCTTCCCCTCCTCTTCTTCCCCCATCCCCCGCTCCTGCTCCCCCCCCAGCCGCAGACGCATATGACCTCTGACGGGCCGGGCACCCCCGCCACAGGTGTGCTGACGAGCCACACCCATGGCATGTCTTAGGCTTGTCACAATCCCTCGCCTCGTGATCCTCAGATCCACAAAATCTGCATTTTCTCATGCTGCACGAGGGGGAAAATGTGACCGTAGGCCATACAGCGCCTGCAAAATGGGGGCTGATGTGCATAAAACAATGTCCCCCTGTCAGCCCCAAGGGAGAACATAGCAGGAGGATGGAGGTAGCCACAATGTCCCTTTGGGTCCTCCCTGAGGAGGGCCTGGAAACCTCTCCTCCCATTCCAAAACCCAAGGGAGTCTTTGAGGTGCCTAGCTGAGGAAACGTTATCCATGTATCTCCCCAGAAAAGCCCTCACCTCCTCATCCTTAACGTAAGGGTTGTAAATGTTAACAGTTACAACCCTAAAGTTATTCTTCACCAGACTTGATATTTCGTAGTGGCACATCGGCCTCTCACCTCCCACTGCTCTTGCCCTTCTCAGGATATCATCGTGTTTTTCTTCTGTATATAGCGCGACGTCGTATGCTCCCTCCAACGAGTTGCCTTGGAAACAAAACACGTCCTTCACCGTCAGCTTTAGAATCCCCATCAATATTATCCTTCCAAAAGATTCTCGTCCTAAAGGCTCCAACTCCTTTTCCTTCCAAGCAAAACAAATCGTGTTAGCCAGCCCAATCCCAGGGACCGACCGTGATGATGTATTTAGCACCATCTCCGCAAGGAGAATGGCGCTCGTACTCTTCTTCTTCCAATACAAGAAAAAAAGAAAATCCAAAAGTGACCGATTCTGTCTGGTGAACACTAACACAGAGACAGGAACAATCACCCACGAAATACAAAGTGAAACCCAGGCTACCTAAATACGGTTCCCAATCAGAGACAACGAGAATCACCTGACTCTGATTGAGAACCGCCTCAGGCAGCCAAACCTATGCAACACCCCTACTTAGCCGCAATCCCAATAACTAAAAAAAAACACTATGAAATACAACAACATAAACCCATGTCACACCCTGGCCTGACCAACTAATTAACGAAAACACAAAATACTAAGACCAAGGCGTGACAATACTAGAGAGATGTGAAGATTAAAATGAAATATGTTTTGTAATATGGGTGATGATTAATGAGACAATTGATGGCTACAACCATAAAACTAGTAGTAGTAGTTTAAAGGATAATAAAACAATTAATTTGATGCACATTAATGTTATAAACTTATTGTTCCATTTATCGTTATCGCATCAATTCAGACAATTTATCGCGATATGTATTTTTGCCCATATCGCCCAAACCTAGTAACTACATGTAGACAAAGCCCCTTCTCCAAAGCATATCTACACTGAACAAAAATATAAACCAACATGTAAAGTGTCGGTCCCATGTTTTATGAGCTGAAATAAAAGACGCCAGAAATGTTCCATATCCACAAAAATCTTATTTCTCTCAAATGTCTTGGTGAGCATTTCTCCTTATTCATCTACCTAACAGGTGTGGTATATCAAGAATCTGATGAAACAACATGATCCTTACACAGGTGCACCTTGCGCTGGGGACAATAAAAGGCCACTCTACAATGTGCAGTTTTGTCACACAGCACAATGTCACATATGTCTCAAGTTTTGGCGCTGAGAAGTATTTCTGTCTGTAATAAAGCATAAGCTGCCTCCAATGTCATTTTAGAGAATTTGGCAGTACGCCCAACCGGCCTCACAACCGCAGACCATGTGTAACTAAGCCAACCCAGGACCTCCACATCTGGTTTCTTCACCTGCGGGATCATCTGAGAACAGCCACCCGGACAGCTGATGATTACTGTGGGTTTGCACAACCAAAGAATTTCTGCACAAACTCAGAAACGATCTCAGGGAAGCCCATCTGCGTGCTTGTTGTCCTCACCAGAGTCTTGACTTGACTGCGGTTTGGCGTCGTAACTGACTTCAGTGGGCAAATGCTCACCTTCGATGGCCACTGGTACGCTGGAGAAGTGTGCTCTTCACGGATGAATTCCAGTGTCAACTGTACCGGGCAGATGGCAGACAGTGTGTATGGCGTCGTGTGGGCGAGCGGTTTGCTGATGTCAATGTTGGGAACAGAGTGCCCCATGGTGCTGGTGGGGTTATGGTATGGGCAGGCATAAGCTATGGACAATGAACTTAATTACATTTTATCAATGGCAATTTGAATTCACAGAGATACCGTGATGAGATCCTAAAACCCATTGTCGTGCCATTCATCCTCAATCATCACTGTGTTTCAGCATGATAATGCAGGGCCGCGTTTCACATGGATCTGTACACAATTCCTGGAAGCTGAAAATGTCCCAGTTCTTCCATGTGCCTGCATACTCACCAGACATGTCACCCATTGAGCATGTTTGGGATGCTCTGGATCGGCGTGTATGACAGCGTGTTCCAGTTCCTATCCACCAACTTCGCACAGCCATTGAAGAAGAGTGGGGCAACTTTTCACAGGCTACAATCAACAGCCTGATCAACTCTATGAGAAGGAGATGTGTTACGCTGCATGAGGCAAATTGTGGTCCCAGCAGATGCTGACTGGTTTTCTGATCCACGCCCCTACCTATTTTTTAAATGGTATCTGTGACCAACAGATGCATATCTGTATTCCCAGTCATGTGAAATCCATAGAATGTATTTCTTGACTGATTTCCTTATAAGAACTGAATAATATATCACTGAAATCACTGCTGACCATCTGGTAGGGGATGGAAAACATTTCTTGACGTTTAAACTGCCATTGTTCTATCGGTTTCCCGTTGAACTATAAGAAAAATACATTAAATTCCATGTGAATTCACAATACAGCTGTTCTGCTTCCAGCAATGGTTTGGGTCTCACGGTGCGTCCCTTTCAGATGGTTAAGCATTGGACCTGTACTACCATTACTTTAGGCCAACCTCAATTCCACCTGGCAAAGTCTGCATTTTCTTCTCATTGAACTTCTCAAAGTATTGCCATACAGGACTTCATTGTTGTCGCTTGCCTTTCTCTGCCATTTTTCCAACTGTTAATTCCTCGACTCCTTGTACGTCAACTCCTGGTGTCGACTCCCATTTCTGAGTGTCAAGATTCGATTCCGCTAGGTTAAGATCCAGTATTTTTGGAATGGAGATGTATTAGTTGCCGTACATCCAAGAACACAAACCCTTGCACTAGGCCTATCTATTGGCAATCAAAAACTGTATGTCCCAATGGAACGATGTATCTTGCAATTTCTTGGCTTGCAATGTCTCGCAACTTCAGTAAAGCAGAGCCTATAATCATTGAATAGGCTAAGATATTCTACATGCAACAGACCAAAGACTGAACACCCTCGCATCATTGGCGAAGAGAAAGAGCAGGGGTGGAATCATTAGTCCAAACAATTGTAAAACAGAACTAAAACGAGTTTCTATTCGACAAATTCAGGTTGGCCCCTCCCCGAGATCACCCATTCACCTACTCTGCTTCTCACAAAGACACGTTGGTTGGATCCAAAAAATCTCAGACCAAAGAGATTTCCAAAGGTCTAATGTCCATTGCTGATGCTTCTTGGCCCAAGCAAGTCTCTTCTTCTTTTTGGTGTCCTTTAGTAGTGGTTTCTTTGCAGCAATTCGACCATGAAGGCCTGATTCACGCAGTCTCCTCTGAACACTTGATGTTGAGATGTGTCTGTTACTTGAACTCTGTGAAGCATTTATTTGAGCTGCAATCTGAGGTACAGTTAACTCTAATGAACTTATCCTCTGGGTCTTCCTTTTTCTGTGGCGGTCCTCATGAGAGACAGTTTCGTCATAGCACTTGGTGGTTTTTGCGACTGCACTTGAAGAAAGTTCTTGAAATGTTCCGGATTGACTGACCTTCATGTCTTAAAGTAATGATGGACTGTCATTTTTCTTTGCTTATTTGAGCTGTTCTTGCCATAATATGGACTTGGTCTTTTACCAAATGGGCTATCTTCTGTACACCACCCATACCTTGTCACAACACAACTGATTGGCTAAAATGCATTAAGAAGGAAAGAAATTCCACAAATTAACTTTTAACAAGGCACACCCATTAACTGAAATGCATTACTACCTCATTAAGCCAGTTGAGAGAATGTCAAGAATGTACAAAGCTGTCATCAAGGCAAAGGGTGGCTACTTTGAACAATATAAAATATAAAATATATTTTGATTTGTTCAACACTTTTTTGGTTACTACATGATTCCATGTGCTTTTTCATAGTTTTGAAGTCTTCACTATTATTCTACAATGTAGAAAATAGTATAAATAAAGAAAAACCTTTGAATGAGTTGGTGTGTCCAAACTGTTGACTGGTATTGTACGTCTCCCGTTTGGCATGTGTCTTGTGATGCGGTTCACAGGAGCACTGACGGATGTGTTGACATGACAACTGTCAGAGTTTTGAACAACCCTTCCCCCCCTTTTGTTCCATGCTGACTGAAGAACTAGCTAGCCAGTAACTAGCTAACACCAGACACAGATGAAAGGGGAGACATAAATATCTTTGCCATAGATGAATAGTGTACATTTTTTATTGAATTTGATGACACCCTACAGTCAAATTTAGGCACCAGTAGAGTAGCCATCTAGCTATATATACAATACCCCTCTGCAAACATGCCTCCTCCGATGTTGGCAGTATTTATTTAAATTAGATAAGAGAATATCGTGTTACCATTGGTGTATTAAAATGAGAGTTAGGGTGATGTCACCCTATCCCCTTAATAATCCCGCCTCCTGAATCCAAGTGTTTGACATGGAGGAGGGTGTATCTCCCTCCAGCTCCCTGACAGGTTAATTGTCAGTTACAGAGGGAACCAGCAACTTTATGATAAAACTTCATCAATGTAGAAGCAACAGTCATTTTTCATCATACTTTGATCTGGTTTCATCTCAATATCAACCAATTTAATGAAAAACATGATTGACTGTTCATGACCTTTAAGGGTCCGAATTTCATTTAAACATTAGTTCACACCCCTACCATCTGGTATGCCTAACAGCTCTGGACCTGCTTATCATGACACCTATTGATTCATTTCCATGAAGGCAAAAATGGACAGAAGCCATATTAATGATAACAAGCTGGAAATAATGGTGTCCTAATGACAGAATGGAAATCAGGCCATAACAATGGGGTCCTATAGCTTCAGCTTACGAAGACACATATAGTGACATTTCTAACAGCACTTCAAGACCAGATATGGCCTTGAACCACAGCTGGGTGCCCCTGCTCATGTCGGCCATAGATCAGAGTCCTCAGCAGAGGTATCAGTGTTCCTTCCTGGATACCTGCAATCTACAAAGCTACCATTGTCCCTCTGTGAAACTGTACTCGTCTCACCAAATGAAATCTCTCTCTGCCACTCTGAGGAAGAGCAGATTATCAAAGAGAGAAGCAGAGAGGGAGAGTTGGTTTCCCTCCAGGCAGCAGTTAGCTCTCATGGCCATGCTCCAGAAGCCATATACACAACAATGGCTTGAGCAGATGAGAAATCTGGGAAGGTCATCAGGGAGCACACCTGGGTTCAAATATTATTTGTTTTCTTTCAAGCATTTGACCGAGCTCGCCTGGCGCAATGGAAACAACGGGATTGTCACAAAAGTGCAAACCCTTTGTATCTGGCATTGATAAAACACTCAAAGGGATCAAACACTCAAAATATTTGAAAGACAACCAATACTGTTTGAACCCAGGTCTGTCAGAGCGGCTACAATGGCCAGGCAAGCACCTCTTTGATTCTAATGAACAACCAGGCTGTTTCTGTGGTTACTAAAGTGTTGTAATCTATATTTCACTCACGACGACGATATTACACGACGACGATATTAAAACGAAAGGAATGCGTTTTGGGAAACGATGGAAAACAATGGATGATGGCTGGATTCTAAGGATTCTGGTACGGTGCAGTGGCACTGAGATAGAAGGTGTGGAAGAATAGTATAGGAGTTAAGTGGCAAAAAAAAAGCTAGTAGTAAGCACCATGCAATCTATGCTTTATTGACAATATGTCAACCCTCAGGTCTTCCTCAGGTCAGACCGGAACATAATCTTTCACCTGCAGCGCCTGCTGTGCCTTTATGTCATATTTTCTTATACAAGAACAGGGGAGATACACTACAGTCTGACTATAACACTCACACAGCTTAATTAAAAGATAGCAGTTTAGTTTGTTGCACTTCAACTGGATGTATACTTACACATCTCACTTGCACTCACTCACAGCCTAGACTGACAGCAATACAAGAGCTCCAGTCACCTATTAACTGGGAATAGCAGAATATTGCTGAGGGGAACTCTACTACCCTCCATATCTCTTCTCTCTCTGACAGCGTGGGGTGGGGAGGGGCGATGAAATGGCACATTGACAATATAGGAGTGTTTAGGACTGCCTGCAATAAGAAAATGTCAACCATCTGAAAATGCCTGTCTTTCAATGTGTCCTTTCTACCGATCGAAAACTGTTAATGGCTGCAAAAATAGTCATCTTAACCCGTATGGAATTCTCCAAATATAGATCCACTGGAAGACACACTGACTGAAATGCATCCGAGCCCGGTAATGTATAATTGCTGAAATGATTGCTTCCGGGTGGATGATGATAATTCTATGGGTTCTATTGACGTCCTCTCACAGAAGACGACAGTTTATCATCATTAATACCAATGAAGTGCAGGAAGGAACATCAGAAGATATCTCAGATCATCCAGAAGATATTTTTCACCAAATATTGTATTAGGAAAGACCTTGGCTAGATGCCATGGATGTTGATTAGGGGAAAGGCCAAGCCAAAAGTAGCCTGTTTGGCGTGACAAGGACAGCAATAAAGTCGGAAAGACAGTACAAACTGATCTGGAACCAAGCTGGTGCAACTTGCAGGGAGGAAAACTAGAAGATCTCTCTCAACACGAGTTATACCTAAATCCCGCCACAACCACTAAGCGGGTAGCCAGGCCGCTTGGATGTCACAGTAGGACTGACAGAGCTGACAGGCCCTACTTCCTGTGGGAGATGGTTAATCGCTGCTAAGTGCATTATCAAATCTCCAATTCTGCTCAACAAGGACAGAGGGAGCCCAGTAGCCCACTGCCTTGCCTTGATGTCTTCCCCATGCATACAGGATAACAACATCTACTAAATGCATTCACATCCCCAGAGCAAACTCGGGCAGGACTTTCAGTCCTTCTTATTGTCACTTATGCATGAAGAACAGTACTGTGGGGTTGTGTTAGTGGTTTTCTCCCACCCAGTGTTTCCCCTATACCCATTTAGCAGCTGCGGGCCAGCACATATTTTTGTGTGACAATTATTGGGGGGGATGGTAAATAGTTCAATGTTAACTTAAAACCAGATAAAGTATATAGAAAATATAATGGAGTCATATAAAGTATTTTTATATAAGATCATCTCTAAGATTCCAAAAATATCATGGTACGGGGCACACATTGGTTTTGTTATAATGTTGAGTCACCTAGATAGCATAAGAACACAGCATAAGCTGTGGCAAGATGTGTAGAATTGCATAAAATTATCTTTCAAACTGCACATTTTCTCTCAGCCCCATGACAAAATCTGTAGAATTGCAGGAAAATAACTTTAAAACGGTACAATGTTCACAGCAAAAGTTTGTCTCTGTAGCCAAGATAAGAAAAAATATAAATACATACATTGGCCACATCCCATGCTAACTTTGCCACCACTGCTGAAAAAGTTCAACACTGACATTTAGCCCCAGGACAGAAAAATAATAGTCTATCTAGAACTCTAGAGAAATTCTAGGAAAATGCTGACACAGAAGTTTTTCGTTTTGAGTAGGCTGCATTTATTTCTTTTTATGACTTGATGTGGAAGACAAGCCACAACATCATTAACATAATGCGACTTTCTTGGCATCTTCTCTCTCTACTGAGTAACTCATATCACTTCAAAGTGTTAACCTCCAACACACAGTGAACAGCAAACCTGGTTTAAAAAAACAGATTAAGCGATACCTCACGGCACGATGCGGTAAGTGGTTGTACTGATAATATGTAGGTTGTGTCTGACGTGTAAAATATATGTAGTTCTGTCCTTGAGCTGTGCTCATCTATTAATGTTCTGTATTATTACACGTTTCATGTTTCGTGTGGACCCCAGGAAGAGGAGCTGCTGCCTATCGCAACATGCTAATGGGGATCCTAACCAAATACCAAATACCTTTCCGATCCAAACCTCTCAGTTTCTTTTATGAGACATAGCTGTAACATTTAAGATGGCTGTTTTGAAATCAGCCAAAATGAGGAGAATGATGTTAAATGAACATACTATATCATACGGTAATTTCTCACAATGTTTGGTACTTTCCGAATGCAGCGTATGTCAACAATCCTTCCGCCAAAGGACTATTCTTTGGATTACATTTTGTGAAAATACCCCAAATCATGGTCAATTTTTGTGTGTCTGGTTTTAGGAGGAATCACTCTATGGCAGGGCTTGAAATTCTGCAAAATTCTATGCATCGCCAGCTTTCTAAACTAACGTTCTGTGTACTGAACCTTAAAAAGACTAACTCTCCAGTCAGGCAACTACTGACTCTCTAAAAGCCTTATTTAGGGTCGTTTCACTTCTTTTACAACAGGGTGCCAATGTGCGCCTTCCAGTTTGTTTAGCTGCTCTGAAATATTTAGGAAATCTGTCTTTTGGCTCACAAACACGCCTGACTTGTTATGATTCTGTGAACACCGGCTGGGACTGGAAGAAGAACTTGCTAGAACGGGCTGATAAAACCTGTTGCACTTGTTAACTCTATAGGGACTCAGTAGGGACGACGGTTTGTAGACACTCTGTAGGGAGCATGGGTTGTTGGTTCTAGTCAGGGACCACGGTTTGTAGGCACTCTGTAGGGAGCATGGGTTGTTGGTTCTAGTCAGGGACCACGGTTTGTAGGCACTCTGTAGGGAGCATGGGTTGTTGGTTCTAGTCAGGGACCACGGTTTGTAGGCACTCTGTAGGGAGCATGGGTTGTTGGTTCTAGTCAGGGACCACGGTTTGTAGGCACTCTGTAGGGAGCATGGTTTGTTGGTTTTAGTCAGGGTCCACAGTTTGTAGGCACTCTGTAGGGAGCATGGTTTGTTGGTTCTAGTCAGGGACCACAGTTTGTAGGCACTCTGTAGGGAGCATGGGTTGTTGGTTCTAGTCAGGGACCACGGTTTGTAGGCACTCTGTAGGGAGCATGGGTTGTTGGTTCTAGTCAGGGACCACAGCTTGTAGGCACTCTGTAGGGAGCATGGGTTGTTGGTTCTAGTCAGGGACCACGGTTTGTAGGCACTCTGTGGGGAGCATGTTTTGGAAAGCTGTGATTGTTATCTGCTACAGTGGTGTTGGGGGACAGGATAATAAGACTTGATGATGATGGATGAACAATGGATCTAAAGGTTATGAAGGCTTAAAGAGGCTTCCACCTTCTTCCACCTGCCTCTCCTGGGATATATGGAGTCATTCCACCATTCTCTTCTGTTCTAACTGGCTTGATGTGAGTAAACGAACCAGTGTTGTACAAATATAATAGACTTGAATTCTGCACATTAGGACACACTTTTTGGATGATAATGTTTTTGAACATTGAATCTTACTCTTTTATCCAAGCACTGTGATTAGCATGTCTGCGTTATTGATGTTGTTGTTTTTGTCCTCTTAGTTTGAGTGCCACTTATTGTAAATCACTCTAAATAATAACATCTGCTAGCTAGCCTACATTACTAAAATGAAACATAAATGTTTTGATCTCCGTAAAGATTTTTTTCCACGACATTGCCACCACAAAAGACTACATTGGCCTTCTTGTCAGCTGAGGGATGAGTTCACTGGGTGCTTGTCCTATCGCCTCCTGGTTTACTCTGCCTCTCAAAGCTTCTGTTTACTTAGTTTATTCATGCTTACTGAGGAAGCAAACTAAATTGGTGTCAGAAGTCGTACATGTTGTAGGGCAGGGCTATTTAACTCTTACCCTACGAGGTCCGGAGCTAAATTATTTTTTACCTGATAATTAATTGCACCTACCTGGTGTCCAAGGTCTAAACCTGATTAGAGGGGGGCCCTTTTTTTTAAAGCAGTGGAACTGGCTTCGAGGTCCAGAGTTGAGTTTGAGGATTGTAGGGAAAGACCCACAAACCAAAAAACACCTTCAATGTGCCATGCAACTAAACTCATTTGTCTACTTTAGAATCATTACAATTGTACTGTGGTTAAAATACAATCTACAATGGTTGAAGAACACAGACAAATGAAATAGTTTAGAGTAGCAGACATAACAGCTCCACTTGTGTCTAGTTAACAATAACCCTGTACATTCAATACATTAGAACAAGGCCATGAGAAAGACCTTCACTGTTTTCTCTACAGCAAACCTGCTTCATACATCAATTAAAACAGATGATTTGTTGATTATACGTTTGGTAACAGAATGATGGTTTGTGCTGTTTGTGCCGTCATTCTGTTGCCAAATTCTGGATCTGCACTGTTTCTTGTACAATTTTCTGTTGTTAAAGGCAGGCCATGTCTTGTGCATGAGTTGTATGGTTTAACTTTTCTTTGTTTCTTTTTTTTTTTGTACATACATTTTAAAGTGGAATTCGATTTGTCCTTTACGTACGTAAATGATGTATACTGTGCAAAATAATGGTCTCCAACTTGTACACTAAGGTTACAAAACAATAGGAACGCCTGCTCTTTCCAAGCCATAGACTGACCAGGTGAAAGCTATGATCCCTTATTGATGTCACTTGTTAAATCCACTTCAATCAGTGTCGATGAAGGGGAGGAGACAGGTTAAAGAAGGACTTTTAAGCTTTGAGACAATTGAGACATGGATTGTGTATGGGTGCCATTCAGAGGGTGAATGAAAAAGACGAAAGATTTAAGTGCCTTTAAAGGTATGGTAGTAGGGGGCGCCAGGCAGACCACTTTGAGTGTCTCAAGAACAGCAACGCTGCTGGATTTTTTCATGCTCAACAGTTTCCAGTGCATATCATGAATGGTCCAGCAACCAAAGGTCATCAAGCCAACTTGACAACTGTGGGAAGCAATGCAGTTAGTCAACATGGGCCAGCATCCCTGTGGAAAGCTTTCCACACCTTTTAGAGTGTCTATGCCCCCAACGAATTGAGGCTGTTCTGAGGGGAAAGGAAGTGAAACTCAATATTATGAAGGTGTTACTAACGTGTTGTACACTCAGTGTATGTTGCAATTCAAAGTCTGGTACAGTGGAAGCCATTACGAAACAACTCTCCTCCATTCCCGGGCATCATCAATGGAGTGAATATTCGGATGTGTTGGCTACTGCTGCGTTTCGCATGGAAGGCGTACTGTATTTCGCGCTGTAGTGGTCTATTGGTCCATTCCTGTGTTACTTGGCACATCAAACTGGACCTAAGCTACTATGAAAGTATATCATCGACATATACGAGAATAATACATTGTGAGTTAACTATTTTTCACAAGTGTCCTACATAGTCTCAGACAAGTAATAACCAGGAAGAGTTATTCTCTCCTGGATTCTTTCCCACGCAGGCTGTCTGGAGTTTCTACATCGTTGAGAGTTTGTATGGAGCTCACGGCAGTAAAATACCTAAACGTTCGTTGATCATTTAAAGAAAAGCAATTCAGATACCAAAAAATGTTCCGTAAAATATGCTAACATAAGCACATCAAAGTTCGTTGTCTTACCTTTCTTTTCCGGTAAAGCACACGAGACCAAGGAGACTAAAGAGGTGAAAACGACCCAGATTTGAAACTGTGTAGTCATGGTATTTTTTAAACTCGTCTTCATTCTTCCTCTCCGAATGAAAACTGTGTCAGTCCATACTAATTAGGTCTACAATTCAACTAACTTTACAGTGAAACTGTCTAGCTGGCGTCTACTGAAGGACTTTTCCTTTGCTTGTAAGTTTGACAGCTCCTCCTCTCCAGGCTGCGTTTCTCCACAATACGAGGCGCTCGAAGGAAAGCAAGAGAAATGGAAGGGATTTCCGACGTCATCCGTAGGGAGGACCATTGGTGTATATTATCATGTATTCTCTCAGGTAAGCGGGTCACCAGGTTTGACGTTCCAATGGGTCTCTCTCAACATTTTCTGTATGACGCTACACATTCTCATGATGTTATTTACAATTAAGGACAGAAAAATACAGAAGAGTTTTAGGTTGTTGTTGTTGCGAAATGTAACATTTTGAGCCCTGAATGCTGATTGGCTGACAGCCGTGTTATGTCAGATCGTATACCACGGTTATGACAACACATTTATTTCCACTGCTCTAATTACATTGGTAACCAGTTTATAATAGCAATAAGACACCTCAGGGGGTTGTGGTATATGGCCAATATATAACGGCTAAGGGCTGTGTCCAGGCACTCAGCATTGCTTTGTGCGTAAGAACAGCCCTTAGCGGTGGTATATTGGCAGTATACCACAACTCCCCCAGGCCTTATTAGTTAAACATTCCATGTTGTTCGACTGAAACGAGAATTATCGCTCGAGTCCAACAAAATGGAATACAACGTTGTGGAGAAAGTTCGGAATGAGACATGTACACAGATTTCATGTGTACAACATCTAAAGACCTGTGCCGTTTCTAAAACAACATAGTTGAGTGTTTTGGGTGCCCCTGCAACTGCAAAATGAGCATGGGGAGTATCACAATAAAATGTGTCTTTACAGTACACTTCTATAACATTCCATTTATGTAAAAAATATATGTAAAAAATTGTTAAAACAAAAGCAGTGAACTTGTCCGTTAAGTCAGACTATAGAGGCGTTATAAATGTGCTTCCAATGTATTATAAAGAGGGTATATATAGGCTATAAAAAGTATAGGCTAAAGTATATGCTAAAATCATAGCAACAATATATTGTACTCTTATCACCCTCTCTCTAATGTCATACCTTGGGTCTGGTCTAGAGGCCTTCCTCACCTATTTTGTGGACATAAAACAGACAGAGGTGTTGTAAATAATGATTTAAATAGCCGTAGAGACAGAGATGTGTGTGTGTGTGTGTGTGTGTGTGTGTGTGTGTGTGTGTGTGTGTGTGTGTGTGTGTGTGTGTGTGTGTGTGTGTGTGTGTGTGTGTGTGTGTGCGTGCGTGCGTGCGTGCGTGCGTGTGTGTGTGTGCGCACGAGTGTGAACACGTGTGTGTGTGTGTGTGTGTGTGTGTGTGTGTGTGTGTGTGTGTGTGTGTGTGTGTGTGTGTGTGTGTGTGTGTGTGTGTGTGTGTGCGTGCGTGTGTGTGTGTGCGCAGCGTTGTTAGGGATGCAGCACAAGGCGATCCAGGGAGTGTTCTGTACAACTGAGCCTCTCAAACAGGAAGTCGTTTACCTGATATCATAACACACACATTGTTTTGGTCACATCAGTTAACCCCCAACAACAGCGCCAATGACATCGATTAAGGCAGCCCCCCGCACCTCTCTGATTAAAATATGTTTGGTTAAATGTGGAAGACACATTTTGGTTGAATGCATTCAGTTGTGCAACTGACTAGGTATCCCCTTTCCCTTTCAGTCTTCATCACATTATGTTGGAGCAGGGGAGAACGACTGCCCCCTCTCATTGAGGATTGCAGTTCAAGGCTAACTGGAGTTCTGCAATCTAAATCAATAATGGTACCAATCCTTGATTCTATTTCACCAGATGTATGTCCTTAAACCGATTATTTTAGAATCGCACACAGGAGAAGGTATACGGATAATTTAGTGGCTACCGGCAGCCTGCAGTATCCCGGTCTGCCTTCAACTTGAGATTCTCAATGAGAGGGGGCAGCACTGACCTTGCCTGCAACATCACTTCCTAGAGTAGCTCAAACTGCGCATGCATTTTTTCCAAAAACTCCTCCATGAAGCAAGATGGTGGCACGCTAAAATGAAATCTGTCTCTGTGTTTGCCAAGATGAGTGGAAAATATCTAGACAGAGTGTGTTCATTGTGCAAGTGTGTGCTCTAATTAGTAAGGAACCCCCCACCTGGTTGTCTAGGGCTTAAATGAAAGGGAAAAACCAAAAAACCTGCAGACACTAGGCCCTCCATGGAATGAGTTTGGCCCTCCATGGAATGAATGACACTAGGCCCTCCATGGAATGAGTTTGACACACCTGCTGTAAGCAGTCTATGGACAAGGTATGACAGCATTCCATGCTTTGGTTTAGTTTCCTTGGCACTATTTCCACATGCTAACGTTTTAGCATTTGTGCCACAAATCCAGTTCAAGTCATGGGACCGATATTATAATTTTTCATGCATCATGTTCAAAATATGTAGAAGTGACTTTGTTGGGTTTCACAATCACTTTGAGATACTTTCGGATGATTTGGTCATGTATCGCGAAAAATGCTAATATGGGTTTTGTGCCACATGCTAAACCATAAATGTACCACAATTCATAAACTTCATCTCCCCTGGAAAAAAAATGTTTAGACAATATTTCCCCCATAGCATTTGGTTTGCAACAGTTGTTGTTTGTCTAAACCTTGCTGCCTGCCTCTCCAACCTGTGCAACAATGTTTCTGTGTCTTTTTTTGAAATCTCCAATGTGCCATGTGAGAAAGAACTTGACGAGACTGACAGCTTCTCTGAGCCAGGCAAATTCATTTATCTGTGATTTTGCAACTACAAGCTTTTGTGTCTCTGTTTTGAGTTTTGAGTTTTATTTGACATATATTTTTTCTTCAGCTCTCAATTGTCTGGATTTCACTGTATTGCACTGTAGCCTTGTCTCACACCCAGACTTGTAATATTCTGCTATGTATTTTTCTATATACATTTTGTTTTAGAAGCACTTAAATATATTCTTTTCTAGGAAATACAGTTGTCTCACACTATTGCACCATTACCATCACACTGAACAAAGTAATCAATTATAGTTGCTTTTTCAACATTAAATCATTGTATGGTGTGTACGCTCTACCCTACTCCCTAGATATGAAAGATTAAAGAGGCATTGTTACATTTGTTTGATAGAATACACCTCTCTCTCTCAGCCAGGTAACATAATGTCTCATTGGCAGTGTTTCAGAGGAAATGTCTTGCACTGGAAAGCAGACCAAGGGTGCACTGCAGTGTAGGAGGGAGTCAGGGGGAGCCTAATGAGGCTATTTTAAACCAACACACTCCATGGAAAAAATCTGATCTGTCTCCCCTTTTCATGATGAAATTGGATTGATTATTATTATAACGAGTGGGTTTAATTCTGAATTCTGATTGGTTAAAATCGCATTCCAGCCAGTGTCTATTCCACAAGTTACCACCGGCTAAATCTATGAGGTTAAAATGCCTATTCACTCTGTTCAATCTGACTTCGCAATCCACTGTCTCATCAGCTCAGCCAAGCAATTTATAAACTTGATCTCCACAACGGCTATGAAAAGCATCTAGACATTTATCTCACATTTCTTTTAGACTAACATTTAGTTTTCAACAGCAAAGATTTGTATTAACCTTGCTGTCTGTCTCTCTGACATTTTCAACATTGTTTCAATATTCAAATTCGATCTCCATATTACAGTTTTTTTTTTGATTGCTAAACGACAGTGGGCACAACTGGAGTCACATGTGCAAAACTCTAACTACAGTCTGCACTACCAACAGTCACCTGAGCTAAACAGTTCACATCACCTGCAAAACTCATTCCAAGCAACACAACTCTTAACACATGGCTCAAAACACGCTCAGTGCAGCCAAACACTATGCACAACCCTCACTGAGATAACACACACTGTCACTCAGAACACACTGAGAGTAAAAACACTAGCATCAAACACCAATACAGAAAATACAAACTTTTCATCTTTACAGTTTGAACAATTTCAGTGACTTCATACAAAGTAATATTTTCTTCAAAGAAAAGAGTGACATTCTTTCACATGATTTATTACATTTTTTAGAACATAACAATTCTTTAAGGTAAATGAAAATTAGCAGTTTGCTTCAATAGTCTGTAGTAATTTACGGAATTACAGTAATGAGAAAAAAAAGGTAGAAACTAAAAGTACATACTGTAATTCAAACAAATAATTGAGGGGCTAATCCTGCCTTTCTCTAGCATCAGGCCACAGGTTTTCTTCAACATCACATCTAATGTTTTCTCTTGCCATGCACCTGGGGAAGAACCTTCTGGAGTGCCTTATCCATCCCTGGCAGTCCTCTGGACTTGTGTCCTCACATCCGGCACGCATGGCTTCCAAAAGAGACATTTGGTCATGTGGGTGGTGACCAAACACTTTCCACCTCCAGGCAGAGAAAAACTCCTCTATTGGGTTGAGGAAGGGTGAATATGCAGGCAGGTACAAAACCATAAATCTGTGATGTGCTGCAAACCAATCTGTGACAGCTGCAAAGTGGTGAAAAGCAACGTTATCGCAAACTATGACAAAAACTTGGGGGTTTCTTACTGGCTCCCCCTGTTCTGCTGGCACTAGCTGAGCATAGAGCTGTTCTAGGAAAGCTATAAGCCTTTCTGTGTTGTATGGGCCAATGAGTGGTGTGTTGAGAAGCAAGCCATCATTGGCCATTGCAGCACACATGATGATATTTCCCCCCCTTTGGCCTGGAACCTCCACAGTGGCCCTTTGACCTATAACATTCCTTCCTCTGCTCCGTGTTTTGGCAAGGTTAAATCCAGCTTCATCGATAAATACAAATGAATGTGGTCTTTCCAGTGCTTCCACCTCCATTACTCTCTGAAAAACAGTAAGTGCACAGTTTTCCTGTAGAAATGCTAGTGTTTTTTTTACTGTAAATATTTTGTATAGCTGTGTACGTAACCTCAGACGTCTTACCTGGACATATTGGTATCTTTGCTCTTTTACCCGTTCACTGTTTCTCTCTAAAGATACAGTGTATAACTGTTTTATTGTAACTTGGTGTTTCTTTAGGACTCAAGCAATAGTTGTTGTGCTGACAGAATTAACATTTTCAAATATATCATTATCAGCCAGCACTCTATCTTGAATCTCCCGCAGTTTTATTGCATTGTTGACAACAACCATGTCAACAATAGCATTTTCATGCGCATCTGAAAATATTTTTCCTCTTCCCCCTGTTGGGGGCAGCCTTTGGGTCCTGTTGTAAAGATATATTTTACAGTCAAACTTACTGTAATATATATCTGTGTAAATATTCTATAATTGCAATACAAAATAGATTCCTGTAATGTTTTCATTTACTGTAAGGATGTAACTCTCACCTGTTTGTATGATGGAAAATTTGCATTACAGATGCCACTGTGGATCTTTGCAGATTGGGTTGCACCCTCAACCCTGCCTCTCTCAATGAGAGACCATGGTTCACGACATGGTCTATAAGTGTAGCCCTTATTTCATCTGAAATAACAGCTCTTTGTCTTCTTTGTCTTCCTCCACGCATCCGCCCTCTCCCTGCCACCCTTCTCCCTCCACGAACCCATCTTCCTTGTTCCATTTCCAAAATGAGTCTTTCTGAGCTCTACCTATATATACTGTAATATGTGTGTGTGTTCATTAACAAGTCTAAAACAAGACACCTGCTTAGCCTTTCAGCTGAAATTGCAATCAGCAGTGTTTGAAAGGCACAAGGCTGAAATCTATTCCGTTTTGAATGTGTGGTTCACAGTTTTGACAGCAGTGTGTTAGCATTTGAACAAAGTGCTGTAAATCCACAGTGTTGTGCAGGTTGTGGTTAAAGTCATGGGATAAGTGTGTAGAGTTATGAAAACTGTGTTCAAGCAATGAAAAACGAACTAGAGTTTGGTCCACATGAACTGCTGCTGTGCAGACTGTAGTTAGAGTTTTGCACATGTGACTCCAGTTGTGTCCACTGTCGTTTAGCAATCGAAAAAAACTGTAATAAACGTGTCTGGAGTCGGCACGAGAGAGACAGGCAGCGTTTCTCAGCCAGTCGAAATCATGAATCAGCTGGCATAATTTTTATGGATATATACAAAGAAATGTAATTTGAAAAAAGGTCAAACGAAACAAAGTGCAGCTAGTTTGCAGTTGTTCCAGCTTTAATTTGAAGTTTTTGTGTTAGCTGTGTTGTTGGCTAGATCCTCTGAACAACAGTGTCCTGACAAGTGAGCACATGTTCTATGCCAGGCGAAATCGTGCCTCATTAGCTCATTGTTATTGTAACAACTTCCACCGAAGTCGGTTCCTCTCCTTGGTCTGGCGGCGTTCGGCGGTCGGCGTCACCGGTCTTCTAGCCATCGTCGATCCATTTTTCATTTTCCATTTGTTTTGTCTTGTTTTCCTATACACCTGGTTCTCATTTCCCTCATTAAGTGTTGTGTATTTAACCTTCTGTTCCCCCCATGTCTTTGTATGAAATTGTTTGTTGTAAGTGCTTGTGCACATGGTTACTGGTGCGCGTCAGGTTTTGTACCCATGTTGATTAATTCTTTATGCCGTTGGTTTTGAAATTAAACTGCTCCGGCTATTACCTAGTTGTGCTCTCCTGCGTCTGACTTCACTGCCACTAGTTTCGCACCCCTTACAGTTATGGATGTATCCAAATAAGTGTAACTAGAAAACAACTTAAAGAAATGCAAATGCAGCTACTTTGCTTTTCATTCTGACTGCACTCTTTGATGTGACTGTGAGCTAGCCGTAGTTGGCTAGCTACTCTAGCAGGCAAGGGATAAGAACATTTAGAACAAACAACTGGGTCTTGTCCATAGATACAGAACAAAAAGACAGAACGACTGGGTCTCCTTGCTGGCAACTGAACCGATAGAACAAACGACCAGCTGGCTTGGGTAGCAACCCAAGATTTGCGTCTCTATCTTGTGGAAGGATGAAATAGTATGAATAAATTCATCAAGCCAGCTGGTCATCAAGCCGGCTGACTTTGTCTCGTGCCAATATATCCTCCAAACACCGGCTTCTCAGGCATTATCACTTAAATGTACTGTACAATGCACACTCTGTACTATACTTTCCTTAAGGGTTAAAACAGGATAGGATGACTCGTCTGCCGCTTGTGGAAAGATTCCTAATGGATTAAAGTAACCAGGTTCATTCATATATTCTGAGTGTTTACTGTATTACCCAATGGGCTGCTATGGAGACCACATGTTCTGACAAGAACTGTATTGGCCAGGGGAGATTGTTGGGAAACGTTAAAACCATCACCATGCAATGAGAGAAGTTATGTTTCACTGTGTCCGCACAAAGATGCATGCATGTGTGTGTGTGTGTGTGTGTGTGTGTGTGTGTGTGTGTGTGTGTGTGTGTGTGTGTGTGTGTGTGTGTGTGTGTGTGTGTGTGTGTGTGTGTGTGTGTACCTGTGTACATGCATGCGTTTGTGGATATGAGTTTCACTGTTATTATACAGTACATATGCTATCTCATAAATCACAAAACAATGTTGTTGCCATTAACAGTAGGGGAATAGATCAGTGAAAATATTGTCCATCTTGTGAAGTCTCCATTGCGCATTCAAATATTAGCTAGTTTTAGCTGTGTGAACAGAGTGAAAACTGCCTGGAGGAAAGCAGATGCTTTACAGATATCAGGTGGTGTTCTGTAATCTCTGCAGCTCTGCTAATTAACTCATAATTAATTGGTGTTAGGCTGTTTGTTCACAGTGCCTGGAGCTTTCTTATATCACTGAACCATTGACATAGCCTGGTTAATGCAGACTGAATGATGTGAACAAACCATTTCCAGGCTACCATTGACAATAGGATTCAGTTATCCCTTTCAACATTTCAAGTCTGATGTGTGTGTTCTCCACATTTTAGTGTTATCCTACAGTTCTGAAAGGGGGCCAAGTCAGTTGACCAGAACTAACAACTGTACTGAAAAACTGCTGGAGCAACAAAACCTATAGGTAGGAACATGAACTGCCATCTTCTTATAAAATGCTGATATACCAATCCAAAGCCATAACAGCACCTCTAATGGAGTGATGGGTCTCTCTGGCAGATGGTATATAGCCTCAAACTGACACAGGATCCTCCTATATGATATGCCATATGGTGTTTACAGTACTGTACAGTACCTCCCCCTCCTCCTCTGTGTGCCTGTCCCCACCCACCTCCAAGATACTTCTCTCTCTGAGGAGTATTGGGGAGGGGTCTCTCTGTGTATTATTTGGTTTCAAGTTTTTTCTTCTTCCTACGTTCAATTAATAACTTAGTTAAATGAGAGGACCCTGGTCCAGCTGGTGCCTCTCATGCAGATCAAACCAGAGCAGAGCCCTGAGACCTGGAGGGCACCTCCCTCACACAATAGTCACGGTAGCATCCCCCATCTCTCTGCTTCAATTAACCACTTAATTGGTTTGACTGCTTTGTCCGGGTGTTGTTGAATAATGATGGACATCATAGTTGGGTTTCTTTTCTTTTAGTTACTGTAGATGCTCCTAACACCTTCTTCAGTCAACTGTGAGTAGACTATACACCTGCTTCCTAACAATATTTTCCTTCTTTGTGTGAAGAGTGTGTTTTCTCCTCCAATAGGTCTTTCCCTGAGGAACAGGTCTTAAATACACGAGGAGGGGCTAAAATGAAAGTCGATGAGGGAACGAAAGGAGGGATGACCAACCACTACCTTCATTCAGCCACCACTCTCCCTTTTCAAAGGAATCCCCAGTAGGCTAGCTGGTTATTATGTTGTGTTTGTTTAGAGTTTCTGCTTGGCTGACAGCTGTGGTATGGGACTGGGGCTCTGAGTAGGTTAGGGTCTACACAAACAGCCCGAGGGAGTGAGGGAGAGAGCGGTGGAGAGTACCAGATAGTCATGGCTGGTGCATGCTCTGATACAGGGTTAAAGGGAGAGTTATGGGGACAGGTTGATTAGCAGGGTGTGTCACAACAACATGTTTTTAATATGGCCATTAATTTATATTTGGGTCAACATCATCATGGACCAAAACATGTTATTTCCTTTTCTTGTGTAAATGCAGATCTGAAATGCCATGCTGTTCTCTTGTTTTCAGAAGTGTTGTAAACCTTGAAGCAATAAGGCATGAGAACCTGGGATTTATTGTCTGAATAACTCCTGACTAAGGGCTGTTCTTAGGCCCTACGCGAAGCTAAGGGCCGGGAAACAGCCCTTAGGAGGTTGTTATTCACAATAATTCCTGGGTTCTCATGCCTTATTGCTTTTATAAAACTGTTGCCAATGTATTAAAAAAAGATTAACGACATGTTTTCACTAAAAACATTATTTGAATGAGTACATTTGTTTTATTCCATCCTTCCACCATTCAATATGGTCCGGGAAAAAGACAATTGTCAGTGCTGAGATTCTGAAGTTGTTAGCCAAAATGGGCTGGTCATCTATTCTATTGGCATGGACTGATTAAGTAAATAAGGTTGCCATGGAGGCTATCTAACACAATCACATCAAGCAGCTGAAATGACAGCAAACTATCTGCATTTTCCTTTGTTAAACCTTTGTTTCTATTGCAATTTCTTTGCATATATCCATTAACTACGATGGATATACTACGGCATGTCCTATTTTGGAAAAAAATATGTTTCTTGAAAAATACTTTCATCAACATAAATACTTTTCTCATTTTATGAGGAATAATAAACTGGTATTGGCTGTGACCATTTTATTGAATAAAAAATGTCCCCAATACATCGTGTGTGGGTGTCATTACGTTCACATCATAAACATTACATTTTTGTTTAAAATGGAATAACAAACACAATGAGGTTTGGGATTTTTGGCTTTATCTGTCTGTAGGATTTGGTACTACCACATTTATAAATAATCATTTTTTTCCTTATTGCATAAATATGCAATTACGTGTTGAAATTGTTATGTATTTACTATATAAAGCTATGTAGCTATATTGAGAACAAGTAGGTGCTTTACACCTGAAGAAGACAGGAGTATGATATTTAAATTTAATGTGTACTTATATTCTTTCTTAAATAACAAATATGTGTAGATTGTGGTGGTAATTACTGTGTGGCGGTAATGACTAGGGCAATCTCTCAAGAACGGGAAGTGACAACTTTTTTGAGAATATTACTTCTGGGTAACCAAGATTATGACTAGAGTAACGATAAAATGCATTACTTGTTAAAATTAACTTGGTGGAAAAGTATATTGAAAATATGAGTGATTGTTATAAAGACGGTGAAAGATTAAATAATAAGCAGTATTGAGCAGGGGTATACCCTTTTTTATGCAAATGTTCTACATTTTGTTCTACTTCATGATGGTAATGACAGTGTTGGTAATGACAATTTGCTCGTTTTGGGATTTAACTGCCAGGCCATAAGGTTTACTTTGTTAATAGGATCAGCTATCATTTGATAAACTCCAACCACAACAGAATGAGATTTATTTTTTCAAATAGAGGACAATCCAGACAAGTTATAGCCATTGCAGTAATGACGCAGAATAAAAATAATGCTCTATTCTTGGAGATTGAGATATAATTTCAAACACTGTCATAGCCATGTTCTCCACTTCCCAGTTCTTGTGTGACTTGATGTCTAAAATATTGAAAATGATTGATTACTGTGTTCAGTGTGATGGTAATGGCGAAATACTGTGAGACAACTGTATTTCTTAGAAAATAATATATTTAGTGCATAAAAAATGTATATAGCAAAATAATATTATTTTTCTGTCACGATAGTGTTTACTTAATATATGTCAAATAAAAATCACGATACATTTTTTTTCTTAAAAATAGAACCCGAGACACAAAAAAGCTTGAAGTTGCAAAATTACAGAGAAATGAATTTGCCTGGCTCAGAGAAGATGTCAGTCTCGTCACGTTGGTGATTTCAAAAAAGAAACAGCAACGTTGTTGCACAGGTTGGAAGCAGGCAGCAAGGTTTAGACAAACAGCAACTGTTGCAAACCAAATGTTAGGCTAGTAGAAATATTATGTAGATGCTTTTTTACCAGGGGAGATTAAGTTTATGAATTGTGGTACATTTGTGGGTTTTAGCATATGGCACAAATCCCATTCCAGCCATGGGACCGATATTAGCATTTTTCGCGCATCATGCCCAAATCATCCGAAAGTATCTCAAAGTGATTGTGAAACCCAAAAAAGCCACTTCTACATATTTTGAACATGATGCATGAAAAATTATAATAACGGTCCCATGACTTGAACTGGATTTGTGGCACAAATGCTAAAACGTTAGCATGTGGAAATAGTGCCAAGGAAACTAAACCAAAGCATGGATTGCTGTCATACCTTGTCCATAGACTGCTTACAGCAGGTGTGTCAAACTCATTCCATGGAGGGCCTAGTTTTTGCAGGTTTTAGTTTTTTCCCTTTCAATTAAGCCCAAGACAACCAGGTGTGGGGAGTTCCTTACTAATTGGTGCACACACTTGCACAATGCACACATATTTTCCCCTTACTTATTTTGGCAAACACCGAGACAGACATACCCATTTTGGCAATTTACCTGACACCCAGTCATAACCATGTCATAAAATGTCATAACAGTTGACATAGCTTGTCATAACCTGTCATAATATGGCCATAACACTGTCATGACCCATCTATTTACACCTGTTGTGTTATTTTATGGCTGTTTATGACACCTACATAAGAGTGTCAAAACCAACATTTATTAAAAAAGAAATTCCCTGCCAAGAAGTTTCCTTTCATTTGAAAGTTTGCTTTGTTGTTGTCATAATGAATTCATTACAGTCATGTTTTTTTTCTCTCATCATATTTAAAATAACTTTCAGAAAATGCACTTTATGACACTGTCATGAAGCATTAGGACCATCCTGTGTCACTTTATTTGGACTACGAAAATACACTTTATGACATTGTCAAGAAGCATTATGACCATCCTAATCATGTAAGCCAGATAGGCCTATCAAGTACATGCCCTTATATCAGTCATCAGTCAAAAAGAGGGTGTCTTTTCCTGCTCCTGAAATCTGCTCCTGCATTCATCCCGGTCATCAGCAACAGAGCATTGGGGTAGGTGCATGTCTGACATCAACTTGTGCGCAATTACAATTACAATGATAATTGAATATGGTACATTTCAGAAAATGTTATGTAACATAAACATAATATTGACAAGTAGGCTATGGCGTAATGGAATGTGTTGCCTTGTGTGGTAGGTTTCGTGGGTTTTGACACTCTGATGAAGGTGTCATAACCAGCCATAAAATAGCTACTGTTGAAGGTTTTGTGTGTTTTGACACTCTTATGAAGGTGTCATAACCAGCCATAAAATAGTACAATATGTCACAACAGGTCTAAATATATGTGTCAAGACAGTGTTATGACCACATTATGAAAGTTATGTCAGCTGTTAAGACATTATGATATGGTTATGACAGTGTCATAATGTGTTATTACACTGGGTGTCAAATGTTACCTTAATCTTTAGGTAAACTAGTTGCAACACGTTCCACATGCTAAAAATCATTTGAAGATCAGAAAATGTCATTTTACTGTGTCACCATCTTGCTTCATGGAGGCGTTTATGGAAAAATTGCATTCTTCTGTGTGTGATACTAAAACAATCGGTACAAGGACATACATCTGGTGAAACAGAAGCACGTATTGGTACCATTATTGTGTTAGATTTTTAAAAATATTAATGGATATTGACCACAAAGATCGCCATACTTTGATTGACTATAATGTGGTCTTCTGTTTTCTAAAAACATTGCCTGCAGTACTCCGGTCAGCCTTGAACTGAAATCTTCAATGAGAGGGGGCAGTCGTTCTCCCCTGCTCCAACATAATGTGATAACGATTGAAAGGGGAAGAGGATACCTTACAACTGAATGCATTCAACCGAAATGTGTATTCTGCATTTCACCAAAACAATTTGAATTAGAGACATGTGGGGGGCTGTCTTAATCGATATCATCAGGGCCCGGGAGAAGTTGTTGTTGGGTGCTAACTGCCATGTTCAAGGGCAGACTGATGTGACAAAAAAAACAATTATTTCAGTCCTGGCTGTCCCCATATAGTCTGCTATGTGTACAGAAAAACAAAGAAACACACACACATTTTTGTACTGACACAGTGAAACAGGACTTGTCTCATTGGTGATGGTTTACCGTTTCCCAATGATCTCCCCAGGCAAGTACAGTTCTTGTCAGAGCATGTGGTCTCCATAGCATCCCATTGACTTATACAGTAAACACTCAGAGTATATGAATGAACCTGGTTACTTTAATCCAAAAGGCATCTTTCCACAAGTGGTAGACTAGTCATCCTGTCCTGTTTCAACCCTTAAGGAAAGTACAGTATCAGAATGTTCATTGTACAGTACATACAGTGACTTTTCCCATATTTTGTTACGTTACAGCCTTCATCTAAAATGTATTCAATTGTTTTTTCCCCCCACATCAATCTAGGCACAATAGCCCATAATGACAAAGCAAAAACAGGTTTTAGATTTTTTTTTGCAAAAAAATAAGTAATTTAATATCACATTTACATAAGTATTCAGACCCTTTACTCAGTACTTTGTTGAAGCGCCTTTGGCAGTGAATACAGCCTTGAATCTACAAGCTTGGGACACCTGTATTTGGGGAGTTTCTCCCATTCTTCACTGCAGATCCTCTCAAGCTCTGTCAGGTTGGATGGGGAGTGTTGCTGCACAGCTTTTTTCAGGTCTCTCCAGAGATGTTCGATTGGGTTCAAGTCCGGGCTCTGGCTGGGCCACTCAAGGCATTCAGAGACTTGCCCCGAAGCCACTCCTGCATTGTCTTGGCTGTGTGCTTAGGGTCGTTTTCCTTTTGGAAGGTCCTGACTAGTCTACCAGTCCCACAGCATGATGCTGCGGGTGCCAGGTTTCCTCCAGACGTGATGCTTGGCATTCAGGCCAAAGAGTTCAATTTTGGTTCTCTCCTCGATTGCTCAGTTTGGCCGAGTGGTGCGCTCTAGGAAGAGTCTTGGTGGTTCCAAACTTCTTCCATTAAAGAATGATGGAGGCCACTGTGTTCTTGGGGACCTTCAATGCTGCAGAAATGTTTTGGTACCCTTCCCCAGATCTGTGCCTCGACACAATCCTGTCTCGGAGCTCTACGGAAAATCCCTTCAACCTCATGGCTTGGTTTTTGCTCTGACATGTGCTGTCAACTGCGGGATCTTATATAAACAGGTGTGTGCATTTCCAAATCATGTCCAATCAAATTTACCACAGGTGGACTCCAATCAAGTTGTAGAAACATCTCAAGATGATTGATGCACCAGAGTTCAATTTCAGGTCTCATAGCAAAGGGTCTGAATACTTATGTAAATAAGGTATTTAAATAAGGTATTGCTACAATTTCAAAAAACCCGTTTTTGCTTCATCATTATGGGGTATTGTGCGTAGATTCATAAGGGGAAAAAAACATGAAATAGATTTTTAGAAAAAGGCTGTAACCACCAAACGTAACGTTACAAAATGTGGGGAAAAGTCAAGGGGTCTGAATACTTTCCGAATGCACTGAGTAATCAATCCAATTTCATCATGAAAAGGTGAGACAGATCTGTGGCGATTTTCCATGGAGTGTGTCGGTTTAAAATAGCCAAATTTTTGGCTCCCCCTGACTCCCACCTACACTGCAGTGCACCCTAGGTCTGCTATCAAGAGCAAGACACTGAGAGACAGGGGCGTATTCTATCCAACAAATGTAACAATGTCTCTTTAATCTTTCATATCCACTGAGTAGGGTGTAGCGTACACCATATCATTATTTAATTCCGATCCATCTTGACCCCATTGAAGTAGTAGTAGGGAACCTGTTTCTCAACACAACACTGCCAGCTTGTGTTCAAGTACAGTATCTCTGTCTCGTGCAGATTCCTGACATTGGTACCCAGATGAGGTTTCTTGTCTCCATGCATTCATTCACCAATCACCATGAACCTACTAATGGAGTATTTCCAAGAGTGGTGTTGGGATAGGCTTATCTGACTGAATGGTTATTGATATTAAAATGCTTGTCTTCACTGAATATCATATGTGTATCTTTGTATGTATCTCATCACGGAATAGGCCATATGATTAAAACTGTTAATATACCCTGTATTACATTACATTGTTATAACCGTGTAATAGTCTGTACTTGAATGATATCAGTGCATATTGAAGGATGATTGCTCCATCTGTCTCGGGCTATTTCTAATTCCCATTATACATATTTCATACCAGGGTACATACATTTGCCTGACGACTGAAACGGAATTCTTCCTCTGCTCTATATTCACTGGGGAGAAGAAACTAGTTTACCACCGCTGCAACCCCCAACCCTCCCTAAAAACGAAATATATCAAATAAAATGTAGGTTGAGTTCGGGTCCAACAGATAGCATATGAACACGTCATAAACCATGATGTTATTTTTAAATTACAGGCAATTTGCTTTAAAACTGCAACATTTTCTCTCAGACTCGTGGAAAAATGTGTAGAATAGCAGGAAATTGGCTCAGGGATTAACATTGTGTTAATATTAAGATACATATTAATTGGGGAAAAAAGTTGAGATTGTCCTGTCTTTCAAGGATCCCTCTAAAACGGCAACATTTTGGCAAAATGTGTAAAATAGGATGAGATAAACTATAAAACCGCCGTGGGCGTACATCACGTTGCGTTTGGAAGCAAGGAGTTTGGGTAGCCAGGCAAACATTACATGACGCTGGTCTTTACGCCTTCATGGGGTGTGTTGCGCTGCTGGAAACATCAAAGCGCAGGCGTAGACTCTGGAGGTATGATTACTGTACATGGCCATCGATGCCGCTGGATAAACCAAACCAGCGATGTAAATAACAGCGACGGAGGCGGTGGAACTAACATGCCTAATTCTATCACAGCTTGACATGAGAAAATAATACATGGCATCTGGGTTTATCCCCTTGGCAAAACCACCGCGGCCGTCCTTTTATGCGCGTCTCCGAATTTGGCTTTGACAGCCCACCGGATGGTTTTCTTAATTTGACGCACGAACCTAATCACACGACGGGCGGTTTTATCTAATAACCCACTTGGGAAAAACGGGTCATTATGACCTTAGTATCCTCATCTAAAAGAAAACCATTGGATTGTTTTTCCGCAGCAGCGTTCTGCTTGTATTTCTTGCTGTGGATTGTATGCGCTGTGTCCGGAGAAGAGCATCATCAGTTCAGCGTTGAGGTAAGATAAATGGCCTGCTAGTGCTTCGCGGCTGCTCATCATAAATTACTGTGCACTCTCCTCTGCTCGGGTGGCAGCGCAAAACAACATTAACTGTAGACGAGGGTTGTTATTTGTCTGCTACATCATCAATGAAGTATGGTGGATGGCATGGCAAATGTATCTGATTCGGATGGATGTTTCAAGACGCGCGGAACATCGAAATTATTATGCGTTCTATTCTTTCTTTTTTTACAATCACAAAAACAACATCGGATGCTGTTGGCATTGTTTTGAACGAGATGGTCCAGCGCCCTTCCGCTCAGTCAGCTCATGAGCTGACACCGTCTGTAATATTTGTTATCATACATCTGTAAATATATATGTAGTATACTGTATATACTAGTGTTCTATAAATTACCTACGCAACTGGGTGGGTTTATGGTTGTGCAGATTAAGATGTGATCCAAGTTGCGTAATAGGATAGATCGGGTTGAATATATTGTACCACATTAATTGCTTCTGTCATATTATCTGTATAGGCCGGGTCTACTGTAGGCTATTCTCTCTCATCCCTCAAGTCAAATGACACTGTTAAATGCCACGTTCTGGCATCGGATCCTCATTCATTCCTTTGTGCTGTGAACCAGAACCTGGGCCTTAGCTGTACGCAGACAAAACAAACAAACAAACAAACAAACAAACAATTGGCTACATCTGATTGAGGGATGGTGGAAAGATGGACAAACAACAACAAGGCATTTGGCTCAGTGAGCAGCGGAGAGCAAGCGATAGAGATACAGGGATAGAGGGAGGGATGAGGGAGAGATAGATGAAGGATTAGCGGGAGCGTCTCATAGGCTGGGTAATGATGGCGATTGCGCGGCAGCAGCAGTTGGTTGGCAGTGTGGACAGCTGTGGCGGAGCGTGGCTGCCTGCCTAGCCGCAACCTCATGGCTCTTGGCTACGGTAAACGGGGGATCGGGTCTGACAATGACCCCTGGACGACACTGAATCTCTGCTTTACTCAGGAGTGCAGTGGTGGCAGTGTCACTCTGTGTGGGTGGCAGCTTTGACCAGTGGTGGTTATAGGTAGAAACACAGAGTGCATGTTATTGGGAACTGATTCGGGTAACTGCGCATAGCCATGTGGGTTCCAATGTTCAGCCTTGAATACTGGACTTCGGTCCATCCTAATATGCAGAAGATCTGAACCTGAACTAGGTATTTTCTCTGTCAGTGTCACTGTGTGTGGGGTGGAAGCTTTGAGCGGTGGTGGTGATAGACAGCCCTGAGTGTTCCTGTAACTCTGGAAGGCATGGAGGTATACTGTTGCCCGTAGGATGTGGCTTATAGGCTACACTTCGGTCCCGAGAGTTATGAACCTGGACTGTACGATCAGTTTGACTCACACTCGAGACGTTATGAACAAGGACAGACCTGCGTCTGCTTCACTCTGTCATTTCCATCTTGGTGACAATGACCAAAATGTAGCTTATAACTCACGTAATAACAAAGTAATAGCAGCATTTGTCATGTCTCTCTCTCTCTCCTCCCCCTCTCTCCTCCCCCCCTCTCTCTCTCTCTCTCTCTCTCTCTCTCTCTTTCTCTCTCTCTCTGTCTCCTGTAGGGATGGCTACAGAAGTACGGCTACCTGCCCCACACAGACCCCAGAATGGCTGTCCTGCGCTCAGCCCAGACCATGCAGCAAGCCATAGCAGCAATGCAGCGCGTCTACGGCCTCAATGTCACAGGGACACTGGATGAGAGGACCACATAGTGAGTAGATACACTCGCACGCACGCACGCACACACACACACACACACACACACACACACACACACACACACACACACACACACACACACACACACTCACACTCACACTCACACACACACACACACACACACACACACACACACACACACACACACACACACACACACACAAAATGGCACTGATGTATCAGTGAAAATAGGAACACAAAAACGTAATTATCACCAATGACAAATGTATGTAGCCTACATGGACTTATTAGCTCCAACATCTCTAACTAGCAGCCCATTGAGATCATAACACTTTTCATTCTTCTCTTTCTTGCTTAAATTGATGAAGTGATATCACACTAAGGTGAGGCTCTATCTTTTACATATTATCTCTGAGCACAGTATTCCGTATGTGTTACATGGGTTTGAATGTAACTAGATCAGTCATTGAAGCTCTAACCTGGCCAACACAGTCTCACCACTTTTTCTCAGAATGGAAAGAACCATTTCAGTCAACTCGATGTCACATTTTTATGGTCATATATTTGCTTTGTTTTGTACTATAGTATTTGTTTCGCTCCCAGAAGCAATATACGGTGCTTTCGGAAAGTATTCAGACCCCTTGACTTTTTCCACGTTTTGTTACGTTACAGCCTTATTCTAAAATTGATAAAAGAAAACATTTTCCTCAGCAATCTACACATAATACCCCATAATGTGTGAGAGTGAAATTACAAGATGATGTTATAATGCTGTTATTGCATCAAAGTGTTGTTTTATGGAATAGGTTCTTAGAACACTGTCATCTGTGTGTGTTCTTCTGAGTTGGGCATCTAGGGGCTTAATGCTGACAGTGGATTTACGATGCATTTGGTGATAAAATCTAAAGAAAGCATTCCATAGCATGAGTTAGTGTTTGTGTTCTGGTTTGTACCAGGGAGGAGATGGCTCGGGTATGGATAATTATGAGAGGAACCTTGTTTTGGGGGTCAGACCCTGGTTTCCACACAATGAAAACAGTCTATACATCAGATACTGTCTGCTGTGAATTATTAATATATTTCATATAAAATCCTAACAAATCCTAACCAATTTCACACATCTGTTGTTTGTCATGAACATTCAGGAGGATGTACTTTGTTATAAAATGCTGTGGCTCTAATCCGCTTGTTGCGCTCTCAACGAATCATCTAAGGGTGGTTTGTCGACCAGCTTTATTATTGCAAAAATGAATCAATGTTATTAATACTTTTTGAATAAAGTAAAATCCTGACTGGTGATTGATCTTGTCTCTCCTCATTATTGATTCAAATTTCCACGACAAATGACAAGGTGAAAACATTTTTTTTAAACATTTTGGCAAATGTATAAAAAAACAAAAACAGAAATACCTTATTTACATAAGTATTCAGACCCTGTCTGAACCACCAAGTCTCTTCCTAGAGCTGGCCCCCCGGCCAAACTGAGCAATCGGTGGAGAAGGGCCTTGGTTAGGGAGGTGGCCAAGAACCCAATGGTCACTCTGACAGAGCTCTAGAGTTCATCTGTGAAGATGGGAGAGCCTTCCAGACAACCATCTCTGCAGCATTCCACCAATCAGGCCTTTACGGTAGAGTGGCCAGACGGAAGCCACTCTTCAGTAAAAGGCACATGACAGCCAGCTTGGAGTTTGTCAAAAGGCACCATGAGAAACAAGATTCTCTGGTCTAATGAAACCAAGATTGAACTCTCTGGCCTGAATGCCAAGTGTCACGTCTGGAGGAAACCTGGCACCATCCCTACGGTGAAGCATGGTGGTGGCAAGATCATGCTGTGGGGATGTTTTTCAACAGTAGGGACTGGGAGACTAATCAGGTTTGAGGGAAAGATGAATGGAAAGTACAGAGAGATCCTTGATGAAAACCTGCTCCAGAGTGCTCAGGACCTCAGACTGGGTTAAAGGTTCACCTTCCAACAGGACAATGACCCTAAGTACAGAGCCAAGACGACGCAGGAGTGGCTTCAGGACAAGTCTCTGAATGTCCTTGAGTGGCCCAGCCAGAGCCCGGACTTGAACCGGATCGAACATCTCTGGAGAGACATGAAAACATTTGTATGCAGCAACACTCCCGATCCAACCTGACAGAGCTTGACAGGATCTGCAGAGAAGAATGGGAGAAACTCACCAACATTGTAATTGTTTACATTTTTTTTATTTAACCTTTATTTAACTAGGCAAGTCAGTTAAGAACAAATTCTTATTTACAATGATGGCCTACCCCGGCCAAACCCGGACGACGCTGGGCCAATTGTGTGCCGCCCTATGGGACTCCCCAATCACGGCTGGATGTGATACAGCCTGGATACAGGTGTGCCAAGCTTGTAGCACCATAACCAAGAAGACTCAAGGCTGTAATCGCTGCCAAAGGTGCTTCAACAAAGTACTGATTAAAGGGTGTGAATACTTATGTAAATGTAATATTTACATTTTTTATTTTTAATAAATTATCAAACATTTCTAAAAAACTGTTTTTGCTTTGTCATCATGGGGTATTGTGTGTAGATTGATGTTGGAAAAAACAATTTTATACATTTTAAGGCTGTAACGCAACAAAATGTGGAAAAGGTCAAGGGGTCTGAATACTTTCCGATTGACTGTATATATACTTGAATACCTTTTTTTGTCACACCATCTCTGTGCAGTCTTGCAGTTACTGTTTTAAGGCTTATGATTATGTATTTTGTTTGGGTTGAAGTTTAAGGCCAGTGTTAGTAGGATTATTAGGGGATGTAAGAGGCAACTCTACAACGAGTGCACAAAACATTAGGAACTAGTCATGACACAGACTGACCAAGTGAATCCAGGTGAAAGTTATGAGCCCTTATTAATGTAACTTGTTTAATCCAGTTCAATCAGTGTAGATGAAGGGGAGAAGACAGGTTAAATAAGGATTTTTATGCCTTGAGACATTTGAGACATGGATTGTGTATGTGTGCCATTCAGAAGGTGAATCGGCAAGAAAAATATTTAAGTGCCTTTGAACGGGTATGGTAGTAAGTGTCAGGCACACTGGTTAGAGTGTGTCAAGAACTGCAACGCTGCTGGGTTTTTCACGCTCAACAGTTTCCCGTGTGTATCAAGAATGGTCCACCACCCATAGGACAATGCTTTCGACAACTTGTAGAATCCATGCTCCGACGAATACAGGCTGTTCTGAGGGCAAAAAGGAGTGCAAATCAATATTAGGAAGGTGTTCCTAATGTTTTGTACACTCAGTGTATATTATAGTGGGAAGTACTAGTCCCATTGTCCACTTCACTGCAGTATGTAAGGCCATGTGTTTGGTATTCTAGTTCTGAGTAGTTCTTGATGTGGCATCAGATAACCAGTCAAACATCCTGTAGGTTCACTACATGACTAAAAGTATGTGGTCACTTGCTCGTCGAACATCTCATTCCAAAATCATGGGCATTAATATGGAGTTGGTCCCCCCTTTGCTGCTATAATAGCCTCCACTCTTCCGGGAAGTATTTCCACTAGGGCACTTGCTTCCATTCAACCACAAGAGCATTAGTGAGGTCGGGCACTGATGTTGGGCGATAAGACCTGGCACGCCGTGGGCGTTCCAATCCATCCCAAAGGTTTTCGATGGGGTTGAGGTCAGGGCTCTGTGCAGGCCAGGCAAGTTCTTTCACACCGATCTCGACAAACCCTTTCTGTATGGACCTCGCTTTGTGCATGGGGACATTGTCATGCTGAAACAGGAAAGGGCCTTCCCCAAAAGTTGGAAGCACAGACTTGTCTAGAATGTCATTGTATACTGTAGTGTCAAGATCTCCCTTCACTGGAACTAACGTGCCTAGCCCAAATCATGCAAAACAACCCCAGACCATTATTCCTCCTCCACCAAACTTTACAGTTGGCACTAAGTATTGAGGCAATTAGCGTTCTCCTGGAATCCGCCAAACCCAAACTGTTGTCCTCCTCTTCCCTCCATTGTCCTCTTCTTCCACCTCCACTACTTCCTTTGTTCTTAGTTGGATGAAGAGGCCGAGGTGTGGAAATCCAGACAAACTAAAGGGCATTTCAAGGTCACGGAAGCGGAGGTACGCACTGACGGGGCAGAAGTGGCAGCGAACACACATCACTTACAGGTGAGAAATGTGGGCCGGCACATGCACGCACATACGCATCACCTACAGGTGAGAGACTCATTCCAGCAGCCGTGACGGTTACCATGACAACCAGCCGTTAGTCAGATTAGCCAAGGGTTATTATAGGGTTCTGTGTTTGTCAGTGTAGTTATTAATTTGTGCTCTCTCTTCCTCCTTGGTGTCACATTCCCTCAGCGATGCCTTAGAGATCGCACATATGGGCACACGCACACACGCGCACACATGCACACACACAAACCCACACCCACCCACACGCACACACACCCACACGCTCACCCACATGCATGCACACACACACACACACACACACACACACACACACACACACACACACACACACACACACACACACACACACACACACACACACACACACACACACACACACACACACACACACACACACACACACACTCACATATTGATATACATAGAGGAAGAGTTGTTTGTGTGTGAATAGAAGTCAAGTCAGAGGACAGAATAAAGTGATGTAATGGTTTTCAACTTTCTTCTTCTTTGCATTCCATTGCATTCCTTTGCAGTTATCTTTCATTTCTCCTTTTAAAGAGTACCAGAAGACAAACTGCCAAATTTTAATAGCAAGGACGATCGAGGACGAGGACAACTTTTACTTCGTCCATTTCTCTCCAAATACCTCTATGTAAATCATCCAATAATTGCAACAAAAATATTCAAATTCCCCATCTTATCACGCGTGATTAAGTTTCCACTGTTAATGGGGTCTGAGAGAGCGGGATAAGGGGTGCTGCTCGGCGCTGTGGGAAATTGACAGGTTACAGCCGTAATAGACGATAACACTGTCAATTTATTTAAATCCTCCCTTCCTTCCTGCATGTGAATTGATGAGGCACCTCTTCTAATGGAATGTCAGTCAGCCTGGCTGTCGCTGCTGACTGCACTCTCTACATGAAAATGAGTTGGGGAGAGAAAACGGGGAAGAAAATTCCTCTCTCTCTCCCCCTCTCCCCTCTCTCTCTCTCTCTCTCTCTCTCTCTCTCTCTCTCTCTCTCTCTCTGTGTCTGCGAGCGACTGATAACGACAGCTGTGTTAAAAGTGCAGTGAAAGCTGCCGGGTTTGTTGGAATAGTTTAACACTGAAACTTTTTAGAGCGTCTCGTCAACCATTTTAGAGAATATTCTCTCCAAGCAATAGATTTGGACTTACAGTATATGATATGTGGTGCTGTATGTGACGCTGTAGCCATCTGTTTCTTTATTTATTTAAAATGCTCTGTTTGAGGGGCTGCCTTGTGTTAAAGCTTTGTTGAAGCCTCCCTTCCTGCAATTGAATGACCAAACCACCCTCTAGTGGCCTCATGGGTGGAATGTTATTAATATATTTTTGAATGTCATAGTTAATCAACATTCTTTTTTTTTAAATGCTGAAAATTCAGTGTTTCTATGTCAAATGGTTTGTTATGTTTTAGTCTTCTGTGATGTATATAAAGTGTAATATTGGGATGTAAACTCAACATTTAATACATATCTGACATGGTACAGGTGTTCTTTTTTTAAAGCCCATAACCATGTGTGTGAGGTGCATACTTTTGTTTCAAAGTAGATTTGTTTAAGACTGCGACCTTGATTTAGCCCACTGCAGTAAAAAATATGAATGAATGTATGTATAATTGTTCCGGTTAGATCAGAATAGGAGTTAAATCTTTCTAAGGAGTAAAATATTTTATTTATATTACTGTCAATGTCTTATAAAAAAAAATGGCCGGTAAAATGTTGCTCTCATCTAGCTGGTGGTACCATCCAACCTCCCAATAACACCCCACCCAGGATGGATCACACAATCTGTTTTCCACTTTTATCATATCCCCTATCCCTTTCTCTCCTAACATCAGGTCTTTATTGTAAAACATGTAAAGAAGAATATGTTCTTAATTGACTCACCCTCTCTTCCTCCCTCAGCATAAAGAACGTCACGCCCAAAGTGGGCTCCAGGGAGACCCACGATGCCATCCGGCGTGCGTTTGACGTGTGGCAGGGGGTGACGCCGCTTCACTTTGAGGCCGTCCCTTACAGCGCCCTGGAGAGCGGTAGGCGTGATGTGGACATCACGATCATCTTCGCCTCAGGTGAGAATTGTATTGAATGGTGCCTGGGAGAGGAAAAAAAACTGTCAATGTCGGCCTTATCCCGTTCTCCCCATGTAAACTTTGAAGTTAAATTAAATTGATCTCACCTCAGGTTTCCATGGCGACAGCTCACCCTTCGACGGTGAGGGCGGGTTCCTAGCTCACGCCTACTTTCCGGGCCCTGGGATCGGAGGGGACACCCACTTCGACTCAGACGAACCCTGGACCCTGGGGAACCCCAACCACGATGGTGAGAGATGGAAAGAGGGAGAGAAAGGGGAAGGAGAAAGAGGGAGTGGAGAGGGGGTGGGGAGGTTCAGAGAGACAGATTAAAGGAATATAGTTGTGAGAGAATCATATCAAAGACTAACAAGTCCAAAAATGGATACAGTCCAGTGATGTGCGGTGAGGTCGGTGGCTGGGTAGGCACTGGCTATTATCAATGCCAGTTTACTCACAAATAGACATCGATGAAGCCCAAATTCTCCATATAACATATAGCTCCAAAAACCAGTGACATAAGCTATTAACCGAAATGAACAAAAAACACCAAATGTAAATACCAATGTAGCTAAGATACACAAGCGATAGCCTCCTATGGCAGCATATCATCCAACAAAATGACACACTGTTCAACTCAGCCATAGGCCGATGTAGCGTCCACAGTTACAATTGATGTCACTAAAATACCAATGTATGGACACATTTAATTCGAATAATTTGCAACACGCGCGTGCGCTCACTCACACTCACACACACACACACACACACACACACACACACACACACACACACACACACACACACACACACACACACACACACACACACACACACACACACACACACACACACACACACACACACACACACACACACACACACACATAATATTATTAGGTGAAATATTATTACACACAAATACTGTATATAATAAATAAGGTGTTAACAAAATGTCCATATCAACAATCGAAATGACTGAAAAGTGTCTCATCAAAACGGAATTCTAGCTTGATAAATCAAATGCATCAAAGGGATGTTGTCCATTAATCAAAACCATAAACAAGCTAGACACCTTTAGGAAATGAAATACATTTTAAAGCCACTAAAGTATAGACAATGGTGAAAATGAGGAAGTAAGCTACAAAGGAAAATCTTTTATTAAAGGTATCTGAGGCTGTGGCCAGGATTCAGCACTGCTGAATGGACAGTGCCTTGGAGGCAACTAATGTGATAGCCTACAGGTTAACTCCTTTGTGCTGAATGGTAAGCAGCACTATTCTCATGTTCAGTCAACAGTAACCTAATTGGGGGGGAAAAATGCATTTAGACCTACCTTGGCTTGGAAATGAAGTCCATTCGTCTGTCCGTCAGGGTGAACCTCTCCGTGGTAGTGTTGTGGAAGTCTTATTCATTCCTTTTGAGTTTGAAAGTCAAAGTGAGTCCTTCCACAGTTTTGAAAATGATTTTACACTCTGGGCTGCATTTCACTGACTGTGAGATCACCAAGTTTAACAGTGAATAAATGGAACTTCGGGCACTTTTTCTCTTATCTTGGCCTGCACCCCATTAAGCTGGGATGCCATCACTGAGGACCCATTGTATGTTTGAGCTAACCAGCTTTTCAACTCAGTTGTACTTCCCCAACACTCCCAATACATAATCCGCCAAGGCCGCAGCTCGTTTGCCATCACTCACTAGTGCAGAATGATTAACCAAAATGTTGGTTATTAAACAACTAATTGACCGACGCACAATTTCTCTAGGGAGAAATCAAATCATTCATGTGAGAAATAAAGTCAAGAACTTTGTGGGACGCTGGGCTGAATGGAGTTGGAGTTTCCATGAAGCAAATATTCAACCTCGTTCAGCGCATAAACGTGGTAATTAACTACAATGAACATAATCCATTGTGCCTGTTCTTTCTGGCTCGGACAGAGATAGATATACTTTTACACCTGCTACATTAGGTTAGATACACACAGACCACATAGACCACATGAAGGAGGAATGTACACAACAGTGACGAGAGGGATAGAGACAGTTTGTGAAACTATGTCTTATCTACTTTGAAGAGCGAGTAAAATGATTTAGTCAAACAGCTCTGCAGCATACTTAGGCAGGTTAGCCTAGATAAATAGGATGACTGAAGACAGTACAGTATAAGGAGGACAGAGATAACGTTAGATGGTCTGGCTGCCTGGCTGGCTGCTATTGCTACTGAAATACTTTCTATGGGTGTTTACCAGAAGATACCGACCCTACCTTTACAGTTGTTTACACTGAGCCGCACTGAGGTCGGAACACAATCATGGTTACTTTAAGACACTGTGGAGCCAGCGCAATATCTGGGTCGGAAAATTTACCTCAATGTAGGGGTGTGATATGCCACTGCACTCCAAAATGTACTTTTTTCCACACTGATACATTGAGAAGATTGATTTTTTTTATGTTTATTTGACCTTTATTTAACTAGGCAAGTCAGTTATTTTCAATGACGGCCTAGGAACAGGGGCAGAACGACAGATTTGTACCTTGTCAGCTCAGGGGTTTGAACTTGCAACCTTCTGGTCCTAGTCCAACTTTCTAACCACTAGGCTACCCTGCCGCCTATAATAACAACAACAAAGAAGAAAGCTGAGAAGCTCAGAAGGCTGAGAATGACATTCCAAAATGGCTGCTGTGGCTACTGCTAGCTAGCATAAGGACGAAAATGGTAGTTTTCCGAACTAATAATCGAGCTGAAACCGAAACGACCTCGAAAAGCACTAATCGCTAGGCACTATCTCTCACATCATTCAATTCCCAAAACGCCTCATTGATTTCGCTTTTAGCCACATAATGAAAAATCACAGAGGTCTGGGCTTTGTTTGTAACATCTGTGGTTTCATCTACTTCTACTGCAACAAATGGGGCTACATTAATCTCATCTTCAATGTCCTTTCGAATCATATCAAAAACTGCTTCAATCAAATCATTCTGTATTCTGTTTGATAACCGAAAACACAGTGGAAGTTTTTTTTAGCAAGCTTGTACTCAAATCAAATCAAATTTTACAACAGGTGTAGACCTTACAGTGAAATGCTTACTTACAAGCCCATATCCAACAATGCAGTTTTACGAAAAATATGTGTTAAGTATTAGAAGAAATAAAAGTAACAAATAATTAGAGAGCAGCAATAAAATAACAATAGCAAGGCTATATACAGGGGGTACCGGTACAGAGTCAATGTGCAGGGTCACCGGTTAGTCGAGGTAATTGAGGTAATATGTATATACATATATGTAGAGTTAAAGTGACTATGCATAGATAATAAACAGCAGCAGCAGCAGCAGTGTAAAAGAGGAGCCTTATGGCTTGGGGGTAGAAGCTGTTGAGAAGCCTTTTGGACCTAGACTTGGCGCTACGGTAACGCTTGTCGTGTGGTAACAGAGAGAACAGTCTATGACTAGGTTGGCTGGAGTCTCTGACCATTTTTCGGGCCTTCCTTTGACACCGCCTGGTATAGAGTTCCTGGATGACAGGAAGCTTGGCCCCAGTGATGTACTTGGCCGTAAGCACTACCCTCTGTAGTGCCTTGCGGTCGGAGGCCGAGCAGATGCCATACCAGGCAGTGATGCAACCAGTCAGGATGCTCTCGATGATGCAGCTGTAGAACGTTTTGAGGATCTGAGGACCCATGCCAAATCTTTTCAGTCTCCCAAGGGGGAATAGGTTTTGTCATGCCCTCTTCACGCCTGCCTTGGTGTGTTTGGACCATGATAGTTTGTTGGTGATGTGAACACCAAGGAACTTGAAGCTCTCCACTACAGCCCCATCGATGAGAATGAGGGTGTGCTCGGTCCTCCTTTTCCTGTAGTCCATAATCATCTCCTTTGTCTTGATCACATTGTGGGAGAGGTTGTCCTAGCACCACACGGCCAGGTCTCTGACCTCCTCCCTATATGTGATCAGGCACTGTTGTATCATCAGCAAACTTAATGATGGTGTTGGAGTCGTGCCTGGCCATGCAGTCATGAGTGAACAGGGAGTACAGGAGGGGACTAAGCATGCATGTCTGAGGGGCCCCTGCGTTGAGGATCAGTGTGGCGAATGTGTTGTTACCTACCCTTACCACCTGGGGACGGCCCGTCAGGAAGTCCAGGATCCAGTTGCAGAGGGAGGTTTAAATCCCAGGTTCCTTATCTTAGTGGTGAGCTTTGAGGGCACTATGGTGTTGAACGCTGAGCTTTATTCAATGAAAAGCATTCTCACATAGGTATTCCTTTTGTACAGGTGGGAAAGGGCAGTGTGGAGTGCAATTTTGCTCTTTTGTTTTTGCTTGTCAGCCGGAATCAGGAGCATAGAATTATGGTCAGATTTGCCAAATGGAGGGCGAGGGAGAGGCTTTGTACGCGTGTCTGTGTTTGGAGTAAAGGTGGTCTATAGTTTTTTCCCCTCTGGTTGCACATTTAACATGCTGGTAGAAATGAGGTAAAACAGATTTAAGTTTCCCTGCATTAACCCCGGCCAATAGGAGCGCCGCCTCTGGATGAGCGGCTTATGGCCGTATACAGCTCATTGAGTGCGGTCTTAGTGCCAGCATCGGTTTGTGGTGGTAAATAGACAGCTACGAAGAACATAGATGAAAACTCTCTTGGTAAATAGTGTGGTCTACAGCTTATCATGAGATACTCTACCTCAGGCGAGCAAAACCTTGAGACTTCCTTAGATATCGTGCACCAGCTGTTGTTTACAAATATACATAGACCGGCACCCCTTGTCTTTACCAGAGGCTACTGTTCTTTCCTGCTGATACAGTGTATAACCTGCCAGCTGTATGTTATTCATGTTGTCGTTCAGTCACGACTCGGTGAAACATAAGATATTACAGTTTTGAATGTCCCATTAGTAGGATATACGTGCTTGTAGTTCATCTATTTTATTATCCAATGATTGTATGTTGGCTAATAGGACCGAAGGTAAAGGAAAATTACACACTCGTGGTCGGACCTTCGTCCTCGATATCTCCGTCTCTTTCTCCTGGGAATGACGGAGATGAGGGCCTTCTCGGGTGTCTGGAGTAAATCCCTCTCGTCCAACTCATTGAAAAAAAATATCTTTCAATACAAGGTGAGTAATCGTTGTCCTGATTTCTTGAAGCTCTTTTCGGTCAGAAAAGATTGTGGTAGAAACATTATGTGCAAAATAAGTTACAAATAACGGGAGAAAACACACAATAGCACAATTGGTTAGGAGACTGTAAAATGGCATCCATTCTCTCCGGCGCCATCATTACTGCAAAATGTTAACTCTTGTTTCCCTAGGTAGCATGTTGCTCTAATAAGGTCCTTCAAAATCTCACAGTTTTTCTTTACCTTAGCATTCTGGATTGTCATTTGTTGTTTTTGCCCATCATTTAACGCCAGATCGATCAAGTGTTCTCAAAGGTTTTTAGGGTGATCTGGTGTTGAATGTGCGATGCTGACTTTTCGTGTTTGTTGAGGGCATTGGTCAGGTTGTTGAGATTGCAGTAGCCTGCCTTCCACCCAAACATTGTCCCCGGTTGAGAAGAGCAGGCAGGAGAAAAAGTACAGGCGGCTTCTCGTAGCGCAGTCACACGGCCACTCTTTTATTTCACACAACTTCTGTTTAAATGGTCGTATGATTTTCTGTCCCTTCCTCTGATGAAATTCAGTAAGTGCAGGTGTTGGTCTCCCTCTCTGAATTATATCAAGTTTTCTTTGGAAATCTAAGTCTTTTCATAGTCCTTTTCATAGTACAATAGTGTCCATTTCGTCATGTTGTTTTTGCTAGCAAGCTTTGTTCAGTTTAAGGGATGCACGCGTCAACATTATGTAGACATGCCCAAATGTGCAGAGCTTTCCCACAAAACATGTTTAGGCAACATGCAAAATATGAAATCCACTCAATGCAACAAATGTCAGCTTAGGCAAAGCAGTGAGTCCTACCCTGACCCTGTCCGTTAACAGTGACTGGAATCATGAACGGCCATGTGCATCAACGATTTGAATGGATTTTAAAGGATGGGAAGGAAGGAATGCATACCGTGGTGTCTTTCCTGAGGTTTTGATGCAGTTTCTGCACATTTTGGGATTTTTAGCTTAAAAACCGCAAGAATCACAGAGAAAAGACATTTGATTAAAAAAAATAATAATAGAATTACCATTTTTTATATAATTGTATTTTTTATTAGGCTTTTCATAACAGCTTTAATTTTATTAGACTGCCTACCCTGACTGCACGTCACTGATACAGTCTGCATTTCAACAGGCTGCATTGTATTGCACCACACCCTGCTGTTATCAGATATAAACCCTCACATATTTATTCTGTTATGCTCAGGGAGTGTATTGTACTGTAGCTGCAGGGCAGGGTGGGGATCCAGCCTGCAGCCCTAGAGAGCTGCAGGTTGAAGAGGGTAATCAGATCCCTCTCTCAGCTCTGTCAGCCTCCATCCATCCACCGTCAGGCAGCACTTTACTTTAATTACCCTGCTGCCAGCCTGCTCTGCTCTGGCTGCCATTAGTACTGCCTGCGGAACAGCACATCTAGAGGGCTGTCAGGCAGCATTAACTGGCACAACAATGCCACTTAGATAGGCAGTCCCCTCCTAGGCCGCCTGCCTGTCAGTGTGCAAAGGGCAATAGCAGCCAGTGTTTTGTTTGTTTCTTGGTTCAGCTTTTTGTCCTGTAGCCCCCTATCACTTCTCCTCAGTTGCTTCTTGTTATTATCTCTGATTCAGATTTCTCTCTACATGTTGTTTAAAATCCTGGCTTCCCATACAGAATAGACTCTGGTTCAATCCTTTGCCTCAGCTTGTGTGTGTAAATCAATGACCGTAAAACAGAGCTGCCAACTAAGGGTTTAGCTGCATGTTAAGAAATGGTTAATGGGTTTTCACAGTGGTGTATGTAATCGTGAATGTTGTATGTTGACATGTGCTAATGGTGGCCTGGTCTATCCCCTGGGTATTATTATGGGCTGTAGTTAATGGAGGAGGATGAAGCCATGTCTTGTGGTGGCTAGTTCTGTAGGAGAGATGGAGTGGGTTGGGGGTGAAATGGGAGGAGGCAGAGTGTATGCCTGTAGGGTTGCTTATTTTACCCCCGAAAAATGCTTAATACAAATAATTTATCTTATTTCAATATATTTTTAAAGATATTTTATCTTAATAAGACGATTAGTGAAATATCTTGAAATAAGACAAATTACTTATATTAAGCCTTTTTTTGTTGTTGATTAAAATAAGCAAAATGATTTGCTTATGAAGTTACATAAATTAGCTTGGTAAGAAAAATATAATTATCACTCAATATAAGATATTTAGTATTGCTTAAATTTCCATTGTTGCCATGTTGTTCTGTAGCTATGATAGATGGAGTGTGTGTGTGTGTGTGTGTGGGGGGGGTGGGGGGGGGGGGTGGGGGGGGGGGGGGGGTTAGGTTGGCTAGTTGTTTAGATAGGATAGATAGAGAGAGAGAGAGGGAGAGAGAGAGAGGGAGAGAGAACAGAACAGAACATTGTACAAATGGCAACAACATGCTGAATTGTGTGTACAACTTACATTTTAATATTCAAATTGGCAATACAAACTAAAATACAATAAACAACAGTTATAGGTAAAAAAAATAATGTTCATCATCAACTGATCAGCAGGCGAACCATGGCTGGGATGGCGCTGCAACAGAAATGCTCAGTCCTGCAGTGGATCAGCTCCAGTTCAGCTGAGGAGCGGGTCTGGTATGACTACTTCTCCAGGTCAACCAGTTCTTCTGGTATCTAATAAATTAAGGTCATCCAAAAACTGCAGTTTGCCTGGGCGCACTGTTGATATATTCAATAACAATCAGCGGGCCGAGCAGAGTTCACTGAGGTACAGTAGGCCACAAGATATACTGACACTGTCCGACAGCACACCATGATACCTCACCACCTGGTGTCTATTCGAGAGGAAGTTGCCTATCCATCTGGCGGGTAATGGGCTAAGCCCAAGCTCGGTATTACATCCTGGTGATGATGAGGTTGTGGCAGACATGGTTGAAGACTTTGGTCGCCAGGGAGCAGATGGAACCATTCTTATCCTGGGACTTGAATAGCTCATTTGTTAGATCCACCAGACAGTGTGGTTGATTGGCTTTGTAGACATCCATACTGTTGGGTGTCAATTTGGGGTAGGATGTCACTGAGAGCCCCTTCAGTGATAAAGCGCTCAGCTACTTTGCTCACTAGAGAAGTTAGTGGCTTGGTTTTCTGATATTTTCTGTAGACTTCCCAGGGTTGGACCTCTGGAGCAGGGTGTGCTGGTTAAAAGGAGGGCAGCAGTGCTGAGTTGATGGGTGGTCGGGACTGTGCTAATTTTGATAGTGCTTTGTTGATTTCATTTGCTGTTTGTTTTCTGTCACCTGGTCTAAGATCCTCTATGTGGAAGGTTGCCTGACTTCTGAGAGGTTGGTTAAGCCATTGATGTTCTTATGCCAGTGGGCGGGATCTTGCATTTTGAGGGCTTGGATCTTATTTCTATATAATGTCTCTTTCTCAGCTAGTTGTGTAGATAGGAGGGCCAGCTGTTGCTGTTGCTAATGTGTTGCCTGTGCTCCTGGCTCTTTGTGCTCCTGGCTGGAGTAGATATAATGTTGTAAAGAGCAGCCATCGCCCTGGGACATCTTCACCCAGCTAGCACATAATGTTCTGAGAACCATATGTTTTTTAGAGCTTGGTGAGAGCATGGTTGTCCTATGGTTATTTTGCATAGAACCGTCCCACAAGTTTCTGGGAATGGTGCAGGACAGTTGCTCAAATTGTTCCAAGAAAGTTAAAGGCCCAGTGCAGGCGTTTTTATATCAATATCAAATCATTCCTGGGTAACAGAGTGTGGTGTCAGCAAAACAACCTCTCACTCAACGTCAACAAAACAATGGAGATGATTGTGGTCTTCAGGAAACAGCAGAGGGAGAACCCCCCTATCAACATCGACGGGACCACAGTGGAGAAGTGGAAAGTTTTAAGTTCCTCGGCGTACACATCACGGACAAACTGAAATGGTCCACCCACACAGACAGTACCGCAACAGCACCTCTTCAACCTCAGGAGGCTGAAGAAATTTGGCTTGTCACCTAAAACCCTCACAAAATTTTACAGATGCACAATTGAGAGCCTCCTGTCGGGCTGCATCACCGCATGGTACGACAACTGCACCGCCCACAACCGCAAGGCTCTCCAGAGGGTGGTGCAGTCTGCAAAACGCATCACAAGGGGGTAAACTACCTTCCCTCCAGGACCCCTACAGCACCCGATGTCACAGGAAGGCGAAAAAGATCATCAAGGACAATAACCATCCAAGCCACTGCCTGTTTACCCCGCTTACCATCCAGAAGGCGAGGTCAGTACAGCTGCATCAAAGAGACTGAATCAAAGAGACTGAAAAACAGCTTCTATCTCAAGGCACTCAGACTGTTAAATAGCCATCACTAACAAAGAGACGATGCTGCCTACATACAGACTTGAAATCATTGGCCACTTAATAAATGGATCACTCGTCACTTTAATAAGCGCCACTTTCATAATGTTTACATATACTGCATTATTCATCTCATTTTTACAATTTTATTTTACCTTAACCAGGTAGGCAGGCCAGGTAGGCCAGGTAGGCAAGTTGAGAACAAGTTCTCATTTACAACTGCGACCTGGCCAAGATAAAGCAAAGCAGTTCGACACATACAACAACACAGAGTTACACATGGAGTAAAACAATCATACAGTCAATAATACAGTACAAAAACAAGTCTATATACAATGTGAGCAAATGAGGTGAGATAAGGGAGGTAAAAGGCAATAAAAAGGCCATGGTGGCAAAGTAAATACAATATAGCAAGTAAGAGCACTGGGATTGTACATTTACAGTAGGTGAATGTGCAAAGTAGAAATAATGGGGTGCAAGGGAGCAAAATAAATAAATAAATACAGTAGGGAATAAGGTAATTATTTGGGCTATTTATAGATGGGCTATGTACAGGTGCAGTGATCTGTGAGCTGCTCTGACAGCTGGTGCGGGAGATAAGTGCACACTACTGTTCAAAAGTTTGGGGTCACTTAGAATTTCCTTGTTTATGAAAGAAAAGCTACAATTTTTGTCCATTAAAATAACATCAAATTGATCAGAAATACAGTGTAGACATTGTTAATGTTGTAAATGACTATTGTAGCTGGAAACAGCGGATTTTTAATGGAATAACTACATAGGCGTACAGAGGCCCATTATCAGCAACCATCCCTCCTGTGTTTCTATGGCACGTTGTGTTAGCTAATCCAAGTTTATCATTTTAAAAGGCTAATTGATCATTAGAAAACCCTTTTGCAATTATGTTAGCACAGCTGAAAACTGTGAATTGAACATCCTTGGTGATCTCTACTGCCTCTGATCTGGCGTACTCACAAAACACAAATGCTTTATTTGTCAATTATGTGTGTTGGAGGTAGCCCCTGGAAATGGTGCCATCTGGTTTTCTTAATATGAGGAATTTGAAATGAGTTATACTTTTAGCAAATACATTTACTTTTGATACTTAAGTATATTTCAAACCAAATACTTTTAGACTTTTACACAAGTAGTATTTTACTGGGTAACTTTCAATTTTACTTAAGTCATGTTCTATTAAGGTATCTTTACTTTGGGTACTTTTTCCAGCACTGGCTGGCAGTGCCCACTAATTGGTCACACCTGAGTGCATGTTGATGCCGTGCCATAATAAAAAATACAAAAATGTTTGTGTCCTACTGTATCTATAGCCTTAGTACGAGTCTCTTTAGCTAACATTCCACTCATTGCCACTCCTTGTCATTGCTAAAGAGACTGACCCTTTCGGTAATCTTCAAATATGAAAATTCTATCATTAATGAGCTTGAGGAAATCAGAGGATTTGATCCTGATTCGATAACCGTCACAGCTATACTCCAATCACAATGTTTATGCAAATTAGATTGATAGGAAAACTTAATTCCTTGAATTTGATTGCAAACAGTATAGCATTGGGCATTCTGAGGTAATACATTTCATTGCAAACATAAACACAGGGCATGGGGAGAACAGAGGATCTCCGTTTATTGCATTTTTACCACCAGCCAATGTGATCGTATCACACTCTAACCATTCAATCTTCCCCGCCAGTTCAGTGTGAACGTTGAAGCTTCTTTTATATCCAGCATACAAGAACAACCTTGCTTCCTGAATATACAGTTGAAGTCGGAAGTTTGCATACACTTAGGTTGGAGACGTTAAAACTTGTTTTTCAACCACTCCACACATTTCTTGTTAACAAACTATAGTTTTGGCAAGTCGGTTAGGACATCTACTTTGTGCGTGACATAAGTAATTTTTCCAACAATTGGTTACAGACAGATTATTTCACTTATAGTTCATTGTATCACAATTCCAGTGTGTCAGAAGTTTACATACACTAAGTTGACTGTGCCTTTAAACAGCTTGGAAAATTCCAGAAAATTCTGTCATGGCTTTAGAAGCTTCTGATTAGCTAATTGACATAATTTGAGTCAATTGAAGGAGTACCTGTATTTCAAGGCCTACCTTCAAACTCAGTGCCTCTGCTTGACATCATGGAAAAATCAAAAGAAATCAGCCAAGACCTCAGGAAAAAAATTGTAGACCTCCACAAGTCTGGTTCATCCTTGGGAGCAATTTCCAAATGCCTGAAGGTACCATGTTCATCTGTACAAACAATAATACGCAAGTATAAACCCAATGGGACCACGCAGCCGTCATATCGCTCAGGAAGGAGACGCGTTCTGTCTCCTGGAGATGAACATACTTTGGTGTGAAAAGTTCAATCCCAGAACAACAGCAAAGGACCTTGTGAAGATGCTGAAGGAAACAGGTACAAAAGTATCTATATCCACAGTAAAATTAGTCCTATATCGATATAACCTGAAAGTCCGCTCAGCAAGGAAGAAGCCACTGCTCCAAAACCGCAATAAAAAAGCCAGACTATGGTTTGCAACTGCACATGGGGACAATGATCGTACTTTTTGGAGAAATGTCCTCTGGTCTGATGAAACAAAAATAGAACTGTTTGGCCATAATGACCATCATTATGTTTGGAGCCAAATGCTTGCAAGCCGAAGAACACCATCCCAATCGTGAAGCACGGGGTTGGCAGCATCATGTTGTGGGGGTGCTTTGCTGCAGGAGGGACTGGTGCACTTCACAAAATAGATGGCATCATGAGGTAGGAAACTTATGTGGATATATTGAAGCAATATCTCAAGACATCAGTCAAGAAGTTAAAGCTTGGTCGCAAATGGTTCTTCCAAAATGGACATTGACCCCAAGAATAATTCCAAAGTTGTGGCAAAATGGCTTAAGGACAAAGAAGTCAAGGTATTGGAGTGGCCATCACATAGCTCTGACCTCAATCCCAAAGAACATTTGTGGGCAGAACTGGAAAAGCGTTTAATGCATTTAACAGGTGTACCTTGTTATTTGAGCAGTTGTGTTGTGACAAGGTAGTGTCACGTTGGCATAAATGGTCAGGAGACAGGCGCAGAAATGCATAATAGTTTTTTTTCTCCCCCAAATTACAGCATTCCGTGTAAAAACACGGGGACGTAGACCAAACAAACACGTATAGAAAACACAGGGTTGAAACCCAAACAGAAGAGTGAGGAGTACCTCTAATAAATACATGGGACGAGACCCGAACATACACAAGCGCACAATGATTATTACACGGGATGAGACCCTTAATCATCTACGCAATATAAGTGGCATAAAAGCCAAAGCAACACAGCACAGATGCTCACACGACCAACGGACATTGTAACAATAATCGACAGGATAATGGTGAACAAAGGGCACAATTATACAATACTAATCACTGGGAATAGGGACCAGGTGTGAGTCATGACAGTTCCGGAGGGATCCGTGACATGTAGGGGTGGTGTACAGAAGATAGCCCTATTTGGTAAAAGACCAAGTCCATATTATGGCAAGAACAGCTCAAATAACCAAAGAGAAATGACAGTCCATCATTACTTTAAGACATGAAGGTCTGTCAATCCGGAGAATTTCAAGAACTTTCTTCAAGTGCAGTCGCAAAAACCACCAAGTGCTATGACGAAACTGGCTCTCATGAGCTCACGAGGACCGCCACAGGAAAGGACGACCCAGTGTTACCTCTGCTGCAGAGGATAAGTTCATTAGAGTTACCAGCCTCAGAAACTGCAACCAAAATAAATGCTTCACAGAGTTCAAGTAACAGACACATCAACTGTTCAGATGAGACTGTGTGAATCAGGACTTCCTGGTTGAATTGCTGCAAAAACCCCATTGAAGAAGAAGAGTGGTGCCGCTCTAGCAGGTGGGGGAGGGGCCATACTGTGAACGAGTGAAACAGGGAGAAGGGAGGAAAGAGATGAGTGACAGCAACCAACCAACCAATCCGACTCGCGCTATAGTAGACAATTGCTTCCATAGCTAGGTTATTCATCCTCAAGTGTGATAAATAACGGCAAGGTAGCCTAATGGTTAGTGTTGGACTAGTAACCGAAAGATTGCAAGTTCAAATCCCCGAGCTGACAAGGTACAAATCTGTCGTTCTGCCCTGAACAAGGCAGTTAACCCACCATTCCTAGGTCGTCATTGAAAATAAGAATTTGTTCTTCACTGTCTTGCCTAGTTAAATAAAGGCTAAAAAATACAAATGAAGTGGTACCTGTCTTGACTGCATCAAACCGGGAGAAGCTAGCTAAACCAGCTAGCTTGGCTAATTTACGCTGCTGTGCATGAGTTTTCTCATCCTACAGCTACAAATAACAACAACTCCGTTCAGAATATTAGCTAAATAGCAGGCTAGTTGTTGGCTTTTGGTGGTTGTAGCCTATCCTTCTCCTTTAACTTTTAATTCTGTCATATTAATTCCATCTTCCGTTGATTAAATATCCTAACTTTTTCCACACGGAGGCTCTACGACTGTAGCCTATTGCCACTTGTAATGACTTGTGATTGGCCAACAACAAGCTACACGCGTCTCTCTCTCTACTGCAGCAGTTGCGTTCGGATCTGTACCAGCCCTTCCGGACAAGTCAGTTAAAATTACACATACTCCAGACCCATGACGAGTAACGTGGAGTCAAGCACGTATATCTGTGGTCCTGCTGCTGCGTGTGTGTGTGTGTGTGTGTGTGTGTGTGTGTGTGCGTGTGTGTGTGTGTGCGCGTGTGCGCGTGTGTGCGCGCGCTCCGGTGTGTTGTGTAACAGGACATGAATGTTCCAATGCCTTGGGCAGGGACGCTCTTTTCTCTGTAAGCTATGGCTCCCTATAGACACATAATATGCCCTTCACGTTTCCCAGCCTTAATAGCCTCATTCTAACCTTGCCGTTCATAATAGAGTTGAATCCCCAGGTGTAAAACACGAAACCGTATGAATTATAGCCCTATAGACTATAGTAAATGTCAGCAGTGTGATTAACATGTTGATACACTTCTGTAGAATTCAACTGGAAATGAGCCAGTTTTGTAGGTGTGTGTATGTATCGTAGCTAGCACATAACGTTCTGAGAACCATATGTTTCAAAGAGCTTGGTGAGGATTTGGTTGTCCTATGGTTATGTTGCATGCAACTTTCCCACAAAGTCCTGAGAATGGTGCAGGATACCCAGCTATTACTTTTCTTTTTCAGTTATTTTTCAGGTGGGAATGTCAATATTTTCAACATAATGTTTTCGACAGGTTTCCTCATGGTTCAAATTAAAGTCATGCTCTTAGAACATTCAGAGAAAGTTAAGAAACAACATTCTTCTGTGGGAATTTCAGTACTTCAGAAGAATGTTTCCTGCAGGTTTCCTCATAGTTCTATTTAATGTCATGTTCTCAGAACATTAAGAGAACTTTCCATAAAAACCACAAGAACATTAGTAGCGTTCAAGGAACTTTCTAACAATGTTATTTAAAACCATATGCACTGAGTGTACAAAATATTAGGAACACCTTCCTAATATTTTGCTGCACCCCCTTTTGCCCTCAGAACAGCCTCAATTATTCGGGGCATGGACTCTACAAGTTGTCCAAAGCGTTCCACAGGGATGCTGGCCCATGTTGACTCCAATGCTTGTGTCAAATTGGATGGATGTCCTTTGGGTGGTGGACCATTCTTGATACATACGGAAACTGTTGAGTGTGAAAATCCCAGCAGTGTTGCAGTTCTTAACAAATTCAAACCGGTGCACCTGGTACCTACTACCATATCACGTTCAAATGCACTTATATCCTTTGTCTTGCCCATTCACCCTCTGAATGGCACACATACACAATCCCTGTCTCAATCTTAAAACAGATTCTTTAAACTGTCTATTCCCCTTCAGTGCTCAGTTTGCACTGGGGCCTCCGACTCCTCATTCAATTCTGGTAAGAGGCAGTTTGCACTGTTCTGTAAAGGAAGTAGTACACAGCGTTGTACGAGATCTTGTTTCTTGGCAATTTCTTGCATGGAATAGCCTTCAATTCTCAGAACAGAAATAGACTGATGCATTTCAGAAGAAAGTCTTTGTTTCTAGCCAATTTGAGCCTGTAATCGAACCCCAAAATGCTGATGCTCCAGATACTCAACTAGTCTAAAGAAGGACAATTGTATTGCTTCTTTAATCAGAACAACAGTTTTCAGCTGTGCTAACATAATTGCAAAAGGGTTTTCTAATGATCAATTAGCCTTTCAAAATGATAAACTTGGATTAGCTAACACAACGTGCCATTGGAACACAGGAGGGATGGTTGCTGATAATGGGCCTCTGTACGTATGTAGATATCCCATAAAAAATCGGCCTTTTCCAGCTACAATAGTCATTTACAACATTAACAATGTCTACACTGTATTTCTGATCAATTTGATGTCATTTTAATGGACAAAAAAAATGCTTTTCTTTCAAAAACAAGGACATTTCTAAGTGACCCCAAACTTTTGAACAGTAGTGTACATTCCTACAACTTCCAAGGAACCAAATGTGCTAGCTGGGGTCTATGTGTGTGCATGTGTGTGTGCAGTCACACTGTGTGTGTGATTCTAATCCCTAGTCTCTCTCTCCCTTCCCAGGTAATGACCTGTTCCTGGTGGCAGTCCATGAGCTGGGCCACGCCCTGGGTCTGGAACACTCCAATGACCCCACAGCCATCATGGCTCCATTCTACCAGTACATGGACACAGAGAACTTCAAACTTCCTCACGACGACCTTCAGGGCATCCAGAAAATCTATGGTACTGTACCAACAGGTAACTGCCAAATTATAGGAAACACCAAAATAAAGTGTCTTGATAGGGAGTTGGGCCAACCACCACGAGCCACCAGAACAGCTTCAATGCACCTTGGCATAGATTCTACAAGTGTCTGAAACTCTACTGGAGGAATGCGACACGATTCTTCCACAAGAAATTCCATAATTCAGTGTTTTGTTGATGGTGGTGGAAAACGTAACGACTATAACTACTGTTCCCTGAATGAGGGCAACAAGGTACACCATATTATGGGGAGTCACACTCTTGCGACTTCGGTTGAAGGATCTACAATCACGTCTTCCACAGGTGATAAGCATGCGGCTCGGATTCACTCCTTCAATTTAATACCACTCTTAACTGGGCCCAGGAATGGATGGTGCGTTTCCCTCCTTCAGGGAACAGTAGTTATAGTCATAACGTTACATTCCCTTTCAGTCAGTCAACTTCGGTACAACATACTATGTGGGGAAATATAATCACTCCCCAAGCCGACCCCATGGATACTAAATGAAACAGCCCATGGCAAACCACCCAGACCTGATCTCACGAGATGCATCAGTCTGGGTATTGCACACACAACGTGCTGGCTAGAAACTTTCCCCTATCCCAGCCATAAGTACTTTGTGTACTATACTGGGAGCAGTGACATCCAAGCAATAAAACCTCACAAAAGTGTGTGGTGATGCCCAACTCACCGCAGCACAAATATCTCCTATAGTCAATCCTTTAAACAACACCCAAGATGCCACCAGACTCCTTCCTGGTGGAGTGGACATGTACACCGCTAGGTGACCCTTGCCCCATACTGCTATATGCCAGGGAGAAAGCCTCCACAATCCAATGGGAGAAACGCTGCATAGAGAGCGCCCTGCCGTGAGCTGGATTAGCAAAACAGATAAAAGGTTGATCACATAACCAGATGTCCTGGGTACGTTTAACATATGTGCGTAAAGCCCGCACGGGGCACAGGGCATGTAACCTCTGTTTCTCTTCAGGCGCAAAAAAAGAGGACACAAAAAGGGAACTATTTCAAAAGCTAAGTACCTGTAGGACATAGCCATGACTTTTGGAGCGAAGGCCGAATTTGGACACAATGTCACCTTAGAGATGAATACAGGAAGGGTGTACGGATAACGCGCGGAGGTCCCCAACATGTTTAGCCGAGGCCAAAGGGAGGTTTTCTAGGAGAGGATCTTCAGATCCACCGACTCCAGAGGCTCAGTGCCTCCAAAACCAGTGGCAATTTCCAACTCCCAATTCCTATCAATTCTGGGATTATGTCCTCCATTCTTTTGGTTATTAGTGATGCATACCATTTATGATCCATGTTAAGAATTGTGATATGTCTATAGGAACTGCATTCCTTCTTATCCTTACCCGCTTTTGGAATTACAGATGTGATGGCTTCTCTCCATGGTGGTAGATCTCCCTCTCGTAGATTCCAGTTCAAAGAGGCCCAAAGTAGAGGTGTTGGTTGTTCTCTGAAGGCTTTAAACCAGTCAAGCCATCAGGGCCTGCAGATCGTTTTGCTTTTAGATTAAATATTGCATTATTCATTTCTTCAGTAGTTATTTCTGAAGTAAGTTTATCATTTTGCTCTGTTCCAATTGAAGGGAGATCAATAGAGTTTAAAAAAAACACTGTTGTCTGTGCATCTGCCTTCTCTGGTTGCTTGTACAGATTTGTATAGTATGATTCAAACGCATTCTATATTTCATCCAATTTGCATTTAATCTGCTTTGTTTTGCGGTCTTCATTTTTAGAAAATTGTATTCTGTTCTTATTGTTTTCTGAGTCCCCATGCTAGTCATTTGAGTCTTCGTTATATTTTTGCTTCGTTATATTGTTCTTTCAGGAACCTAAGCTTTTCTCTCTACTTCTTCAATATAAATCTGGTCAATTTCCTGTCTTACCTTTTGAATCTCACGTAATATAAAAGGGTCTTTGAAATGACTCTGAGATCGTTCTAAGCTTCCTAATGTTTCCTGTAATTTCAGCAGTTTCTGTGCATTTATCTTTTTCTTGAGAGAAGATGTGGCTAGGATCTTCCCTCTATTAATCAGCTTAGTGTATCCCACAATGTAGCAGGGGATACTTCCCCATTACCATTATTCTCCAGATAGACGTTCAATTCTGTCTTTATTGACTCCTTAAATGCTGGATCATTCAGCATGCGTGTATTAAGCCTCCATAGAGTATTTCTTGGTTTGCTATCAAGATGTAGAGTTAGGTCAACTCCATTATGATCTAATAAGTCGTTCTGCCTAACCTTACAATCCTTAAGCCTGTGTCTATCTGCACTGTACATGAAAAAGTAGTCTAACCTGGAGTATTCAGTGTGGCGGGCTGAGTAAAAAGTGCATCCCCTATATGACCTATGGAAGTCGCGCCAAACATCAAACAGTCCTAAATCCTGTAAAATCCTATTGATCTTTTTAGCAACCGAGCTCATTTTCCTATTTTGATTTGTACTGTCCAATTGTGAGATTAAAATCATGTTAAAATCCCCTCCACTGATAAGCGTGCCAGAGGTTTCTGTGGCAGTTAAATCAAACACATTCCTAAAGAACACCATGTCATTCCCCGGTGGAGCGTAAACATTAAATGATATAACTTCCTTGTGATCCAGTTTATGTTTAACAAAGATACATCTACCCTCCTTTCCTTTTATTTCCTTGTTCCATCCTTTCCTTTTATTTCTGATATAAGCTCAAAATTGCAACGCCCCTTCTACCCATTTTATAAGGAGAGAAAATGGTATTCCTATATCCCATAAACTTGAGTTCTCGTGATCAGGATGGGATAAGTGAGTTTCCTGACAGAATAGTATGTCAACTCTCTCCCGTTTCATCTTTGCTATTACCTCACTTCTCTTGATGGCACTCCCCAATCTGTTTACATTTAGATTTATGACCTTAAATTCCCCATGATGCATCGATATAAACCAAAAAACATGTGCACCATAACAGCCTGCTTAGCATCAACCTAAAAAGACAGAAAAAACAAGAACAGTAAAAAAGTTAATTAAAGTGGGGAAAGAATTTGCAATGCCAGAGGACTGAGGGGGATGCGCCTGACCGCTGGAGGGGCCCCTCACTCAAATGTCAAAATGTGTGATGCAAACAAAACCTTTTTGTGACTTTCATTAATCTGATGACTGTCATTTATTTAATCCACTAACTATGTTTAATTGTTACCCGATTAAATTAATAATGTAACAATTAACTCATTAGGAATTTGGGGCACCACGGAAGAAGTTGTTTAAAACTTCTCAAGGATAGGGGGCAGCATTTGGAATTTTGGATGAAAAGCATGCCCAAATTCAACTGCCTGCTACTCATCCCGAGAAGATAAGATATGCATATTATTAGTAGATTTGGATAGAAAACACTCTGAAGTTTCTAAAACAGTTTGAATCATATCTGTGAGTATAACAGAACTTATGTACCAGGCGAAACCCCGAGGACAAGCCATTCAGAATAAAAAAAAAATTGAGGTCACCCTCTTTTCAATCGATTTTCATTGGGAATCCAGATTTCTAAGGGACTTGCTTGCAGTTCCTACCGCTTCCACTGGATGTCACCAGTCTTTAGAAATTGGTTGTGGTTATTCCCTTGTGTAATGAAGAAGTATGGCCATCTTGAACAAAGGTCACTTCATGTGTACTGTTTGATAGAGGCGCATGACCAGAAAGCATGCTTCAATTTTGTTTTCTTCCTGTATTGAACACAGATCATCCCGTCTTCGATTTTTATTGATTATTTACTTTAAAAAATACCTAAAGTTGTATTACAAAAGTAGTTTGAAATGTTTTGGCAAAATGTACAGGTAACTTTTGAGATATTTTGTAGTCACGTTGTGCAAGTTGGAACCGGTGTTTTTCTGGATCAAACGCACCAAATAAACTGACATTTTGGATATATATGGACAGAATTAATCGAACAAAAGGACCATTTGTGATGTTTATGGGACATATTGGAGTGCCAACAGAAGAAGCTCATCAACGGTAAGGCATGATTCATATTTTTATTTCTGCGTTTTGTGTCGCGCCTGCAGGGTTGAAATGTTTTTACTCTTTTGTTTATGGAGGTGCTATCCTCAGATAATACCGTTTGCTTTTTTTTGCTTCCTCTAGTCAGTTTTACTCGCCGGAGGTTAAGTATGCTAGCCAATGTTAGCCAGGAGGCTTTTTAGCATAAGATAGTGTCGTGTCTCTATTATCCTTAATGTGATGACAGGCTATTTTCAAATCGATTACCTAATGTTTAATTTTTGAATAAATTAATCAGGCATTAACTAACTCATTATGAAGATGATGGCACCATGGAAGCATTAGTTTATATGGAACGGCTATCTCCCAAATCCACTCTTAAAGATCTGAAGATATTTTATATCAATAGCAGTCCATCATTAATTATTCTGTACCTTCTATTAGTCTCATCGGAACGTCTTACAAAATTCTGCATGAAACCTAGCATAAATTATGAATCAGCGTTATACAAATTGGCTTAATTATTCATATACTAACTAATCAAATCACATAAATACATAACAAACAAACAGTAGATATTATACATTGGGTTGCTACATGATACAAAGAAAAGACTCCCTAGCTGGCAAAGCCGATATGATGGCTTGGTAGACAAAAGAAAAGGGGTGTGGACCGATAAAGAGCGGGAAACTCAGAGGATCACTACACTCATAGAAATTACTAATACTTTACATGAATGACCACTCATTCAAAAATAAATTGCAATTCATATTTACGCCCGTATGTCGTTGTCTTCTCTGTTGGAAACTGGTCTGTCTGCTGGGGAGTTCATCAGAGTCTCTCTGGTTGCGTTTCCCCCGAAGATTAAAGTATTTTGATGTTGTTAGATGGATACTTCAGAATACCATTCGGAGATGTTGCCATAGAATAGGTGTTTCGGCGGTTGTCTGTATTCTTGTCCTAGGTTTACGTCATTTCTAGCTGAAGACTAGTAATTTTTGTCATCTAGAATTTCTCACTGGAGCCAATGCTCCACGTAGTATAGTATTGTCCTTTGGTAGAGTTGTAGTTTAATCCACTTCACACACCAGCGTCACACGGCATGTTTTGGTCTTAGAAATTCAACCATTTGCAACCTTAGTTTACACCGGGGTTTACGTGGTCTGGTGTGAATTTCATCAGGAGTGGGTTTTATACGTTTCAGACAGCTGGGAAATGTACACATTAAGAGATACCGTTCAGTGGAAAAGGGCCGTGACGTCTAATGTGATGTCTGGGCTCACGGGAGTGTGGCCACTGACTAGTTCATCTTTATATGAAAATCCATACTCTCATTTAGAAGGTTAATATCACGTTACATCTTTTCACAAACAGCTGGGAAATGTACACTGTAAGAGATAACATTATGTGTGTTTCCTGTCCTTCATGAGATCACCAAATGAAACACACTCATCATAACTGTCCCTTTAGTGTCCATGGACCATTCCCACATTCTCTCAAAAGTAGAAATGGTTTAATTCTCTCATTTTGGGGATTTAGGAGTTTGGCCTGGTGAAGTCCTTTGTTCTCTCTCTGTACTCTGTCCCTCTCTTTCTGCATGACCAGGGGGAGAGAGCCTCTGCCAAGATTTTATGACCTGAGATAACAAAACCTGGGTTTAGGAGAGAGAGTGAGGAACGAGGAACAAGAGGGGGGGGACGATCCACACCCAGAAAGGGCCACGTCATGACACTAGGCTAGCCTCTTTGACCTCAGCACGGTCCGTTTAGAATAACCAAGCGACTTAATGATACATACACTAAACAAGAGAGCTACTCCAGAAACTCCATCACGAGGAGGCAGGAATAGCTAGTAATACCTAGCTCGCCTTAGTGAGTTAGCCAACCTGGCTAGCACGCTATGCAGCACTTGTTTAGCTAGCCCGGTCTCGAAAGTCCACATAGGAACGGATCACTGGGGTGGGACCGGACCCTTCATCAACAAGTCTGGGAAGAGGGGGAAGCAGTGCTTGCCCGAGGCAGCCTGTGAGGTACCCACCGAACCAGGATGTCCCTTCTCTTCGAGTAGCCTCCCGTAACCGATGACAGAGTGCACAGGAGCCAAGTTGGGCACAGGCAGCCATTACATACCCCACGCCCAGGCAGACCACCAAATCCATCTCCGCTTCCAGCATTCGGGAAAGGAAAGTCACCATCAGTAATTCCAAGCTTCCTCAAGAATGCTACACGTCTTTCCAGGGAGTCTGTACACAGTACGTGGCAATGCGTGCCCAAACTGGTTTGATTGAGGGCCGCCTGAGCATGCTCCAAACCCGAGACAAACTATACATAGATTGTGAGTATCTTTCAGAGAAATGCTATAACCTCATGACTGAGGTTATATCAAACCAAACACGCACGTAGGCATCGTCGTCTCAGTCGTTTTGTTGACCATCTTACTCATTGCACCAGCAAATTGAAGAATAACTAATAACTTTGTTTGTGATTAGAAAACGTATGATAACTAGTACAGCGTACAGGTGGTGAGCCCACTCTATCACAGTTAGCGCAACGTAAGACAGTCTCCTTTTCCAATTGTTTGTGTTAGTAGCGTGAATCGTTCCTGTTTTTACATTTTAGTCATTTAGCAGACGCTCTTATCCAGAGAAACTTACAGTAGTGAGAGCATACATTTTCATACTGGTCCCCCGTGGGAATCATACCATGCTCTACCAACTGAGCCACACGGGACCTCATGAGGTGAAGAGTGGAATAATTGAAAGAATCCGAGCTTCACACTGGGCTTCTAGTGAGGCGTGGATTTAATTTTCCTTGTCAGGCGTGATTGTAGATCCTTCAACCAGAGTGCGACTACCCATAGTAGGTTGTACTGAAGTTGACTGACTGAAAGGGAACGCTCCAGAATCTCCCATAAGTGTTCAATTGGGTTGTGATCTTATAACTCACACACACACACCCACACCCACACACACCCTTTAAACCCCATATGCTCATTTGAGACCTCTTTTTCAAAGTCACTGAGATCTTTTCTTCTTGCCATGGTAGCCAAACTAATGGGCAACTGGGCATTTTTATACATGACCCTAAGCATGATGGGATGTTAATTGCTTAATTAACTCAGGAACCACTCCTGTGTGGAGCACCTGCTCTCAATATACTTTGTATCCTTCATTTACTCAAGTGTTTCCTTTATTTGGGCATTTACCTCTATCTATTGTACTGCATTTAATTTCCCACATAATATGATATTATAGTAATGCCCTCAATCTGTTTAGTACACTAAATCTACGGAAAGTAGTATAGTAATAGTATTGTGTATATAATTTAAAAAAAAAATGTTTTATTGTTTTCATTGAAGAAATAAATGTTTAATGATAATGTTCAATGACATATGTATATTTTTTATGCCCTTAGCTAGTTCGTTGGTTTGGCTAATGTTTCCCATTCATCTCCAGGTCCACCAGACAGGGCTCTCCAGCCCACCAGGGCCCCACCCACGGCCCCTCCCCCACGCTTCCACTCCCCCTCGGAACCCCGCAAGCACGACCGCCAGGTACGGCCCCACCGCCCTCCTCAGGGTGCCAAACCCTCCAACCCCTACGCCACGCCCAACATCTGCGACGGAGGCTTCAACACCCTGGCCATCCTCAGACAGGAGCTGTTCGTATTCAAGGTAGGTCGGCATGCACAGATACTGTGTAATGTACACTTGTCTACCCTATAAAATCTACAAAGTGTTAAAAGGTAATAGATTTTTCCTTCCGGATCCGGTGGCATGCATTGCAACATGTGGCTTTTCACTGCTTTCTTTTGCAAATTACTATAAATTGATTAACATATTTCCTCAAACCTGTCAATAATTAACACCATATTAAGGTGTGGAACATTCATTGTGTGACAAGGAATAACTAGTAGGTCTATTGCGCTCCAGCAGCTAGAATTTGTCTGTCCACAATTCGACTGTGGGAATATGGCAACTCTCAATATCAGATTGTTCGTGAGGCGGGGAACGACAAATGAGTGTTTTTTCCTGTGGCTCCTGCTTTTTGTTTTACAGCCATGGGCTTATTAACACCAAATATAATAATTACATCTGTAATACTACTTTTTTTGGGGGGGGGGGGTGTACAATGGCCACGCTAGCTATTCTCTCCGGCGCCGACAGAGATGGCCGCCTCGCCTCGCGTTCCTAGGAAACTATGCAGTTTTTTGTTTTTTTTTACGTGTTATTTCTTACATTAGTACCCCAGGTCATCTTAGGTTTCATTACATACAGTCGAGAAGAACTACTGTATATAAGATCAGCGTCAACTCACCATCAGTATGACCAAGAATATGTTTTTCGCGACGCGGATCCTGTGTTCTGCCTTACAAACAGGACAACGGAATGGTTCGCATGCATCGACCCAAAAAAACGACTCCAAAAAGAGGGAAACGAGGCGGTCTTCTGGTCAGACTACGGAGACGGGCACATCGTGCCCCACTTCCTAGCATTCTTCTTGCCAATGTCCAGTCTCTTGACAACAAGGTTGATGAAATCCGAGCAAGGGTAGCATTCCAGAGGGACATCAGAGACTGTAACCTGTAACGTTCTGTGCTTCACGGAAACATGGCTCACTGGAGAGACGCTATCCGAAGCGGTGCAGCCAACGGGTTTCTCCACGCATCGCGCCGACAGAAACAAACACCTTTCTGGTAAGAAGAGGGGTGGGGGTGTATGCCTTATGGCTAACGAGGCATGGTGCGATGAAAGAAACATACAGGAACTCAAATCCTTCTGTTCACCTGATTTAGAATTCTTCACAATCAAATGTAGACCGCATTATCTACCAAGAGAATTCTCTTCGATTATAATCACAGCCGTATATATCCCCCCAAGCAGACACATCGATGGCTCTGAACGAACTTTATTTAACTCTTTGCAAACTGGAAACCATTTATCCGGAGGCTGCATTCATTGTTGCTGGGGATTTTAACAAGGCTAATCTGAAAACAAGACTCCCTAAATTTTATCAGCATATCGATTGCGCAACCAGGGGTGGAAAAACCTTGGATCACTGTTACTCTAACTTCCGCGACGCATATAAGGCCCTGCCCCGCCCCCCTTTCGGAAAAGCTGACCACGACTCCATTTTGCTGATACCTGCCTACAGACAAAAACTAAAAAAAGAAGCTCCCACGCTGAGGTCTGTCCAACGCTGGTCCGACCAAGCTGACTCCACACTCCAAGACTGCTTCCAGGGTCTACAGTCAATCACGGACTACAGGAAGAAATCCAGCCCAGTCACGGACCAGGATGTCTTGCTCCCAGGCAGACTAAATAACTTTTTTGCCTGCTTTGAGGACAATACAGTGCCACTGACACGGCCTGCAACGGAAACATGCGGTCACTCCTTCACTGCAGCCGAGGTGAGTAAAACATTTAAACGTGTTAACCCTCGCAAGGCTGCAGGCCCAGACGGCATCCCCAGCCGCGCCCTCAGAGCATGCGCAGACCAGCTGGCTGGTGTGTTTACGGACATATTCAATCAATCCCTATACCAGTCTGCTGTTCCCACATGCTTCAAGAGGGCCACCATTGTTCCTGTTCCCAAGAAAGCTAAGGTAACTGAGCTAAACGACTACCGCCCCGTAGCACTCACTTCCGTCATCATGAAGTGCTTTGAGAGACTAGTCAAGGACCATATCACCTCCACCCTACCTGACACCCTAGACCCACTCCAATTTGCTTACCGCCCAAATAGGTCCACAGACGATGCAATCTCAACCACACTGCACACTGCCCTAACCCATCTGGACAAGAGGAATACCTAATGTGAGAATGCTGTTCATCGACTACAGCTCGGCATTCAACACCATAGTACCCTCCAAGCTCGTCATCAAGCTCGAGACCCTGGGTCTCGACCCCGCCCTGTGCAACTGGGTACTGGACTTCTTGACGGGCCGCCCCCAGGTGGTGAGGGTAGGTAACAACATCTCCTCCCCGCTGATCCTCAACACTGGGGCCCCACAAGGGTGCGTTCTGAGCCCTCTCCTGTACTCCCTGTTCACCCACGACTGCGTGGCCACGCACGCCTCCAACTCAATCATCAAGTTTGCGGACGACACAACAGTGGTAGGCTTGATTACCAACAACGACGAGACGGCCTACAGGGAAGAGGTGAGGGCCCTCGGAGTGTGGTGTCAGGAAAATAACCTCACACTCAACGTCAACAAAACTAAGGAGATGATTGTGGACTTCAGGAAACAGCAGAGGGAACACCCCCCTATCCACATCGATGGAACAGTAGTGGAGAGATTAGCAAGTTTTAAGTTCCTCGGCATACACATCACAGACAAACTGAATTGGTCCACTCACACAGACAGCATCGTGAAGAAGGCGCAGCAGCGCCTCTTCAACCTCAGGAGGCTGAAGAAATTCGGCTTGTCACCAAAAGCACTCACAAACTTCTACAGATGCACAATCGAGAGCATCCTGGCGGGCTGTATCACCGCCTGGTACGGCAACTGCTCCGCCCTCAACCGTAAGGCTCTCCAGAGGGTAGTGAGGTCTGCACAACGCATCACCGGGGGCAAACTACCTGCCCTCCAGGACACCTACACCACCTGATGTTACAGGGAGTCCATAAAGATCATCAAGGACATCAACCACCCGAGCCACTGCCTGTTCACCCCGCTATCATCCAGAAGGCGAGGTCAGTACAGGTGCATCAAAGCTGGGACCGAGAGACTGAAAAACAGCTTCTATCTCAAGGCCATCAGACTGTTAAACAGCCACCACTAACATTGAGTGGCTGCTGCCAACACACTGACACTGACTCAACTCCAGCCACTTTAATAATGGAAATTGATGGGAAATGATGTAAATATATCACTAGCCACTTTAAACTATGCTACCTTATATAATGTTACTTACCCTACATTATTCATCTCATATGCATACGTATATACTGTACTCTATATCATCAACTGCATCCTTATGTAATACATGTATCACTAGCCACTTTAACTATGCCACTTTGTTTACATACTCATCTCATATGTATATACTGTACTCGATACCATCTACTGTATCTTGCCTATGCTGCTCTGTACCATCACTCATTCATATATCCTTATGTACATATTCTTTATCCCCTTACACTGTGTATAAGACAGTAGTTTAGGAATTGTTAGTTAGATTACTTGTTGGTTATTACTTGTCGGAACTAGAAGCACAAGGATTTCACTACACTCGCATTAACATCTGCTAAACATGTGTATGTGACAAATAAAATTTGATTTGAATGTGAGAGGCTTAAACTCACCAATCAAACATTCCAGCTGTCTTGATATTCTAGCAAGAAACCATATTGATATTTTTTTTACCTTTATTTTACTAGGCAAGTCAGTTAAGAACAAATTCTTATTTTTGATGACAGCCTAGGAACAGTGGGTTAACTGCCTGTTCAGGGGCAGAACGACAGATTTTTACCTTGTCAGCTCAGGGATTTGAACTTGCAACCTTTTGGTTACTAGTCCAACGCTCTAACCACTAGGCTACCCTGCCGCCATATAGCAATGTCCCAAGGAGAACACCTGCTCCAAAAGGACACACACAGAATAGAGAACTACTTGTACAAACTGGCTGCTGTTTCACCAGCCCCAAACAAAACTAAAGGTGCACACAAGCGAAAAATAATATTTAAATATCCTTAAATCATACGCCATTAACATATTTTAAGTATATGTATTTGAGTATATTTAAAATGATCTAAATTGGAACAATTTTAAATACATTTAATGTCAATTTATTTGTATTTTATAACCATTTAAGTATATTAAATACACACAAAATTATCTAAATTGAGGCATGTTCTTAGTATATTAGATACTAATGTGTATTCTAATATACTTTGAATACACCTTAAGTATATTTATATGTATTTCTCAAAAGTGGAATATTTTTCTTCTGTATATTTGTATTATTCTTTTCACTCTGTCATTTACATCATTATTGTGGAGTCACTGCAACGTTGTTGATCTATCCTCAGCTTTCTCCCATCACAGCCATTGAACTCTGTAATTGTTTTACAATCAATCACCAATGGCATCATGGTAACATCACTTAGCAGTTTCTGTCCTGCAGCTCAGTTCAGAAGAACGACTGTACCTTTGCGATGTCTGGGTGGTTTAATTCATAATCCACAGCATAATTATTAACTTGAACATGCTTAAAGAGATATTCGATGTCTGATTTTGTATTGTTAACCATCTATCAATCGTTGCCCTTTTTATGAGACTTTTGAAAGGCTCCCTCGTCTTTGTAGATGAATCTGTGCTTGATATTCAATACTTGACTGAGGAACCTTACATATGTTGTATGGGGGAGAGAGGAAGGGTTGGTCACACACAAAAAAATATGTTGACCCCTGTTACTTCACACAGATCCATGAAACATATTCTGTGATTTGTTAAGCCAAATTCTACTCCTGAACTAATTTAGGCTTGCCTAAACAAAGGGGCTGAATACTTATGCAATGGCTATATTTGAGTGATCTAATTTGTAATATAATTTTTTTACTTTGATATTACAGAGTATTTCGAGTTCATTGTTGACAACAAATGACAATGAAATCAATTTTAATCCCACTTTCTAACACAATCAAATTTGAATACCAGAGTTAAGAATACTTTTGCAAGGCACTGTATACTTATAGTGCACTTGATCACTCACAAGAGTTTTATTTAAAAAAAGAAAGAATTATGCTTCAACTTATTAAAAACAACTCCTGTATTTTGAATGAATATACTAAATTGCAATTCAAGCGATTGAAATTGAAGTACAGTTTTAATGTGTTTAAGTTTAATAATAGTAAGCATATTTTTATTTTACCTTTATTTAACTAGGCAAGTCAGTTAAGAACAAATTCTTATTTTCAATGACAGCCTAGGAACAGTGGATAAACTGCCTTGTTCAGGGGCAAAATGACAGATTTGTACCTTGTCAGCTAGGGGATTTGAACTTGCAACCTTTTAGGTTACTAGTCCAACGCTCTAACCACTAGGCTACGCTGCCACCCCAATATAGTATACTTAAAGACTGAAAAACGATTAATTTAAAGTGTACTCTTAATAAGTGTATTGAAGGTTGATGATAGCATATTTATAGTATACTACAAGACTGAAAAACAATGAATATAATATATTATAGTCTACTTAATATATATACTAGAAAAATACATCTCGAATTTGAAGTATATTATTTGATTATTTTGTATATTTCAGTATACTTGTAATATATTAAAATATACTTCTTTTTTTTGCTTGGGTAATCATTGCGACACATAAGAAATAAAAAAGTACCATCTTGGGTAAAGGCAAAGACCAAGAGGGCAGAATCACTTTCCTTAAATGTATCCATAATGGAAAGAAAATTGCCTTTATTAATGTGTATGCTCAAAATTCATATAATCCTATGTTTTTTGATTCTCTGAGCAGCATATTGTTAGAATTAAGTGAATTCCAACTGGTTATTGGGACAAACATGAATGCCATTTTGGAATTGCGGGACAAAACTAATGAAACCAACTCCAATCCAGAGGCAGTCAAGGCTCTCCAACATATACTCTCTAATTACAACCTTATTGATGCCTGACTAGCTCATAAACCTAAAGCAAACATGTACACTATCTATTAAAACAGGCACAAAACATTCTCCCGTATTGATTTCGTGCCATTATCTACTCCTCTATTTTCTTTAATCATGAAAATAGAAATTCGGCATATGAGCATATCTGATCACCATGCTTATTATTGCCAGATACAAATGCCAGAACCTCCTAAAAGAACCACATGTTTTAATGATTCCTTACTACAAAATCATACTTTCTGTGAACAATTTCAAACGGAATTAAATTAATTGATAATGATTAACAAAAATTAAGTCGATGATCATCCGATTTTATGGGATGTCATTGAAGGTTTTATTAAAAACAACTGCATTTGCATCTGGGCTGAATGAATCACAATTAATGAAGATATCAGAATTGATAAAGTTGTTAACGACGTTAGAGTGGTTTCAACAAACACTTTTATCAGACTAGGTAGCGACTACTCTTTTCAAAGTCAAGACAGATCTAAATCTATACGACAGAGAGCAGAATTTGACATCCATCAAGTTAGACTCAACCTTTACTTCCGTGGTAATCGATCCAGTCGTCTACTGTCTAACAGGCTTTGTAGTAATGATCGATTTGAGTATATTGCAACTATATATCTGAATCAGGTGAATTGCTAATTACTTCCCGTTTCTGTAAAATAATTGTACACCTCTGATTGTACATCCACACAAAGCCAGATGGAATCATTTTTAAAAGCTATAAGAACTCGTCTTTTTTCAACTGAAGAAGCCTCAAATGGACATTGGATAACATGAATAAAGACAAATCACCTGGTTGTGATGGTATTCCTCCTGAGGTCTATAATTGATTGGGGAACCAATTAGGTCCACTGCTACTTGAAATGATTAACGAAGCCATTCACAAAGGTTTGTTTTGAAGGGATGTAAATACAGCGCTAATTTCGCTTTCACTCCAGCCAGTGCTCTCACTACCTTCTATCTTTGATAAACACAGATATTAAATTATTTTCCAAAAATTTGAAATTTCTTTAAATTGAAAATTCTGTGAACTGTCTTGTGCAAGTTTTAAATTGACACAATACCTGTTAGCCATGCTAACTAGCGTTTTCGAATTTGAGAGTAAATAAAACCTACTGATATTAATAAAAGTCACCTTGTCCGAAAGGTTATCAAAACGTCACGCCGGGTAGGCCTGCACGAAACGCAGCCCTTATTGTAAGTGCTTCTACCATTTCCTATGGGGAAAATGAATGGTGGGGAAATGATTGGAACCATGTCTGTTTGACTGCTAGATTTTATGGTTATTATTACACTTCCACTGTTGACTATGTCCCCTGACTTTGGATGGAGAGATGTTAAAATATATGTTTACATGTGGAGGTGTTCACTGAAGGCTTTCAGTGGAATCGATCACTGCTGGTTTTAGGGAATGCGACGAAGCAGGTTTCAGAGTTTGGGTTTATGCTACCATAGAGAAGGAGGTGAAGATCATGTGTTTTTGTCTGCACCGTGTGTAGGACCAGTGGTTCTGGAGGGTGAGGGACAACTCAGTGGTCCCTGGCTACCCCATGCAGATCAACTACTTCTGGAAAGGCCTGCCTGCCAAGATCGACGCTGTCTATGAAAACAGCGAAGGGAAGTTTGTCTTCTTCAAAGGTGAGAGAAAGAGAGGAAAAAAGGACAGGATGGGAGAGAGATGGAGGAGATGAAAGGGAGCTTACTTTACTCTTGTATCAGCAGAAGGTAGCATTACGTTTGAAGGGTAGTTTGAGGAGAGCAATTGAGGGAAAAAGACAGAGCAAAGCAGTTTGTGGTCATCACAATGTCATATTGATAAGTACAAGAGAATGCCAATGCAATTAGTAGAAATATGTTCTAAATAGCATCAATTTTGTACTGTATGATAACGGGTGAGTGTTCAGCCCCTCCTCCATCCCTGCATCCCTCCATCAGGCAGATTAACATGACATCTGTCACCCAGCAGGATCACAGAGAGCATCATGCTTTATTTATTCCCTCGTGGAGGAGCTACTTACTGGACTGGACTCCCAACACTTTAGTAGCCCGTTATTGTCCTGCTTTCACAATAAAACAACATTTTAGTAGTCCCTTATTGTACTGCGTTCACAATAAAACAACATTTTAGTAGCCCCTTATTGTACTGCGTTCACAATAAAACAACACTTTAGTAGTCCCTTATTGTACTGGGTTCACAATAAAAAAAACATTTTAGTAGCCCCTTATTGTACTGCGTTCACAATAAAACAACACGTCAGTAGCCCCTTATTGTCCTGCGTTCACAATAAAACAACACTTCAGTAGCCCCTTATTGTACTGCATTCACAATAAAACAACACTTCAGTAGCCCCTTATTGTACTGCATTCACAATAAAACAACACGTCAGTAGCCCCTTATTGTACTGCATTCACAATAAAACAACACTTCAGTAGCCCCTTATTGTCCTGCGTTCACAATAAAACAACACTTCAGTAGCCCCTTATTGTACTGCGTTCACAATAAAACAACACTTCAGTAGCCCCTTATTGTACTGCATTCACAATAAAACAACACTTCAGTAGCCCCTTATTGTACTGCATTCACAATAAAACAACACTTCAGTAGCCCCTTATTGTACTGCATTCACAATAAAACAACACTTCAGTAGCCCCTTATTGTACTGCATTCACAATAAAACAACACTTCAGTAGCCCCTTATTGTACTGCATTCACAATAAAACAACACTTCAGTAGCCCCTTATTGTACTGCATTCACAATAAAACAACACTTCAGTAGCCCTTATTGTACTCATTATAATTACACTCGTTTTCAAAAGCTCTTAAATAAACTCACAACACTATAGTAGCTCTTTACCTCTTCCTGAAGTATGCAAATAAGTCACTGGTGTAATGCAGTGCCCCCCCTTCATGTCTATGTGGCTGTTTATAGAATCGATGATGCCAGGACATGTAGCCTGTAGCTTTGCTTTAGCTAATGGATTGGATAAATGTTTATTACTAGGCCTATTTGGTCGTCCTTTTCTCATGTTAATCCTAACATTTCACGAAACTATGCACAGTGTCTGCTGGCTGGCGGCAATAATGTAATTACTTGTTCGGTAATTAAAGTAGGAGATTCAAACATTGCAGATTGTAAAATTAATTTTCGATGCAGCAGCATACTAATCAGCTCCCAATTGATTTTTTTTTTAATATACAACGGTCCTGTGTAGCCTACCTGAACCTCCATGACATGAGCTCTCACGCTTTCTCCCAGCTTGGATAGAAAGTTGTTGTGCGTAGAACCAATCTATTAAATGCCACATTTATTGACTGTCCAGTATCCAGACGACCTGTCCCCAGAGCTTCCTATACAGTTCCTCTCTTTCCGTAACGTGTTGAGGCCAGCAAATAAGAAGAATGAGAGGTTTATATAAAGATGTTACAGAACTACTGTATTTAAAGCACCACTCCCTTCTGCCCAGTTTCCTTGATGTTGCTACGGCAATCAAGCTTCTTCTTTTTTTAACCACCCCTTTAACTGTCGCTTCTGCGGAGAGATCGTTTTCTGAACAAAAACTCTCTCGGTCTGATAAACTCCTCTCATTGCACTAGCAGCGTCGTAGCCTGGACCATGACCTTTGTTCACTGATATCCCGTTTCTTTCAATCAGTTTATTTTTTTCAAGGCATGAGGCACTTTTTCAGACACATTCCTGAAGCCCAAGAAACAAACACTTAACTTCCTAGTACGTATTGAAATGAAAAAAATGTTTACAAATTACTTTTTGGAGGGTTTCTGTAAAAATGATTAAATAAGTAAATAAAATAGACATCGAGGACAGGCGGATGGGCCTCCAGAGGTGTGGGCCTTCCGCCTTCCGGGGGCTGCGGGGGTGTCCGGTACGCCAGTGTAATAAGCCCTCATTATTGGAATCAATTAAAAGTCACAATAGCGCCAATACTGCTCACAGTGTTACATAGCAACAGTGTAAAACATCATGTTTGGACCCAGGCTCTGTTTGTGATTACTGGATAATTATGACCACTGATCCATTTGTGTCTATTTTTTCTTTTTAGGGAACCGCTTCTGGGTGGTCAAGGACACTACTCTGCAGCCCACCTACCCTCAGGATATCTCTCTGTTTGGGAGCGGGATGCCCACCCAGAGTATAGAGACCGCCGTGTGGTGGGAGGACGTGGCCAAGACATACTTCTTCAAGGGAGACAGGTGTGTTTTACCTTTTCCTTTCTCCATGACACCACATTGGTTTGATTCATAGTGACGATAGATTGTAGCTGATGACAATGATACAGGCCAGCTGATATAGAATTGACTGATATTGGCACAAATGTTTTTATTATTGAACAAAAAAAATGTTTTTTTATTTAACTAGGCAAGTCAGTTAAGAATAAATTCTTATTTTCAATGACAGCCTATGAACAGTGGGATAACTACCTGTTCAGGGGCAGAACAACAGATTTGTACCTTGTCAGCTCGGGGATTTAAACTTTCAACCTTTCTGTCACTAGTCCAACACACTAACCACTAGGCTACCCTGCCTCCCCTATGTATGTGGACTATAAGAGAATAAGATGCTAAAGTGAGTACATGGTGTTTACCAATATGACTCAGATATTTTGTGAAGCTGTCATGATAGATGAAATCATATGAAGGCGCTGACCCGGGTGCGAGAGCAGATCAAATTATTTGTCATGGCGCTGTCATCATGCCGCAGCACCCTGTTCACTAGGAAGTTTTGTTTTTAAGACCACGACATCATCCCTCTGTGTATGACAGCGTAACGTACTCCTGCGCCTTAAAAGTTGTGTGTGCGTGTAGAAGATCATGAGATTATAATGCTGGTGTGTGAGTGTGTGAGTGAGTGTGCAGGAAATGCAAACTTGTAGTGTATTTGGGTTTTCAAAAAAGCTTCTAAAGTTTGGAATTTCCACTTTGAAATGTCCGACTTAAGTTGCCCTAACAAAAAAAATGTATCAACCCCTATAAAAACGTCATTAATTATAATCCACATAATAATTCTAATTAACTATTGCTCCAGGATGATTTCCCTCCTTTAGCAAACTGGCTCAAATGAAGATCCTACATCAGCATTTCTGGATATTGACCGCACTGTTTCCTTCCTACCCGGCTTTAGATACTGGAGGTACAACGAAGATATGAGGAACATGGACCCTGGTTACCCCAAACCCATCACGGTTTGGAAGGGCATCCCTGACTCCCCTCAGGGGGCGTTTGTGGACAAGGCCAACGGTAGGCCATCCCATTCCTCCCTCTATATCATCCTCTATCTCTGCATCGCATCTCTTTCTAATGACTCAAATTGGCCTCATTGCTCTATATAGCCTATTTATGCCTTGCTTCTCAGTATAGGACGTTTTTGATTGTGTTCTAAAACACATGTGGGGATAAACTTTTTTGGCACAAGCCATTTTATTAACTTGTATGAATGTTTAAATATTGAGTTTTGTCCTCCTGTGAACAGGATTCACCTACTTCTACAAGGGGAAGGAGTACTGGAAGTTCAACAACCAGCGGTTGCGTGTGGAGCCGGGCTACCCCCGCTCCATCCTGAGGGACTTCATGGGCTGCGACGGCCCGCCGGCCGACCCCGACTGGGACTGGAGCCCCCCGGAGGTGGAGGAGCGCCACTCCGACAGCAGCAACGGTGATGTGGACGTCGTCATCAAGCTGGACAGCACAGGGGGCACAGAGAATGCCGTGGCTATCGCCATCCCCTGCGTCCTGGCGCTGTGCATGATGGTCCTGCTCTACACTGTGTTCCAGTTCAGGAGGAAGAGCACGCAGAGACACATACTGTACTGCAAGCGCTCCATGCAGGAGTGGGTCTGAGCCAAACCTGAGACTGGACTGGAACTGTAGGGGAGGTGTATGGAACTTCCACTAGGGACTGTGGGAAGAGCTATCAAACTCCTATTGCTCTCTAGTTGTTAAACTAACTCCCTTTGTTGATGGACAGTATATGCAGTACAGTAGAGTCCTCCTCCTAACATGTTCCAAACTGTGCTTTGCCCTCTTTGTGACATGCAAGGTGGAGCGAAGCGAGACGTCTTCATTCAAGACTATAATGGACTGTGGCTGCCAATTCCAACGAAGATGTGTCTGCTTTAACTCTTGACTCTCATTGGGTGCACTCAGTAGTTATTGGAGAAAAAGGAAAGCTGTGTGGGACCCATGTCTTTCTCTGTCTCTGCACGCCCCTAACAAGCCCTTACTATCTACAGTACAGTGGACCATTTAGTAATAGGCTACTACTTTTTATTTTCATGTCCTAGTAAAGTTCAAGTTGCCCAGACTCTGTGCTTTTTGATTTAATTCTCTTTCAAATATTAGTATTTGTGAGGTGGACTGTCTGATACCCAAACCAAATATGACCTTTGACCTATCTTCCCTTCCTAGTGCGGATTACGACTCCGAGAGTCTTTGTTGGGATGTTTAATTCTAATCTATGGATCTAACATCATCATGACATGACATCACGCTTACGTTTTCTTTGGCCATGTCTTTTCCATATCTGCCCATGGCCATCCGTCTGGTCTGGTGTGCTCTCTGTCTGTCTGTGGTCTACGGGAAGCAGCAGCAGCTAGGAACAGAGCAGAGAACTGAATAAGACTGTTGTGGCAGTCTGTCTCTAACACAGGGGGCCAAAACCATCTCTGCAATATTTTGGAGACTGCCTTAATCATAGCTTACTTTTGTTGTGTGTGTGTGTGTGTGTGTGTGTGTGTGTGTGTGTGTGTGTGTGTGTGTGCACGTTAACATATCTACTGTATGTAGGCTCCACAAATCTGTATGAAGATAGTGGTAGTGAGGTTTACTGTGTCCATTTCTTAACATCTTTTGACATGTTGTTCTTCTGACTGGCAGTGACAGCAGTTGGTTTTTCATGTATTATTTTACATGGTGTGATAAAAAAAAAAAGTAAAAGAAAAAAGTGGCAAAATCCTGGCTGTGATCTGAAGACATATACAGTAGGTACAGTCAATGTGAATAAAATATACAGTAGGTCCCAAAAAAACATGTTACAGTATATTGTCTCTGAATTGCCCATGGTTGCCCTCCATGATATTAAAATCAATGTGGTTGTGTGATGTCACGTTCCTCTCGACGTGTGTGAGATGACTCAGTATGTGAGAGAAGAAACATATTTTTAGGGATTTGAGTTGTCCACATTTATGGTACTTCTTTTTTGTTTTTACTTAAAAATATTTGATAAAATCAGGATAATGAACTCCATATCAACAGCTATATCAATACTATACAGTGCCTTGTGAAAGTCTACACACCCTTGTAAAAGTTTAACATTTCGTGTTAAAAAGAGATTAAATTGGGATTTTTTTTGTGTACACAATCTACTCCACAGCGAAATAACATGGCAAAGAAATAAACTTTTTGGCCTCAATGAAAAAAAGAAGGTTCGGGGCAAATCCAACACAAAACATCACAGAGTGAAAAAGTGTTTTCCCAAGTATTGTGGGGGCAATATCATGTTTTGGGTATGCATGTCATCGGCAAGAACTGGGGAGTTGGTCCAGATCCAAAAAATATGAAAGGAACAAAGCCAATGTAAAAATAAAATGTAAAAATGTTGAGGGAAACCTGCCTCAGTCCTCTGAAGACCTAACACTGCAATATAATTGTATTTTTCAGTGGGACAAATAAACACAATTCAAGGCGAAATACTCTCCAGAATGGCTTTCGAAGACGTGTCTAGTGTTCCTTAGTGGTCCAGTCTCAGTCCTGACTTAAATCTCCTTGAAAAACAGAGACACGGTTTGAATATTTCTACTAATCAATCATTTCGAACGAAATTCACTGAGTTTGAGCAATTTTGACAAAAATAATGGATATACAGAACATTAAGGATACCTGCTCTCTCCATGACATAGACTGACCAGGTGAATCCAGGTGAAAGCTATGATCCTTCATTGATGTCACTTGTTGAATTCCCTTCAATCAGTGTAGATAAAGGGGAGGAGACAGGTTAAATAATGATTTTTTAAGCCTTGAGACAATTGAGACATGGATTGTGTATGTTTGCCATTCAGAGGATGAATGGTTAAGACAGAAGAGCCTTTGTACGGGAGCATGGTAGTAGGTGCCAGGCGCACTGATTTGTGTCAAGAACTGCAACGCTGCTGAGTTTTACACACTCAAAAGTTTCCCATGTGTATCAAGAATTGTCCACCACCCAAAGGACATCCAGCCAATTTGACACAACTGTGGGAAGCTTTGGAGTGAACATGGGCCGGCATCCCTGTCGAAAGCTTTCGACACCTTGTAGAGTCCATTCCCCGGTGAATTGGAAGCTGTCCTTAATGTTTTGTACACTCAGTGTATGTTGCCCTAAAAAAGAGATTCCCAAATATTTTTGCCCCACGACACCATTTTGATATCTGACAATTAAAAGCCAATGTAAATGCTTTTATCTGGGGTATGGCAGTCAATTGAAAAACATTCTAACAGTATTTCTGATTGTCACATCATTTTAATGTGGGGCTGTGGCAATCAATTGCAAATTAGTCAGACATAATTGACCTAATCTCGCCACCACTAATGAGATGGGTGTGCTTGATTCATGTTGCGTCGGAGGTTCTTAAATTCAGGGGGCGTAGTTGACAGTGCACACCTCATCTTTGCTGTCACTTCCAACCTCGATCGACATTTGGTTTTAATGCAGATGAGAGCACTGAAACCAGCTTCACACAGATATGAGCTGGCGAAGGGTACCATGAGATTTATGGTGCTTTCAAGTCAACTGTTCCCACGTTCAAAACAACTGGGAACTCGGAACTGGAACTTCCGACCTCAGTGCTTTCAAAACAAAAAATGTGATTTAAATTTAAGGCAGAAAAATGTGAAAACTGTGCTAGGGGTGTGTAGACTTTCACTAGACACTGTATCGTAACACTTAGAAATCATATAACATAAGGGTTCTCATCCAGCCATTCATTTCTCATTGTTGTTCTCCATGGATCATTTAATCTAGAGTCGATGTCCTTGCCCCCGTAGAAATCTAATGTCGCACTTCCGCATTTGCGCTGAAAGGTAACAGAGCTAGAGCGGTTTTTGGCAGACCACGAGACATCCCGAAAATCGGTCTTCTCACAAAATCGTCTGTAACATCCAACAGTTTGGCCAACAAAACTCTATGGAAATGTGAGACTCTCACAAATAGGTACATGTCGGTTGTTGCTCTAGGACGCCCACAGGCCTCACAAGACTCGTCTGAAGGTCCCCAGGTACCAGTTCGAAGAAAAAAAAATGGAAGTGTACCTGCCAAAAACAGGGGTTGAATACATAACAAAAAAATAACAAATGTTATCTGATCTTTTTTATATCTGTCCGATATCAGACAGATGCTTCAGAACAAACTTCCTTTCGATTTTTTTGGGGGGGGGACTCGGTTGTTCAATGTGAATCTGTTATTCAATGCGTTTGTATAGGCTAATAGCAGTAGACCAAATAAAGATGGTCATACAATTATATATATTATTTATACAAGGGGTCTTAAAGTTAAAAATCAAATAGCAAAATTATGTTTCTTAAAACAATTCCATATGGCTTAGTAGCTCAGTATTCCATGTCAATTCGTGAAGTATGCTGAATGTCAAATTTTCCCTAACATGGATTTGGAATTCAGTTGGTGTACTTCCTGAATTGACTGAATTGACTTGAATTGAAATGGAACCCAACTCTGAAGCAGAGCCAGTCAGGCTAGTTCAGTTCAGTCAGTACTGTATTGCTGTATTTATTCCCCTGTGCTCATCAGCACCTTGGTCTCGTTGCACTGTTCTGAGGGCAAGATAAAGTCTGTCAATAAAGTGGATTTTAAAATGCAGTGCAGATTTTTTGGGCATCCTCATGCTTTGTTTGTTGCTGGTTCCTTTTTGTCATTGTACATTCGTGTAAATGTCATTTTCCTTTTAAGTGTTTAAATCTAAGAAAATTATATTTATAAGTTATCATCAAATTAAATACAGTGGTAGTAGTATCGTCGCCAACAGAAGTGATGATTGAAGTTTGAAAGCAAAGAGATGGAAAGAGAAAATTTGAAAAAAGGCTAAACCAAAAGGATGAATACACTTAAAAAATACTTTTTGGGTTGTATAGAGAACTCCATCTGTGTGTCCAAAGGATCAGCATCAATGCCATAACAAGCCAAAACCCTATAATTCTATAGTCAACTAACATGAGATCTTCTCCACTAAGGGCAAAAGGGATTGTCATAAAAACCTGGAGCATTAAATGTTCAAACTGTCTGGCATAGTAACCAGCTCTGTCTGTCCTCTGGAAGTAGATAAGTGTTGCCTTTACCAGGCTCTTGAGTGCCTCTCTCTCTGATACTTTGACACATGCTGTTAAGCCATTAGGGATAATTTGGAGTGCTATTAATGGAAGTGGGAAGAGGCCATTACACAGCAGTCGATACAAGAGACGTGACATTTTTGGAGAGAGAGAGAGAGATAGAAAGAGAGAAAGAGAAGGGGGGCGCACACTCCCACAGCACAGATCCATATATTCATATCCATCTGTTTTGTCCTCGACAATTAATGACATTCAACAAAACAAAAATACTAAAAACACACTGTGAAAGCAGTGTGACGTGTGATGGGATGATTACAGGAGAAACATATGCTAATGAAAATAAAGTCTAAGATGGTGAAGGTTTGAAATATGTACTATCCGGGAGAGTTACAATAGTACTGCAGCACCACGGTAGGTACTACAACTTTGATTAACAGTGACAGGGAGCAGATTAATCAAATCAAATGAAATTGTGTTTGTCACATGCGTCGAATACAACAAATGTAGACCTTACAGTGAAATGCTTACTTACAAGCCCTTAGCCCTTAACCAACTATGTAGTTTTAAGAAAAAAAATAAAGTATTAATAAATAAATACAAAGAAAAAAGAAAAGAAAAAGAAAATTGAAAAAATAAATAATTACAGAGCAACAATAAAAAACAGTAATGAGGCTATATACAAGGGGGTACCGGTACAGAGTCAATGTGCGGGGGCTCAGGTTAGTCGAGGTGATTCAGGTAGTATGTGCATGTAGGGTAGCCATTTAATTAGTTGTTCTGGAGTATTTGGCTTGGGGGTAGACACTTTTAAGAAGCCTTTTGGAACTAGACTTGGTGCTCCGGTACCGCTTGTGTAAAATGTAGACCAAGGTGCAGCGTGGTACATTTTCTTTAATTTTAAATGTTCCACCAAAAAACACATGCAATACACAAAGACAAGATCCCACAACTGAAGGTGGGAAAAAGGGCTGCCTAAGTATGATCCCCAATCAGAGACAACGATGCCTCTGATTGGGAACCATACTCGGCCAACAAAGAAATATAAACATAGATTTCCCACCCTAGTCACACCGTGACCTACCAAATAGAGAAATAGAGAATTTAAAGGATCTCTAAGGTCAGGGCGTGACAGTACCCCCCCTCCCCAAAGGTGCGGACTCCCGGCCGCAAACCTGAACCTATAGGGGAGGGTCCGGGTGGGCATCTACCCTCGGTGGCGGCTCCGATTCGGGACGTAGACCCCGCTCCCTACGCAGATCCATCCACTTCTGTGGAACCGGACCGTAGATCATCGCCGGAGGCTCCGGACTGGGAACCCCCGCTGGAGGCTCTGGACTGCAGCTCGTCGCTGAAGACTCTGGACTGCGGATCGTCGCTAGAGGCCCTGGACTGCGGATCGTCGCTGGAGGCTCTGGACTGCGGACCGTCGCTGGATGCTCCGGACTGGGGACTGTCGCTGGAGGCTCCGGGCCATGGATCATCACTGGCACCGGATAAACTGGGCTGTGGAGGCGCACTGGAGGTCTCGAGCCTCGAGCTGGCACAACCTGTCCTGGCTGGATGCCAACTTCCGCCCGGCAAATGCGGGGCGCTGGCACAGAGCGCACAGGCCTGTGAATGCTCACTGGAGACACCGTGCGCATAACACAGTGCCTGACCAGTCACACGCTCCCCACGGTAAGCACGGGGAGTTGGCTCAGGTCTGAACCGTGACTCCGCCAATGTCTCCGTGTGCCCCCAAAAAATTTTTTTGGGGGGGCTGCCACTCGTGCTTGCTTCGTTGAGCTATCTCCTCGTATAGCCGTACCGCTTTCGCTGCCTTTATCTCCTCCTTCGGACGGCGATACTCCCCGACCCTTGTCCAGGGTCCTGCTCCATCCAGGATTTCCTCCCAGGTCCAGTCCTCCTGACCACGCTGCTTGGTCTGTTGGTGGTGGAATCTTCGGTAACGTCCGTCGTTAAATTAAGACCAAGGTGCAGCGTGGTAGGTGTACATTTTCTTTCATTTTAAATGTTCCACCAAAAAAACAATAAACAACTAAACAAATGTAAAGCTAGGAGTGCAACACATGCAACACACAAATACAAGATCCCGCCAACTGAAGGTGGACAGCTGCTTCTGATTGGGAACCATACTCTGTCAACAAAGAAATATAAACATAGATTTTCCACCCTAGCTCTGACCTAACAAATAGAGAATTTAAAGGATCTCTAAGGTCAGGGCGTGACAGCTTGCTGTGCGGTAGCAGAGAGAACAGTCTATGACTAAGGTCACTGGAGTCTTTGGCAATTTGTATGGCCTTCCTCTGACACCGCCTTGTATATAGGTCCTGGATGGCAGGAACCTTGGCCCCAGTGATTTACTGGGCCGTATGCACTACCCTCTGTAGTGCCTTGCAGTCAGAGGGCGTGCAGTTGCCATACAAGGCGGTGATGCAACCAATGCTCTCGATGGTGCAGCTGTAGAACTTTTTGATTTTGGGCCCATGCCAAATCTTCAGTCTTCTGAGGGGGAATAGTCATTGTCGTGCCCTCTTCACGACTGTCTTGGTGTGTTTGGACCATGACAGTTCGTTGGTGATGTGGACACCAAGGAACTTGAAGCTCTCATCCCGAGCTTCCCAGAACGGCTGGGGTAACTTGACATGCATCATGGGACAGAGACTTATAAGAGGATAATAACATTTTCACAGAAACAATTAATTATTGTTCTGCATGGGACACATTATTAATGTCACAGATGTTTCTTCCCTTGACCACACAACATAGTGCATGATAATACTCCATGGAAATGGTCATACCAGGTGAGACATGCAGACTCCTCAATTGGCATATCATCCAATTTGTGAATGATTATCTACTTTATGTATGAATGGAGAATATCCTGACCACTTCAGAGAGGTGGATCAGTAAAATAAACTTTCTGTAGGGATCTACAGCTATCTAAGGGCCATCAGAGAATCATTCAGGATGAAACGGTCTGAAAAATCTACAGTATTTTCTGAAATAATTATAGACAATACATAGTAGGTTAATATAGCTTTCCTGATAAAAAAAAAATATATAAATATTTAATGGTATTGCTTTGAGGAAAATGTTAAATATTTATTCAGGAAATATCCAAAATGCCCATCTCTCTTTCTCAACAGACAATTATCAGGTACATGTCAGCCCCACAATGTCATTGGTCAAACATTTACTGGTGACCAATGAGTATCCAAGACAGGACCAATCATTGGACCAATCAAGTGGCGCATCGGTCTAAGGCACGGCATCTCAGAAGCATCACTACAGTCTCTGGTTCAAATCCAGGCTGAATCACATCTGGCCATGATTGGGAGTCCCATATGGCAGTGCACAATTGGCCCAGCGTCACCAGGGTAAATCAAATCACATTTTATTTGTCATGGTTAGCAGATGTTAATGCGAGTGTTACGAAATGCTTGTGCTTCTAGTTCCGACCATGCACCACAACTACCTTATACACACAAGTGTAAACGAATGAATAAGAATATGTACATAAAAATATATGAATGAGCGATGGCCGAATGTCATAGGCAGGATGCAGGAGATGGTATAGAGTACAATATATACATATGAGATGAGTAATGTAGGGTATGTAAACATTATATAAAGTGGCATTGTTTAAAGTGGCTAGTGATACATTTATTACATCAATATTTCATTTTTAAAGTGGCTAGGGATGAGTCAGTATGTTGGCAGCAGCCACTCAATGTTAGTGATGGCTGTTTAACAGTCTGATTGCCTTGAGATAGAAGCTGTTTTTCAGTCTCTCGGCCCCCGCGTAGGCAGTCATTGTAAATAAGAATTTGTTCTTAACTGACTTGCCTAGTTAATTTATTATTTAAAAAAAATCTCAACATAGCCTGGACAAAGAGGAGTCCACTTCCTGTAAAGACAGGAAACAGGCATGAAAATACTTAACCTGTTAAACTCTGATGCCCTCTGGAATCTTTTTCTAAGTGATGCATAATATTGTATACTACCCTCTAAAGTACATTTAGGTTTCAAAACTCTAAGCCCGACAAACACATGCTACTCACCGTTAGAAAGGTAAGAAATGTGGATAAAGGTGTCAGAAACAATGTGACAATTACAGAGCCTGAGATACAGCAATGTTTAAATGTTGGGGGAAAAAATGACACCAATTACTGTTCCAAAAGGATTTTTAGCTAATTGTGACGCTCTAAGCATGGACAAATTCCCATAGGAACACAGCCATTTTAAATGTGTAGGGATTGTGCAATGTAATTTTTGGTCTTACAGGAACATTCTTTGCCTGGAGTAAGATTTGAGTTTGATTTCCAAAAAGACAAGGGCTGTAGCAGCAATGTTTAAGTGTGTATTACCATTCTTGTAATGCTACAGTACAGTGTTTTAACTTGTTATAAACTGCAACAGTTGGGGAATTTGAGCTATGATTTTAGAGCGTATATTTTGCTATACTTTACTATGCCTACACCACTAGCAAGGAAGGATACTACAAAGTGTCTGAGGTGATAAAACAGGTTCACGTTTTGGAGAAAGCTCCTTTGACGTATCAGTCAGAGCACACAGACCCTCTATCTCTCTATTTCAAAATTTCAAAAAAATTGTTACGAAAACTGATCCTCCACAGTGAAGTTAAGTTTGATTTACACAGAAGCAGGGTTCTTACCTCAGCCGGCCATGCGCCTCCAGGCTTTAATCTGACTCACCAGAACTATGTTGCATATCGATTGCGCAACCAGGGCTGGCAAAACCTTGGATCATTGTTATTCTAACTTCCGCGAAGCATATAAGGCCCTTCCCCACCCTCCTTTCGGAAAAGCTGACCACAACTCCATTTTGCTGATCCCTGCCTACAGACAGAAACTAAAACAAGAAGCTCCCACGCTGAGGTCTGTCCAACGCTGGTCCGACCAAGCTGATTCCACTGCTTGGTCTGCTTCCATCACGTGGACTGGGATATGTTTCGTATTGCGTCAGACAACAACATTGACAAATACGCTGATTCGGTGTGTGAGTTCATTAGAACGTGCGTTGAAGATAGCAACGATTAAAACATTCCCTAACCAGAAACCGTGTATTGATGGCAGCATTCGCGTGAAACTGAAAGCGCGAACCACTGCTTTTAATCAGGGCAAGGTGACTGGTAACATGACCGAATACAAACAGTGCAGCTATTCCCTCCGCAAGGCTATCAAACAAGCTAAGCGTCAGTATAGAGACAAAGTAGAATCTCAATTCAACGGCTCAGACACAAGAGGTATGTGGCAGGGTCTACAGTCAATCACGGACTACAAGAAGAAAACCAGCACAGTCACGGACCAGGATGTCTTGCTCCCAGGCAGACTAAATAACTTTTTTGCCCGCTTTGAGGACAATACAGTGCCCCTGACACAGCCTGCAACGAAAACATGTGGACTCTCCTTCACTGCAGCCGAGGTGAGTAAAACATTTAAATGTGTTAACCCTCGCAGGGCTGCAGGCCCAGACGGCATCCCCAGCCGCGCCCTCAGAGCATGCACAGACCAGCTGGCTGGTGTGTTTATGGACATATTCAATCAATCCCTATACCAGTCTGCTGTTCCCACATGCTTCAAGAGGGCCACTATTGTTCCTGTTCCCAAGAAAGCTAAGGTAACTGAGCTAAACGACTACTGCCCTGTAGCACTCACTTCCGTCATCATGAAGTGCTTTGAGAGACTAGTCAAGGACCATATCACCTCCACTCTACCTGACACCCTAGACCCACTCCAATTTGCTTACCGCCCAAATAGGTCCACAGACGATGCAATCTCAACCACACTGCACACTGCCCTAACCCATCTGGACAAGAGGAATACCTATGTGAGAATGCTGTTCATCGACTACAGCTCGGCATTTAACACCATAGTACCCTCCAAGCTCGTCATCAAGCTCGAGACCCTGGGTCTCGACTCCGCCCTGTGCAACTGGGTACTGGACTTCCTGACGGGCCACCCCCAGGTGGTGAGGGTAGGCAACAACATCTCCACCCCGCTGATCCTCTATGCCACTTTGTTTACATACTCATCTCATATGTATATACTGTACTCGATACCATCTACTGTATCTTGCCTATGCTGCTCTGTACCGTCACTCATTCATATATCTTTATGTACATATTATTTATCCCCTTACACTGTGTATAAGACAGTAGTTTTGGAATTGTTAGTTAGATTACTTGTTGGTTATTACTGCATTGTCGGAACTAGAAGCACAAGCATTTCGCTACACTCGCATTAACATCTGCTAACCATGTGTATGTGACAAGTAAAATTTGATTTGATTTGATTTATGTTGACCTCAACACATGGCTGCCCAAACAGCCTGGAGAAAGACAAGAGACAAGAAAGACAGGCAGGTTAATAAAAAGACACAGACTTAAGGTGTGAGTGACAGACATACAGCCAGACACAGACAGATTTTGACATCACTAGGACTAACTTAATTTATGACAGGCTATATAGATAGATATACAACTGCTGCAGTAATGTGACTATATTCGTTGGAAATCTATGATTTCAAAAAACGATTTTACTGTCCTGCTCGTTTTTAATTGATTTCCCAACAGCATCATCAGCATCTTAGTTAGTAACACAATTCCAAACTACTCAAGATGCTATCATGACAGAGACCGGAAAACGCACATGAAAATGTTAGTTGAAAGGAATCAGAGATCAGATTTACCAGATCACGTTTCAGAATGCATGGACGGGTGAAGCATTTGAGATCATGGACATCCCCAAGATCAGAGCAGATGTTTCACAGGCATGGTGGAGCTGTTTTTTTTCTTTCTTCAGTAGCTGTTTGCTACGTGGGAAGAGTGTCGGTGTGTGCCGTAGCAGTGCAAACCCAGGTTTTATAAAGGATTCTTCCCAAACATCTTCAAACCCATAGGACTGTCATGTGTAAAATAAAAGAGAGCAGTGCGAGACATGGATTTGTAAGACAATGGCACAACTTCTTGGTACATATTCGGGAAGGTTTTGTTTGGTCTTTGACAGTTTTGCAAATGATCTTTGACTCTAGATGACCATAATAGGCCTGTCATATCCGGTTGGCCGAAAGAAGGAAGCAGCACAGCACATTATTTAGTCAGACCAGGCACCGGGAGCCAGAGCGTGACTTCCTGATTTTTGGACAACATGACCTTTAAAGGCGCTGCATGGTCAAATCGGACATGTGCATTGGGCGTGCAGCATTTATGGGGATACGGCCTCTGCATAAGTCAGGGCAAGGGAAACAACTACTTCAAGGTCTCAGAGTGAGTGATGTCACTGAGTGAAATGTAACTAGCCCGCACCGCTAACTAGCTAGCCATTTCACAATGATTACATACAGTGCCTTCAGAATGTATTCATACTCCTTTACCTTTTTCATATTTTGTTGTATTACAAAGCGGGATTAAAATGTATTTAATTGTTATTTTTTGTCAACGATCAACACAAAATACGTACTGTAAACACAAATGTAGCCAATGTCTAATTTTATATTGGCTTTAACGTGGAAAAATTCCTCTACACACATTGCATTCGCAC